>NC_137703.1:5717254-5927892 GCF_964034855.1 Anser brachyrhynchus | reverse complement strand
TACCTTCACAGCCGAGGAATCGAGACCTGCATAGCACATTTATCTTATGCTTGCAATTCAAAGCAAATAGCTGCTGCAAAACCTTTTAGCATGGCAGGTATATTTCACTTTACTGGCAGTGAAAAGGTGGTGTGTGTGTGAAAGCTTTATTGGGATCCCTCATTTCCTCCCTTTCTATCTGCTCAGGTATGAAAAGTTCATGAGATGCTTTCTTCTGTGCACTGAAGGTCCTTGTGTGTAGATGCCATAACCGCACTTCTTGTACAAAAAAAATCTGACTGCACTGACAGGTCAGATGTCCTTCAGTATCAGAGGTCCTATTCCTTGATTCACATAAGTCTGGTAGAGCCTCTCCTGCCTCTGTTTGTAGCTGTTGGTTTAGTTCAGTGGCGATGACTGTATTAGAAGGGATTCCTAATGAATTATCAGATTGCCACCAAAAAGACCCATCCTATTCTCTGCGAGGTTTGCCTCAACAGCCAGTCTTCAGTATAGCTACTCTTGTAACTACATCTGCTTAGTGGTCCTACCTCTTTGTCCACCAGCTTGTCTCTCTATATGACTGCTGTTATCCGATTTTGCTTATCACTCCTTCAAACAGGGTGGCCAGGGCAGGGCAGGGAGGGAAGGGTGCTCCTTCCCTTGGGAAAGAGGTCCCTGAGCACAGGGTGGGGTGGGCACAGTCACAGCCAGGCATCAGTGGTGCTGGGAAGAAAACATTTCTCTGGGCACACAGGACACCTGTCCAGCTACTGAAAGACTGCAAACAAGCTTGGGAGAAAGGCTCTACCTCCCTCACATGAGCCTCCTTCACATGGCTCTCCTCACCGCAGCCACATTCCTTCTCCCTTTGCTCATTACTGGTAGCACTGAAACCACCAGAAGAAAACTGGATGGGAATACAAAGTAGACTGCAAGGAAATACACTGCCATAGGCTCCCCAAATAAAACTTCCCAAATCACAACGTAGCTGCACACACGAAGTGCAGAAAAATAGAGCGAGGTCGATTCCTGGCTACTGTAAGTTCAAGAATGTGTCTGTAGTAGAGCTGAACTCTTAAACCAGCTGGTGATCCAGCCCTTGGGATCACAGAACAGAGCACAGCAGACACAAACAGCTGTAAGGATAGTACTACACTGCAGATAATATGCTACCTGCCATGTAGATGAAACAAGGGAGAAGAAGAAAGTTGAGCTTCAATCTAACTGTACAGCAGCCAGGATTTGTCAGGTTCATCTGTAAGCATATTGGGTCTGGACCACCAGCTATACTGATTGACAGTATTCACTGAAGATAAAAGCATTGTATTAGTCTACAGCAAGTGAATACATGGTTCTACTGAGTACTGGTTGACACGTTACTTGCTCTGACGTTGTATTTAATGCTGTGGTGAAGAACGCCTCAGCACCTCCATTTGTACAGTCACTGTACCAGTGACGTGTGGACATGCAACACACCCCACTGCCGTGCTGAATGCTCTTACATCTCTCTGCACAGACATGTATATGGCTTTAGCACTGAATTTTTATTTCTGGTAAATCACTTAATTCCTCTCTAATAGTCAATTACAATTGACTATTAAAATGTATTTGTACACAAGACCACACCATATTGAAAGAAGACACGGACAACTAAGAAAAGGAAAAAGCCTCTGTCACTCTAATTTAACAAATAACATCTCGCACCTCTACTAACAAGCTAGCTTTTACTTCCAGTACTAGCAAGAAAAATGAGTTATCTGCTTCAGTAGTGAAGTGTATTTTTTCACTTGCTTCATCTATAGAATCATCTTGCTGACTTTTTCTTGGCCTATAAAGGCCAAGTACAAATGATGCAGTGGATTGTAGTAGAGGCACTTTTTCATGTCAGTCAGATTAGAGTTAAATCCCCGTTGCATTTGGGAAGGACTTCAACAGACAATGTATACCTTAGAGAAAAGGCAATGTGATTTCCAGCAGCCAGTTTTTATGTAGCGATCCGAGTTTCTTGCCGTACCTGTTTCCTTAATACTGGGCAGTAAGATTGAAAGAAACACCTGGAGAGAGAAAGTCACAGACTAATATGTGCATCTTTGATTCACATACTCCAATTGCTATGATGGGGAGAGAGTTGATGCCTTCTCCCCCCACTCCTTGCAGTTAGAAGAAAGATAATAGGACAAACACTGTATTATTCTTAAGAGAAGATGTCAAGATGAAAAAATGAAAATGTCAAAAAAGAGGCTGATATACAGCATTACTTAAGGACTGTTTTGTTGAGAAAAACTGACCAAATGATTTACGAAAGGCTTTTAACAGGGCAGTCTTTGGATTACAGTGAAGATGAAAAATAAATGAAAATCTATTTCAAGTTTACTTTAACCTAGTCATTTGACAGATGGGGGGCAAACCTGGCAAGAACACAAGTTTTAATCTTCAGATGTAGTGACTTTATTTGCAGTTTCGTGGATTAGAAATTCTCCCTGTGCAGAATAAGAGCTGCCCATTTTCAGACGTTTCTTGTTGAAGCGACTTTTCCTACCTGAAGATCCCTGAGAAGCACACGAATAGGAAGACCAAAGGACCGATGCTTCTGCTTACGGCACAAACCACCACACACAGAGATTGTCCTGTGAGCTGCAGCCGGTGTGTCCACTGCCTTCTTCCCTGCCTCATTCTTCTCTCAAGCCCCCCTCTTGAAGCACATCCCTCCTAATTAATTACTGGATTAACCAGCCTAGTATCGAGACTGCCCATGGCTGGAGGTGGATCTTGGAGCACGGACTTGTTCTCAGTATGCACAGCCTGGCACAGCCTGGCACATTGCTGCCTGGCCAGATGGTTCCCCCATCTGCTTCGATTTGAAGGAGAACTTCCTGGAATTAGGGTTTTCCTCTTAACCTTTGTTTGTATAATTCCTTTGCTTCTTATTTTCACTGTTTTTTTCCTTTGCACCAGAAGCATCTGAAATACGTCAGAGTCAGATTTAAATGCCAAAGGGAAAACTGCACAATTTTTGTGCACGCATGGCATTAATTGGCACTGTTCTGCATAAGGCTGCTAAACTGGAGCTGTATTGGTACAGCAAGGAACTCCTTTTGGGTAGAGAAGTCATCAGAAAGAAGTCAGCAGAAATCATTTCTAATGTATAGGCTACAGAGAACCTAGCAGACTGCCACATAGTCAAAGGTAGCTTTCTGATGTTTGCTCAAGCTATTAGAGCATGCTATATTTTTCAGTATAGAATTTATAGATCAAGAGAAGCAGTTCATCTTTCTCAGACTAGTAAAAAAATCAAGATGGAAATCTGATACCTAATTCTTTGAAAATCTGCTACAGTTCTATATTTATTATAAGCCTATCACAGTACATCCTGCTCAAAGACTTACAGGAAAATGTGTTGCTAACTACCAGGGAATTATTGATTTTTTAATTTTTGCCCTCATAGTGCTATTGCTTGGCTGTGGTAGAACCACTAACTTGAAGAAAAAAGGAAAAAAAATCAATATTACTATTATCAACTGTTGACTACAGTTTACAGCAGCAATAATCTCCTTTAAAATAGCTTGCAGAAGTACCAGTCGTCATCTAAGTAAGGTATTACTGCTTTGGTCAAATCATTAAATGATGACAGTATTTGATCTTGTGACGATTTCTTTTTGGTTAAGTTTTGGTGACCATTAGTATTTTCTGAACTTCAGACCTGAACCATATTTGGCTGAGAACCGCCCCCCCCCTCGTTTGCTGTTGCCATTATTGTTTTGTTACTGATAGGAGTGACTCGTTTACCCCGTTAACATAAGTGGGTTAACATCCAGTGTTGTTTCGCGTGCTAGATTTTAGTGTACTAAAAGTAACGTGCTTCCCATCACTAAGATCTGCACTTCCTTCAGTTGTGCACGAGCCATGCACAAACTACAGGTAGCACTCAATGAAGGCATTGGAATCCAAAACAACAACAAAGCTTGGGACAGCTTTAAGCAATGTGCACGGAGATGTTTTAAGGGAACATAGAAGTCATCTTTGTAATAGAAGGCAAAGCATTAATCTCTTTGTTGATGTGGTAAGCTGTTATTAAATACTTTATAAAACATGTAAATAATGACAAATATTTAATGTTGCATCTTAGAACATGCTTTATGTACCTTTTCTCCAAACACTGGGAAAAGCGCTGACCAGAGTAGCAGTCACATGTTGGAGATCTCACAAGCAGAACTAATTAGATGTAGATGGAGCTGTCATGCTTGCCCTTCCCCTGCTTATACCAGAAGGATACCCTACCTGCCAATCTAACCACTTGGCTTATGCTATTTTTACCTTTACATCCTTTTCTGGTATTGACTTAAAGCCTATAATTTGTTAGCTAAAGTTAAGGGTATAAGAAGCATGCCGAGGTCCACTCACTTAGAGCCTATCATTGATACTGAAAATATTTAAAAATCTAAGTTAGCATTACAATGAATTGTAAATGCATAGTGTTTCCAAGAAGACAGGTCACAGAACTTCCACTCATGTTTCTGGAGGTAGAGGGTTAACAAGAAGTTTTACTGTGGCACTTTTACTTATGTTATGCTCAAGCTAAAGGCAATATAGCATATTACAACAGGAACTTTTTTAAAAAAGTGTTTCCATAACAATACACAGAACCCTAATGAAACTGCATTTATAAATATAACCTCAATAAAAATTTTAATAATGCTTGTTGTCACAGTTGTCAAGAGAGAAAATGATAGTTCATATTACATTTGAGGCATACAGAGTGACTGTTGAGATGTGTAGAAGCATATAGTGGATTCATCTTAGTCACAGTTTGTTTATTAGTGGCTTTTAATGATTTAAGAATTTGAGATCTAAACTTGCCCATCTCTTATCTTTTAAAGGAGCATTTTTCTGAACCCAGCCTATTTCCGGAATCACCTGCGTCAAGCTGCCGTGTTTAGGTGCTTAGAGAGATACTCTGAAGCTGCAAGGTACTCTGGCACTCGTGGATTTATAATGGTTTCTCCACATCTCTTTCATTCCAGCTCTCAGTAGTAAGGTTATCATCATATACCCAAGCTTTTAAAAGTCAGTGGGAGCTTTGTGTATATGATCTCACATGCAGCAGAGCTCCAGTCCTCCCAGTCACAGTAACATGAATAATCCCAATTACGTCCCTGGTTGCAGTTAGACTAATGCATATAGGAGTACTTACTCGCAGGTGTAGGGGTGAGCCCTGGTCGGGTCCCTGGGCTGCACTGGGGCAAAAGCTACATGCACACAAGCATCTTCTACTTCCTGCTTTCCTTGTACCTTGGGCAGAAGCTCAAGTGTGTTCTGAGCAGATTTAAAAAAAAAAAGTCAAGATCTCGATGTACACTGTGATATGCTGCAAAATTTAGCCTGGGTGCAGCTGATGAGACTGCTGGTGTGAACAGAAACTGCTGGCAGGAGAAAATTCTGCAAGAGGAAGCTCTGCTTGCATGCATGCATTACACTGCCAAAAACTAAAAGTTTCAACACGCAACAGAAGTCTTTAAACCACTGAACATGCTTAAATGAAAGAAATGCACAGGGAAATGCAATGGCAGCTTGCTATGTATCATCATTACTACTAACATTAGATACTTACAGAGGACTGTTCAGCTGAAGACCACAAGGTATAGCACAAAAATATTTCACAAGTCATTAGCTAACTAATGGTAGAACAGTCAACGTGAATTAGGCAAGAGGCTGAAAGGGTCACATTACTTATCATTTAAGATACACACTAGTGGTAGAACCTTGAAGCTATTAAAATAGCAGGAAAAAAGTTTGAATGAGAAGTGGAAAAACACTTTATCAAAGCAGAGTTGCAGAAAGGATTTGGGAAGATGAACATCAATTTTCTGTGCTGGACTTCAGCCAAAAAAAAAGCAAACACAAAAACAGGAACAAACAGTTTCCTTCTGCAGGACAGCATCAAGAGTGTGTCAAAATAAACTGCATTGGATTTCACATGCCAGGATGAGGAGAATACATCAGTTCTTCAAGACAATGAAATTTTTGCTAATTTCTTTGGAAATACTAATTCAGATGAACCTGGAATACTTCACTTACTGTAAATTCCACAAAAAAAAAAGAAAAAAAACTTTTCAAACAAACCCCTTTCAAACTAAGGAATAGAGACATTTTGTTCAAAAACACTGCAGCATTGTGATATTTCCCAGATCTACTTTTATATTTCCCAGGTCTCCTTTTATATAGCACTGATCAGAGTCTCTTCTTCCCAAAAATCTTGTTGTGGTGTTGATTCAGAGAGAAATTGTTATCTACACAGTCATCAACAACTGAGGTGCACTGATCAGACAGACGTTTTAGGGCGGTGTTAGCAGAGTATGTTGTTTTGAGACAGATAGGGAGGGAATCCTGTTCAGGATGCTGTCAAACGCAAAGGTTCACTAGTATCCTGACAGGTGAAATACAAGATGATTTGGTTTTGTTTGTACGTTGGTTGGTGTTTTTTCTCCCCTTGAAGTCAGGCTGAGGATTTAAAAAAAAAGTTGTGGTTTTTTTTTTTTAAAAAACACATTTTCAGAAACTGGTATTTCATAAGAAAAAATACCTAAAAATGCCTACATTTAAAAAGACAGTATGAACCAAGGCATTCATAAATATGATTTCAAAACTGAAGAAAATTGTGGTTGGTGTTACTGCAGATAAGCAATCAGTAAGTTTACTACATCAGCAGGCAAAAGGGATCTGTGTCAGCCTTTTTTTCCCCATATTGAGATGCTTTCAGGAAACTTGATGATTTTAAATGAGATTATGTACTCTGTAAAGGAGAGGAACATTCTGACAGACTGAATCCAGAGCGGTTCCAAAAAGCAGCGACTATAGCAGCATTCAGAGTTTAGCCTAGTTTAACGTAGTGTTATAGCAACTGTGCAGAGCTGCTTTTGCAGGTTGTGTTAAACTAAGCTTAGCACCACTTATGGCATCTCATTGGAGTCACTGGTCTTAGTCAAGCCCCATTAGAGGTGCAGCATGCACTCTGCCCGTTACAGACATTTGGCTGCATTTTCTGGAAATATGAACTTGGTTTTTTTTTAAATCATAACCTGTCATTTATTTCTGCTTGCTATTTGAGTATTCCTTGCCTTTCTATCCCCAGCATGTGTTTAAATCACTGTATACTCTGTTAAATACACCCAGAACACCGTATGGGTATGTGAACAGGAGGGGTTGGTTGTAAACTGTACTGCTTGGCACAAACAGCACAGATAATGACATTTAACTCAGCCTGCCTATCAAGCTGAGATCCCCTGAGATTTCATCTCTGAGGATATACCAGACCAAATTATTTGGTTCAGAGAAAGTCAAAAGTTAGAGTAAGGTCAACTGTAATGTAAGCACCTCCCAAGTTTCTCTGCGTGTAACTTTCACTAGTGCTTGTCAGTCCACAGAAAACACATGAAGGAGTTTGAATGCAAGGACATCTGAGTTAGTATAAAGCAACCGATATGCCCACAACTGCATCACTCCCAAATTTTGTTGACTGCATAGCAATCCTTCAGGGTAGTGCTGTAATAGGGTGCTACCATGTAGAGTGCACCCTAAGGCCATTTGGTATTGTAAAGCAGTCCTAGAAGGACCATGCGGGGTCAGAGCATCTGCAAATGATGAATTCTAAAGTGGTGCAGCCACTTTCACCGAGGTGTCAGCTAGTAAATATATTTATCCTCTATTGTTCGGAGACTGTTCTTGACAAGCACAGTAAAGATTTAAACCTCAGAAGGGAGTAAACCTATTTCAGCTGAAAGACCATCTTGGCCTTTGAACAAATGGGCATAAATTCATTATACATAAATTTAGTCTGGAAGTTACCTAGAAGTTTTAGACATTACAAGGCATTTAGGCTCAGGATCATCCTCGATAGCAGAAACTGAAAGTACCCTGGCAAAGGATAGAGTCACAGCTGATCAGAAGCTCACTTAATAACCAGAATGGAAAGTTCAGAGAAGGGTTCTGGGCTCACTTCTATAACAAGGAAGAGAAAAGGCTCTTGGAGAAGGCTGAGGGGGCCCCACCTTGCTGGGGATGGAAAGTCAGCTTCCTTAAGGGAAGATGAGACAAGGGATGTGTATATGCAAGGGGACATGCAAGCCACAGAACAGCCTGGGAAGTCCATACTAGTCCCAAGGACAGAGGAGCCAAACCATGGGCTGTTCTCAAGGGTAAGAGTGCTAGAAAGAGGACAAACACCCAAGGGTGACCCTCAAAGCTCCTGGGGAAGGAGGCATCAGAGCCTGCACATTTTCTGAGTCCCAAGCCTGGAGGGCTGTGACCCCACAGCTGACTGTCACACATCTGCAGTGAGAGGTCTGACCAGATGAGCAACAAGGCATGAAAGCAATTTTTCTTTCTCACACAGATAGTGCAGCCTATTGCTGACACTGAAACAGTAGTAAGGTGAAGATTTGTAACTTACAGGAAAAGCTGGCTGCCTATTTGCTTTGAATCTGAAGTTTAAACTACAGAAGGGATTTTGCCCCTTTTTATCATTAAGCCGTATAGCTCTCATCTTTCTGCTAATCAAATCACTGTGCTGATTTAACAGTGTCACTGTGTTCTGTGAAAAGCTTAAGATAGCTCTTTTATCACCAGCTAGAACACTAGTGACTTGAAATTAGTTGTATACGTGTAGGGGAAAACAGACTGTCTGTCCCTCTGCCAGAACAAACAACTCATCTTCATCTGACTGCACAGAGTAGGGGTAAGCAATCCTTAAGGAGGAAGGAGCTTTAGGATCTGAATAGCTGCAGCAGGGCTGACTCAGCTTTTTGACATTCCTATTCAAGAAAAACCTATATAATCCCACCAGCTGTGAAGCGAACCAGGTCTGCAAGGAGCAGACCTCAGCCCTCTGTATGATTCCAGTTGCCGTTTCAGTCAGAACTGACAAGGCAGTGGGTAAAGCTGCACAGTTTGGGTTAGTTGGTATGTTCAGCTTCTCTTCACAAAAGCTGCACAGTTCGGGTTAGTTGGTATGTTCAGCTTCTCTTCACAGAGCCGGCGGTGGCACGAAGGCCCACCCTGGGCTGGGGATGTGAGCTGAGGGAGCAGGCCCGTCCACCTTTCAACCCTGACTGGGCCCGCTCCTGGAAGAACAGGGGAAAGTTCATATTACTTCCCCATCCTAATTGTTTCCACTTTTCCTCAACAGAAATAAACAAAAGGAAAAATTCTATAGAAAGAAAATAAAAACCATTGGTTGTCATAGAAACACCAACACAGAGGGAACTCCCCCAGTCGGGGCAGGGGAACTCAGCGCAGGCCCCAGCAATGGTGGGTGCCCCACATGTGGCTGTGTGGGGTCAGGCAGCAACGAACCCCCCATGGCCACCTTCAGCAGCTCTGTTGAGGAGAAGGGGCCCTCCACTGTTGGCCAGGGCATTGCACAGGCAGCGCCCCTGGGCCAGGGGTCAGCAGGGAATTGGGTCTGGTTGCCCCCACACCAAGCCACCCGAGCTGTACTGTGGGATTCGTGGCCAGCCATGTCCCCAGGGTGACGTTGCAAATGGCACACCTCATAAATTGCGTCTAGGAAAGCAGCTTTGACAAGTGCTAGGATCAGTCAAAGCCCAAAGGAAAGCCCATACTGCCTATTATTTAATTTGACACCAACATATGAGGTTAGCCTCTGTCTAGAACTACTGGCCGTTATTTCTGCACCGCACACATTATTCTTTATCACTTGAGACTGTCCAGGTGTCAAACAACAGTGTACTCTGGCAGGCAGTCACATAAGGGACAGGAGGCAGCCTCCACACCAGTTTTTCCACGATCACTGCTGCCTGCTAGAAGTAAATACAAACACTGACAACAGCACAAGGCACATCCCCAAGCCAGGGAGCATGAGGTGCAAAGAGATACACGAGAGCAGAGCACCAGCTAGAGCGCAGAACAAGCACAGTCCTCGTCCCTCAGAGTTTCATCGTATTTCTGTCATCAAGCAATTCATCCCAGTTACCCCATCCCTTCCCAAAACGTCTCTACCATGAAGCTACCACAGCATCAGGGCCTCCACAGCTCCAGTGATCTGCGCAGCATGTCCATGCTCACTGTTGCTTGTTTCGTGCCCAGTCACACAGCATGAGATCTTGCTGTGCTTAGCACCCTGTTGTCTTGAGCATCCCCCACCATTTTAAGAGACCTCTCCTTTCCCCATGTTTCGCACAGTTTTTCTCAGCTCACATCTGCAGAGCATTCTCTGTGTCCTTACATGGCAGCTGCCCTTAAACAGGAAACATTCGTTATCACGGTACAGCAGTCTTAAGACAATGCAGAGAGTTGTTATCTGCATGCAGCCACCAGACAGATAATGATACTTATAAGAAATATATTCTAAATGCAGGTGCCATTTTCCTTGCAGGAAACATTCCTACTTTCTGGCAATGGGCTAGTGACCCAGAGACTTTAGACTCATTCCCAGCAAGCATACTCTATCACCAACCTGGAAGGGTTTGGCAGGACAAAAAGTTTTATAGCAGCTTCCCAACATGTTTAAGGTTCACTGGTAAAATGTTTAAAAGTGAGTTTTAGTGAGTTCTGTGCAGGTGTTAGCAATGTTAAAGCATTATACACAGATAGCAGAGGGATTGACACAATTCCTTTTCCCCCATTTGGAGGCAAGGTCATATATAGCTAAATCCTCACATCACTTATTTCCTTCCTGCTCAGTATTCTATAGTTCTGTTTCTCTCTCATCTAATGGTTTTCATGCATCTCCATAAACCTCAAAATATCAACCTTACATTTATTTAAGACATAGAGATGTTTAAAAAATAACTTCTATTGTTGTCTACTTTTCAAACAGGATAATCGCTTTACAATAACTACTTCCTCCTTATTCCAGCTAAAAACATCATTTTCCCTTTCTAATCCCAGAAAAAGATGAGAAAAAGTCATCCAGAAGAGTTGTTTATTTTCTCCCATAATCTAATACTGAGCCTCAGATACAAGATAGATCTCAAATACCCAGGTGTCTCCATCAGAGATGATCTTAACAGGAATATTAAAGTTCCTGTTAAATTAGAAAGAAGAGGAGTGGTGGGGAAGAACATACACACTTACCACTTCCAAACAGTAGCTCTGCACACTACCAATGCCACATGGCTCTGGCTGAGGCCTTCTATTAGTACCACTTACTGCAGACCAGGTGAGATCACTTGAAGTAGGGAGCAAAGGTAATTTTCTGCCACTTATCAGCCTCCTGATCTGAGCAGCAATTGGGGCTGAATAGCACAGAAGAGTGAAAGTTACTGTAACATGCATAGGCTGTGATTATTCCTAAGGCTCTGTGGTCTGCAGAGAGCTCCTCTCCCCCTCAGGGTTCCCTTCCTTTCTGAGAAGCTCAGGGGGAGAAATGGAGGCCCAAGGAGCTGACCTTGAGCCTTGCCCTTTTGTTTTTCCACTGTTTACAGTGGTAAACGAGGACACATCTGTTTAGCAACGATGCTAACTTCTTGTCTTCTTTGGAAACGTGACACTTTGGTGCTTTCCAGAACAGCGTCCGCACCATCCATTTTCTTGTCACAGACTTGCATGGCCGCTGCAAAGGATTTGGCTGCACACTCGCTGTTAGTGTCAGCAGCTGTCAGGCAGCAAAAGCCACCTTTGACGCTTTTATTATAAGGCCTATACATTTCTGTAGATGGGCTGAGGAAGACAGTTTGAGATCTGTGGTGTGCTGTTCACTTGCACATATGGAAATATATCTTATTGTTCTGCACCACCAAGTGGCCAGATTGAGCAGATATTGCAAGACACCTTTTGATCCAGTCTTACTACATTAACACAGATGGGTTTGGTAGCGCTAAGTGTTTGGTTTCTGTAAACAAGAGGTCAATATTTCTGAATATCACTTGAAGTGATTGTGTAGAAAGAGAATGCATGTATCTGTTCTTTGCTGATAGATTTCAATACCAGTATATTTCAGAACTGTAAAAATAAAAGATGGCATTTCATCCAGAAAAAAATGCGTTGCGTGACGTACATGGGAGATATTTTCCCTTTCTTTTGTACCTTGTGTTTCTGGTGCTCTGGAAAGTTCAAAGTTGAACCCTTGAGAGGTACAAATCAGAGTGAGGTCTGTTGCTGGCCAATTTCACCAGTCCAAAGTCTGCACTCAATGGATCAGCAGACCTCAACTGACCTGGTCCACAGCCTCTTACTGCCCAGCTCTTCACAAGTGCCCACATCCCTAGGATCTGTGATTGCAGCACATGGCAAAAATGCTAATATGGTTGTGCCTATACTATCCTAATCCATATATATTGTATACATCAGCCGTATTTGATAACGTTACACATCACATTTAACACACAATATTGATATAGTAACAGGGCAGGGAGTGGTCCCTCGTTTGGTTCCTGTGAATCCGTTAATGCACTGGGAAATTTCTTTCTTCACGGACTTCAGCTTTCTGCTCTTCCCAAATCCCTTTGGATTTGGGAAGGAAAGGGGAGGGGAAATAATCCTACACATCCTCTGCTGTACACACCATACAGCTCCTTTTAGGTATGGAGTAGCAGTGACGTGTCTAAAGCAACTCAGCTTCATTCTCAAGATATATAATCCTCATAAACCTTTAATAAGAATGCACTCCCTCAGTATGTTACAGACTTTTGTGTGCTTCATTTGACCTATAATTTTACTTCTAAAATTGACTGTAATTCACAGTGGATGGCTAGTTTAGTCATCACAGATTCCCCTGTTGACCTATATTCAGTGTTTTATCAGTCTGTATTTGGACCACTGTATTCAATGTGCAAGCTGAAATTTCAAACTTTTTTTTTTTTTTAATAGACAGCAAGCATTTAGCATAGATGAAAGTGTAAGTAATACTGAGCTAACCCAAACAAGAAGAGATTGATACATACACACAAACAGAAAGGGCAAAAATAATCTGAATCACAGAGTTACCTGGGGCACTGACTATTTCAACTAAATTCTTTAACTGTTCTCTGGAAAATTTCATCAGACATAAGAAGGGAAGCTTCAGAATCAAACAGTTTGAATTTCATCCCTCATTTTTTGATATTTTTGTCTCAGTTTTGGAAAAGCAAATTTCTCTCTTCTTCATTAGCACACTGAAGGAAATGGAAGCATTGCATTTTATAGTGTAAAAAAAATATGACAAATGAGTCTATTTTAAAATAAAGAAGAGCCTTCCACATAAAGGAGGAAACCTCCAGATAGTCATATGATTGAAGGAAGGATTTTCAGCTTTGCTGAAATGTCATTAGACATACAGACATTTTTAAAAAGAAAAAAAATAAAAAATAAAAAATAAAAATAAAAAAAAGCAAGTATGATCAAGATGTCTTCAGATATACGCATGCAATAGCCTTTCATTCTGAATAAGGACAAAGAAAAATATGTTAATGAGCCCCATCACTGGCTGAGGACCCTAAACAATAATTTCATAAATAGTATAGTATTTCCTTAAAGAATATTTTACCAAAGTCTTGTTTTCAGAGTGTGGGCTCACACGTCCCTTACTGAAAGTCATTGTGACCTGAATTTCAGTGGGCCAAATGGATAGGTACTCACTGGGACCTGGGGACCAAGTTCTGTGCTTTATGCCTTTGCATAGTTCACTGGGAACCAGGGTTTTCACCTGCCTAGATACCTCAATCAGTCCTTTGGTTTCTGTCTCAGTGTTTAGGTCCCTAAATATTTCCCAATGCCAGCCTTATAACCATATTCATCCAGCATAATTTCACCTGTGTCAGGGAATTCATAATTCCCTATCTCTTGTGTCACTTTGACTCTATGAGTCAAGCCTCAGAGACCATTAAAGAAAACCCTCTGACTTAGGCATATTTGGGGTTGGACGTAGGCCATCCACATACAGCCTTAATGCTTATGTTTCTTTTGAAAGTGGAATTTTTTAAGTCCCTCATAAGCCCCGAGGTCGCAGTAGCAAGCATTGGTCCTGACCTGTGTGTGCTCCCTAATGACCGAGGAACTGAGAAGTGAAATTGGGATGGAAGTGCTCGAAAAGCTCAGAGCGTTTTTATGTATGTGTCTTGCTGTTCATGGTGTAATGCATGGTGGTACAAGAGAAATCCAGCAGGGATAAAAGCAGATGTTTAAAAACTAAACACGAATGCCTGAAATGTAAGTGTAATTCTGATTATTTAAATAAGAGCAAATTAAGAAGGAAGAATAAAGAGGAAAGGCATTTGTCTGAAGTGCAGCAGTACCTAGAGACCTCTGCCATGATCAGAGTGACATTGTGCTGAGCACGCTACGAAGAATTAGTAAGAGAGAGCTTGTGCCAGGAGGTCTCGCACACCAAATAGGCAAATCAGTCAAATATGATTGTCTTCATTTTACAGATGACACTGGGAAACAGAAAGATGAAGTGACTTGTCTAGGAATTGATTCCAGATTTTTCCAGAGCTCTGCTGACACCTCCATTGAAAGTGGTACCAAGCTGGGGAAATAAATCAGTATTACCACAGAGGAGTGGGAGCTCACAAACTGAGCCTTGTGGTGTCCTGTCAGCAGGATGTCACCAGACCACGGCCTGCAGTACGGGTAGCAAATTACACGGCGAGTGTCTGCATCCAGCTGGTTGCATTCAACCCATGGCAGCACTACTGCAGTGTGAGACGGTGATACTCAGGGTTAAGGATTTGCCAGTTTTAATCTCTCAAATGACAACAGTTTTAGGAGCAATAAATCTATAGGATACCAATTTGTAAATGACTGTTTGCTAAAGTCATTTCACTCCAAAAAATACCAGGCTCTAGTACTTCAGAATTGCTCTAAATTTAGATTGAAAGTCCTATCTTTCCTACAAGGCAGCCACAGGAGGCCACCACCACTCTCATACACTGCTAGAGACCATGGTACCAGTGAACGCCACTGTCACAGGAGCTGGAACCTTTGTAGACCACCTCTAGTAGACCACGGGCACAATAATACAAAGTAACTTGACAGATTCGTTCAAAGTCTTCCTCCCTTTTTGTGCTATGTGCTTATTTCCCTGTTGGGTCTCAGGAGACAGTGGGCAGCTCTTCAAAACCTGACAGTGGGTTGGGCACATAGTGCTGGGCACTTCACTCACCTTCTCTATTTCATCCATAGGATACTTGTATGTCATCCCTGGGATTAGGAATTCTCCTCTGTTTGGAGGCAGTGAGAGTTTTGCCAGCAATTTCCAGAGCAATGAGGATTTCATCCTTTGTTCACCCTGTGCCGGCTGGGCTAACAATGTTCAATTAGAAACCGCTCTTTGTTCTAGTGCAATCAGGAGGATTTTTGCCAGTGATTTGAATGAGCGTTGGATAAGGCTTATGGCTAAATCCAGTCCTTATGCAGAAATCCATGGATCCTACTCAATTGCTTTTCTCCCAGTGAAATTAATGGGAGCTGTACACTAACATCTAAGGAAGATTTAGTTCCTGTTTGTAACAATATGTTACCCCCTGATACTGGGCCTGCTTTGAAATGTTTATTGTTAAATCCGTGTATTTTTGGTTATATCTCATTAAGAACATAATACAGACTTGGAAAGTACATTCTGAAAGGGTATTACAACAGGATTGGGATTACTGTTTGTGAGATACTTTTAACTAGGGGGAAATTTCAAATTCAATTTACAGTAATGTCAAAGCACAATTAATATATAGGCAATGATAAGGGGAACATGCAGAAGTACACATTGATAGCACTACATCAACAAATAAACTTTCAGTGCTAGTAATTAGGTACACAAGATTATTATATGTTTAATTGACTAAAGTGACAATTTGGAATTACATCTAGTCACATTTAATTGGATTTGGAATCTCTAGAGGAATGGGAACGAAGAGCAGTGTAGAGAGGCAGCCATAAAAGCAAACTGATTTTCTGAAGTCTGTTAAGACTCTGCATTAATATCCATTGCACAATGGTTTTTAATATCCCTCAGTTTAGAAAAAGTAATGCAATGATTGCAACAGACAGTGGGAGTACTAAAGCATACTCAATTAGGTAGCAAGATAGCTGATTACTTTGGGTTTGGGGTTTTTCTTTAGATAAAATTTAATCAGAGGTGAACTAAGTCTGAATTTGCCGGAGACACTGATATCCTCAGACTGTCAAGCTATGAGGTGTTATACGTGTTGATGCTATTGTATAAAAAATGTACTTGCATATAAGAAATTTCACCCACAAATACTTTAAAGAAAAAAAAAAAAGAAAAAAAAAAAAAGAAAAGCCAGACTACAGCATTGTTGAGCAGTCATTAAATAGTTGCTCAGAGTAAAATATGGAAAAAAGATTTTAAAAGTGCAGGGTTGTTCGCTTGCAGATAGTTTAGCTATCTCAAAATGCTTACTAATGATTGTTTTAAAGTTGGACAAAGTCTGAGAGTTATCTGTAATCTTTTGATACAAACTTCATGTTACACTCTTTTAATGTTATCTCCTTTAAATATTGCTATATACATCCTTCTCTCCTTATACATTCATTTATTCTGCTTTTGTCATCAGGAGCGCCATGATTGCTGACTATATGTACTGGCTGACAGGAGGCACTGAACAGCATATAAGCAAGCTCATCAAACTGTATTGGCAGGTAAAAATTGATAGCCCAATGAGGAGGGAGGTGCCCATCTCACTATTAAGACCAAAATGAAGGATTACTGCTTAAAAGACTGCCGACAAAGGTAGCTCTTGGGCATATCAATCAACAGGACACGATATAGTACTACCGTATTTATAATGAAGTAGATTTTCTTGTACTAATTTTAAGGGCAAAATTCAAGGTTGTTAACCCTTGGCTCATACTTCAATTTTATGGACTGCTATAAAATTTAATTCTGGATACTGTATGGTCCCCAAAGCTATTTTTTGTGAAGTCTTCCTACCTTAGTGACACTTTCCTTTTGCAATTTGCATGATACTAATCCTCTGACACCTTTCCAAACTCTTCAACCGGAAGGAGAGGAAAAAATGACTGTAACAAATGGTCTCAGAGAAACCTAAAGTGCTCTGTGAAGGATAGCTAGGTACAACCCCAGTTCTACAAAGATTACTTATGTGGGGAGTAGACCATTGACTTCAATGAGACTTGTCTCTTGAGTGATACTTACTTGATATAGCAGTTCAGCCACATCAGCACAAATTTAAGTTTAAGGGTACCTCCCTCAGCTCTGAGGTGAGCTCCCACACACCTGGAGGTAAATGGATGCTAAATACTCCGCTGTCTGTGCCTTGTTGCTGCAGGAGCTTGTCAGTGCCGGTGGTGTCCCAGCCTTTGAGGTCTGCAACAGTGGAAGACCTGTCAGCCTCACAGGGAGGACCTGGCCCAGCCTTATGGCAGCGCAGGCCCAGCCTCGTGGCAGTGCGGGCAGGCACCCACAAAAACACACACAGTCTCAGACCAAGGCAATCTGTGGGCTGTCCGTAACTCTCTGGGGGTTTCCCTGTCCTCACAGCCCCGCGTGCCTCGCCTCAGAGCCAGTTCAGCCTTGTACAGCCTTCCTCCACCTCACCGTGGCCCTGCTCTCAAGGGTGGCTCTCGAGGCACGGTTTCACAGGCTGCTTCCTGTGACTGGGAGGAGGCCAGGTGCAAGTTACTTTGGTGACAGGGCAAAAGTGGTTAATGCCCCTTGGGATAAAACTTCAGTCTGATTCTGATCCCATTTGTTTGGTGTTTATTCTGTGAGAACATCTATGACAACAAAAGGGCCAGTCCTTGTACTTTATGTGAAGTGGTGCAAAATACATCTGGCATAAGCCGGGGTAATAAAGATCAGAATCTGATCTTTTACCTTCAATCACATGGTAAAGTCTTCCTTTTTAAAACTATTATTAGTTGCATTCTTATTGGTAAAATGGAATAAATCTCAGTCTTGGGAGCTGCTGAATTTCAGTACTGCTGTGAGTGCAAAGTGCATCTCATTCAGAGAATTACCCACTGGGCTAGTGTTTGCAGTGCCTGTGAACTTTCTTATATGCTTTCCAGCAGAGAATTTCTTCTGTACAGAACAGTTTGATTTTTTCCCCACTGGGTCAGACTCGTTTAAAATCTTGAGTTCACAAACAGGTTTTATGAAAGGGTCATTTCTTCGAATGGAATATCTTTTTTTGTCTCTTAACACCGGTATCCATTGACTCCTCTTCTTGATGTCATGGACATGAAGCTTCAAAGAACAAGCCTTTAAAGAAGAAGCTGTCATAGCTGTCCTCTCCCCCAGGGGTTCAGTCTGTCCTGCTAGGTAACAGGGCCAAAAAAATGGCATGAAGGGCAAGACTCATCACAGTACCTCCTCGTAGAGTGTAAACCAGAAGCTGTGGTTGGGCTAAGATGGGAATGAACCACACCAAAGTGGGGCGACTGAATTGCTTCCAGCCATTAAATTAACATCATCTTACAGACAGCAAGGGCCAAAGGATTTTGGCAGTGATAGGGCTCTGGTTCATCTCTGCTTTAGTCCCCAGCTTACTGCTCATTTCTGATCCTGATGGAGACTTCATGCATGGGCCTCCCTGGACCACCACGGTACTGAGAGGCACCACCACACTGCCTGTGCCGGTGTTACCACTTCTCCACCTTTTGCCTGAACCTGAGCTGCTGTCATCTTTGGCTACAGAAGCTTTGAAATGTCAGTTGCGACCTAACCTTTTGTGTGATCTCCCACCGTGCTTGATTTTCACTGGGAAACAGAGATTGCTCCACAATTTTGTGCCTTTTGTGCGTATGCTTTAGCGTGGGCTAGGCTAAGGATTCAGCAATATCTATATGCTGACACACACGCAGTATAGGCAGCTGGGTGCCCAGTACTGCTCCCACTCAAGTTAATAGCTAGCACTTAAGAAACACTGTTCGTGAAGATATATCCCCAGCACCAGTAGCAACCTTCTCCTTCCTGAGCTGATGAATTCTCTGCATTCAGCATCAGCGGTGACTTCAATGACATTAGTACACACAGCAACAATTATGCAGTATGATGTAGCACGTGACACTGCACTGGGACTTTCCACCACAGAGAGACCAAGCAGAGGTAACATAATCTTTTTTATTAATATTCTCTCTATTTCATGTTGTAAAGCTGAAAATAACTTGTCACGACTATACATGCTCATGTGCCTTTGTAACCAAAGCAACAGCTATTGATGCACGCTTTTCTTGCTAACTACTCCTCTGCCCCAGAGCTCACTCACATTAGCTAACAACTGTGAGCAAAATTTTCTGAGGAGGAAGGAAATAGATGGTGAACAGGACCGTTTGTTTTTTTGCTTTTCCAAAGAAAGATTTTTAGAAGAGATTTGTCACTCT
This sequence comes from Anser brachyrhynchus, assembly GCF_964034855.1. Taxonomy (NCBI): domain Eukaryota; kingdom Metazoa; phylum Chordata; class Aves; order Anseriformes; family Anatidae; genus Anser; species Anser brachyrhynchus. The sequence continues at coordinate 5,908,614 of NC_137703.1, read as the reverse complement.
GTGCTTTGATCAATTGGTCATATATATAATCTTCTGGTGTGTCATCGACTACTTTTGTTTCTTCATTATTTTTTTCATTGCTGGAAAAGGCTTTTCCTCCTCACAGCCTGCCTTCTACTTCTTTCATAGCTTCAAAACATCATACAGACCATTCAAATCCTTCAACTGACTTCTTTTTTGCAAAGACTTCAGGCCCTTAATTCACATCTGTGAAGTTCTTTATTATTTATCCTACTTCTAAATCACTGTTTTTCTCTCTTGATCTATTTCTCATGCTCAGAGCAGTCTTTATCTTGTATCTCCTTTGGTTTACTTCTCCTGATTTTGGTTTTATACTTTCCTTTGAACTCCTTCAATCCCTGACATCAACTGCCAAGAGCCCTATTTCTTCAATGCTCTTCTTAAAGAATCCCCAAATCTCTCCCCTCCTCATTATTAACTCTTACGCATTTCTTCTTCAGCAGTGATCTGTTCCCTGTGACTGTGTACCTCCTCTTAGACACACCACAAGGCTTGTACTGTCAGATTTTTAAGGCCAGATGGGCTCGCGTTGATGAATTATCTGACTTTCTGCATAAAAACGCCACAGAATTTTACCCAACCTTCATGCATCAGTGCCAAGAGAGGCGAAGCTGAGGCTGTTTTGGAGAACATTATCAAATCCTCATTTAAATAGTTTAATAACAGAAGATTTACCACATCCCTTCTAAAAGGTGATTTATTACATGGATGGCGCCTGTTTCCCCCCGCCCCGTTTCTCCTCCCAAAACTGGGATCTTATTTGTCCAGTCCACACTTCCAGCAATTTACTTTACACAGTCATCTCTGAAAGCTTAAAGATCCTCTAGTACTTGTTATCTGCTCCTTGTATATGTACCTATGGATCATGATCAAGGCAACTTTAAATATTCTTTTTGATTAGCTTTTTGATTAGCTTTCTTTGATTATCCCCTTTAAAGTAAATCATCTATTTCTGGAATTTCTGTACAGTGATATGTAATACCTAATGCCCTGTGTTGTTTTTGAATATTAATACTTGCCTTCCATTCTGCTCTGAGATAAAGGTATAATGCTAATGAGAGCTGAAAAACTAATTTGCAATGTATAATATCATTCAGTAAGCTAGACCTTTTCTCTGTTGAGTAAGTATCTTTTAAAATATTTCATTCCATGGATTGAAAATATACATTCCAAGTTAACATATAATCAGGTGGATGGACTTTTGTTCACAACCCACTATGGAATATGCACTGGATGATTTGTGTATTGGCTCTTAGATTAAAAATACTGAATTAAATAGAATTCGTTGCATGAAATAATAATGTGAAAGTTATTAAATGTATTATGGTAGATATTTGCAGTGGTAGCAGCAAGACAAAGTTTAAACCTACTTATTATTACTGTCAGGCAAGCTTCCTAGCATTTATTGTTGGCAATGATATTTCTCAGCTGGAACAGCAAAACAAACAATAGACTTGAGATATTTCATTCCAAAGAAAGCGTCCGTCTCCAAACTGTCCAGTTTTATTCACACCTTTGTAAACTATTTCCACTGGCTAAAAACTGTGTGATATACCCCGAATGTTTCATTCCACAAGTAAAGATATATCAGTGTATACTGCAATGTCACCAAATGCCTAACATTGTCAGACACAAATTTTGCAAACATCTTGGAAGTCACAGCCTAATTTCACCAATATATGATGCAGACATCTTAGGATAATGTGAATATATTGCACAGCTTATGTACATCTCAGGCCAAACACGTTAGCACGCTGCAAATGTAATTGCTTTTGTTATTCCGTTGTGAAAAACATGTGGCCCATTTGACACTCAAGGTTCATATCTTGCATCCACTATGCCCTTACACCCAAAGTCATTCCCACCCACCCAGAGTCTTACACTAACTGCTGTTGCATCAGCAGTGCATATGTTGAAGGAACTACTGAACCTCCAGATGACATTTCAAACTTCCAGGCTCGTATCTGTACACCTCTATAACCATTTAAACTAAAAGCTTTAATTCCCTGATGTAGTATTCCCTATGTGTATTCACTACAGTGCAAAATGGAGACCTTTAATTTGCATTGCAGTGAACTGGGCTTTTAGCTTTAAAGATATCCAGGCCAACCCTAGCGTTTCGGCCAAGATTGCAGCCATCATAGAGCTGCTCTTAGTACATTGACAAGACTGGACCTGTGCCTGCTGCACAGGGTGCCAACAGACTTGTGTTCCTGAGAATATTTCTGTCAGTTAAACTCAACGTCACAGAGAAAGCTTCCAGTAGCACATGCAATGGCTGACACGGAGGTTTGGGTACTCAGACATTTGTCTTGCTCTCATCAGGTACTTCCAGTTCAAAAACCTGGGCTGCTGCAAGCACAGAGCAATTCGCAGATCACACAAGAAAGCAAATGATAAAGAAAGCACCCAGCCCTGCAGGGTGGCTGAACACCTACACTGCAGCAATGAACACTGTCAACTTCTTTAGAGCTCAGCTTTATCTCACACCTTGCAGGGTGACAAACCCAGGCAAGAACATTAAAAGAAGAAAGCTCTCAGCAGCCAGAACGTCCTCCGCAGCCTCAGCCGGTGACGAGGCCCGTGAGCCATCCTGCATGCTCACGCTTGACCCGTGTCTGTGATGGAGCATCAGGTTTCCAGGCTGGCAAAGGCACGGATGTTTTGCAGTCCTGCTAGTGGGATGACTGATAGGAGCTGACAGGCAGCCTCTCTGGGCAGCCTGGCCATCATATCACTGAGAATATGCCTTTTTCATTCATTCTTGAGGCTATCTCAGCAGATCATGCTGTGCCACATTTCACTGCAGAAAAGTCCCTCCTTTAATCAAATCTGGGGAAATCTGGGGGAAAATCCCACTGAGTTCAATGACTATGATGTATACAGGCAGAATTAAGTGTCTAATATCTGTAAATCCTTATTGTCTCAGAGGTTTGTGCAGTTTGTTGCTGCTTTATGAATTAATTCTGAATTTTCTCACAATAACATTTCTCTTTATAAAAAATAACAAGTGGTACTCCCTCTTCTGTATCAGTGGCCGTTTTGAAGGACAACACTTGCCTTGAATCATCAAGCTTGACATTTTCTGGCAGAAAATCAGGATGTAATGATTTTCTTCATCTAGCACATTTGAAGAAAGAAAAAAGAAAAAAAAAAGAAAAAAAAAAAGAGTTTAGCCCATAAACAGAAAGATCAAAAGATCAGTTCATTCTTAAGACGCTGCACTGGTGTCCAGACTATCCAAGTGCATCTACTGACCACTTTCATGGATTCCCTTTGTTCTCTTTGTATCATGGCTGAATCAACCTGCTAAAATTAAAATTGTTAGCATTTTTCAGCAAAGAAAAGGGCTTCATCCTATGCATGCCATTGCAGGGATTCAGGCCTTTCTGGCTTTCAAACATGCTGTTTGTAAGACATTACTCCCAGGCTGTAAAAAGCAGCTTCATTCTACTCTTAGGTACACAAGTTAAAATATGGAGTAATTGAAAACTAGATTGATAAGGCAAATAACATAAGAGAGAGTTTCTATCATGTTGATACAGATTTGAGAGCTTTCTATTGCTTTTGTTATTGCTGATATTTCCATTCCAGGAACAATTGTACCTGTATAAAACCGAGGAATTTAACATTTTTCTTGTATTCTTTCTTCTTTAATAATATCTACCTCCATATATTTTCTACCTACTTCTATTTTTCTAGTACCAGATCATTGAAGGTAGAATAACTGTTGCTTGCATCATACTTATATTTACAAGCTAAGAGAATTTACTAGTTTAAATGTCACAATTATTAAAACAGATGGATTAATTGTCTCTAATTTCAGGAAAGGTGGATTTATTTAACACCAGCTGAATGTAATAGGAAGCACATACCTTGCTCATAGTTGGTAGCTGTAGAAATCCCAATATGAAGCAAAATATCAACCAATTAGAGCTTTAACTATTAACAGAGGGCCATAAATTGTGCCTCAGAGACGTTCAACAAGAACAACCTGGCCAACAAAGCTCCATGCCATTTAAAAAACCCATGGGGCAGCTCAAAAGTAGCGTGCATATCTGACAAGCACAATTCTCTATTCATTCTAGTTTTTCCTGGGTTGCAAAGCAGACCTAAGATTTACAAAAGAAACCTGAGAAATCAGCATAGAAAACCAACCATTTTGAGCTGTTCTCAGGCCCTTATTGTTCCCTCAGGTTGCAAAGGTCCTTAAGAAGTTACACATTCATTATCCTCTTCCCTTTCTTTTTACCATATCTCCTTTCTTTGGGAAGATGAAGCTACATACAGGAGTTTGTGCTGTTCCCAGGATCATTATTGGTTATGTGGCTTTCCATTTGTGCACCTGCTCTTGAAGAACTACAGAGGACATCACACAAAAAGAGATAAAGTCACTTTTCAGAAACATCTCTATATACAGCCAACTTGTCTTCTACTAAATTAGCAGCCATTCAGCCACATAAAGTAGTTTGCCATTGCGATGACTCAAGCATGATTTTTCACTGCCCCTTTGAACAGTGCTGTCCATTTTACAGGCTAACCACATCAGTCACCATCTCTGGCTGTCTGATTCATCTCTTCAAATTTAAGTCAAGTTCCCAAAAGATGTTGAGCTCAGTGTTAGGAAGGACTGACATTTCCTTCTGCTAGTTTCAGTATTTTGGTTTCCTTTTTCTTTCCTTTCCATTCCTCTTTTTCCCTTTTCTTTTGCTAAAAGCCTTGGAAAGCCCCTACAGCAAATACCCCAACTTCTTCCAGGGGTGTTTTCTTGCCAGGGCCACTCCTGGGCTCTCCAGCACCTGCGTGAATCACCGGATGGATGCAGCATCCAGGTGTCGGCCAGTGCATCCAGTTGTATTCACATAAAGCACACGGTGATGCTCAACCTTTAGGTCTGCCTGTCTACTGAGTCTCCCTGAGTCCAGGCTACCAAAGCTGTTCAATACCCCTTCACACAGAAAGCTTCTGGCTGAACTGTGACCCATTCCTGACAGAACAGGAGCCACAAGGAGCTGGCGAATGGCTTCTCCTGGCACTGGACAAGCAGTTCTGCTGCTCCGCACACAGGGGCAGTGAGCCACCTAATTGGAATTAGGGTATCTCTCACCATGAAAACTCTCTTATCCTTAAGAAAGGAAAAATATTAGCAAAGCTGTATAAAAGCTGTGGTTTTGTCCAATAGCTTCATGGAGAGGATAAATGGCACCTCCACAGGGTCTGGTCTTTGATTTTCACATCCACTACCCCGCTGCCCCATTGCAGACTTACGTCTGCCTGTGCCATCACGCCAAGGAAGCGTGTCTGCACAGCAGCTAGCCAGCTGGCCGAATGCTGCCTGCACTGGACATCACTCACGCTGACTATCAAAGGGCTCGCTCTGCTGGCCCTGCTCTACCTCCACCCGCAGCACCCCAGCTGGAGCAGGAGCACATCGCCCGGACCAGCTGCCACCTCTGCAGGGAGGCTCTGAGCTGGAGCTCCCGGTGCAGACAGGCGAGATAGCCACGGGTGGCAACAAACCATCATTCGGGCACTAACAGGGGCTCGCCTTGTCAGCGTCTGGATCAGCCTGGTAAAGCAAATATCACCTCTGTTTCACTGGTGTCTCCACCATCACAAAGAAAAACTGAAATCCTTCACATTTACCCCTATGCAGAGATGAAAACTTAAGAGCCCCAGCTGGTGGTAAGCGATGTAAGAGCTGAGGACTCCTGCGGCACTTCGCGCATGTTAGATTCTGAGATCGGACGGGCTCATGGGCAGAGATCTTCCTCAAACTGGAATTGTATTTCCACATTCATGCTTGGTCCCTGCTTTCCCACCCGCCAGCATCACAGACAAGGAGTTTCAACAGCAGCCTCCAGCTTTTTCCATACTTTATGTGTTCTGGGATATTTCTTTAATGAGCAATGATCTCTTTAGAAGGATATAAAGCATGGATTTCTTCTCTCTCAAAACATAAAGAGATACTTACTGGAAAATCAAACAGATCATGAAGCCTAAGGTAACCCATCTGCAATACGCCTGCCTCTGCCTTTCAGAACTCAGCAGAATACAGAGGGCTGTGGCTGTGGCACTCTGCAAATCCACTTTCAGAAAGTACTGCATGCAAAATAGCTCACAGAGACTTAAATACGTTAATAACTTAAGAACCTAAATAAGCTGATATTTGATGTGACCTACATTAATGGGGAGGCATTACATGGCAGATAAGCAGAAAGTTCTCATCTATTGTATAATACATGATTTATTCACACCATAAACATATTGAGAAAAAGGATATGCTCTGGCATTCCCTCTACTTATTTTTCCCACAGAAAAAAAAAATACTAATGTAAGAAGATCATGCTGGTGAGAAGATATTCATATCACAACAGCAACAGACTTAGTGGCAGGGCTGCCAGATACTGCTTTATGGTTGGAAAGATATAGAGGAAAGCGCATAGGCTGCACCACAGTGCACCCATAATTCTAACTACCAGCCTAAGAGTGGAAGCAGTTCGTAGAAGAGGCTAATGGCTTTACCCTGACTGATACCATTGCATTAATAAAAATCATCAATAAAAGCATCAATTCCTGCTGTAATGTAAATGAGACAGTGGCAGAGTATGCACTGCAGCTGCAAGATAAGGCACTAGAAAGATATCTAAATTTTTGGTTAATTCTAGATGTCAAGATAATTGGATTTTCCAAATTAAACCTTTCTGTATTTAAAGAGGATTAAGGTTAGGGACTGTAGCAGAGACAGCTACTGTCACTGTTACAAAGAATTTGCTGCTACAGTGCCATTTTTCTTTTTCTATGCTTTGTCTGCTCTAAGCAGGCAAAATGGCAAAAGCTTCATAAAAGTGTAGAAGTAGTTATATCATTTGCAATCACAAGGATTGGCATGGGAAAGCTTTGTTTCTTATGCATCTACCTATTTGTGTTATGAGCTCTTAAGAGAATTTTAGTGAGCATTGAAGGGACAATATAAGATTGTTTAGGCTAAAGCTTGGCTTTCATTAAAAGGTCTGTGATATTTAACATTACTAAATACAGTAGAGTATGAGGATATTGCAGAACCAAGTGCTCAGAGAAGAGGGGGTATGTGATGTTGGGTCAAATATATCCTTAAACTCTTGCTCAAAGCAATTTTTTTTCTTTAGGAATGTCTTCTGGCTCTTTAATTCTCATGATAGCAATGTACATCCCTCAAACCTTGTGAATGCTTCAATTTCATGAAAGAATTAACTGGTATTTTAATAGAAGTGCTGACAATATAAATACTCCTTGAGACACTTTGTCTCCAGATGGTTTCTCAGCAGAAGTTCTCTGATTCCCCACACTTTCAAAACAGGGATATAAACCTCCTGACATAGCAGAGAGTGAGTCAGTCCCACAACTACTAGAAGAAATCTTCCCTATCATCAGATTATTCTGCAGTGTCTTCTGAAGAGACTTTTTGCATCTTCACTGAAGCAATAGACGCTGTCCACTGCTGAGGTAAACCAGCACATTCAATGGACTCATGTCAAGCATAGTCCTTCCATTACTGAACATTGTGAGAGGGTCTCCTTCTGGTTTAATGTCTTCTCAAGGCCTTTATTTTTTTCTGACACTGCTGGAGTTAAGTCTGGAGTGTAACACCACGTGATGAGATATCACTGCAGATTACACTTGCAAGATATGCCAAAAAAAAATCATCTTTCTTTTTAATCTTCATCAGTTCAGCTGCTATCCCCATTCTTACAAAAGAGCCTGACACTTCTGCCACCATGGGGCCAGAACAGCAATGTTCTCCCTGATGAATCTGAGGGGACATCGCAGAGATGGCCCTTTCCTTCACATGGAAAGACACCAAAACACATGTAAATGCGAAAAAAGCAGTTGTCCTATCCTCTCTCCAAGGACGCTGTTCAAAGCCCACTGGAGCCCTTGCAATTATCTCCAAAGTTTGGCTGGATCTTGAGTATCTGCACAGTGCACGGTATGACAGACAATGTTCTATAGGCAGTACCATTTCCTGGACACATTGCCAGGTACTCATCCGTGGGTATGGACTTCAGTGCATAAAGGCTTAAGCAGCAAAGTCCTTAGGGATTTCATCATATAAAGTTTTCTGCTCCAAAGTTTTTATGGGCTAAAGTTTTATATCCTTAAAGTCTTTAGCCCATAAAAATCCAAGAGGATAATAAAACAAATAGCATCTATGTCCAGGGTCTTATGTCCAGGGTATTATGCTCTTGGGTAATAATAATACCTTCAGTAGCAGTATTGACCAGAAACTGCAGATCTATTTTTTTTCCCTTTGGCTGACATTTTGCCATTACTGCCCTCTGAGCTAGTCAGTATTTGCATGCTGTACAGAGCAGCCGGGGGAACATGGTAATGCAAAGACATTATAGGTGTGACTTTGAACTGTTCTTGACGGTGACAGAGGCAAAAGTGAACTTTGCAGACAAATACCAGTAAAACCATTCCCCTAGTCCTCCAGAATAAGGAGCTTGTCTGGTCTAGCCACTCACGATTTCATCTCACTGCCTCACTCCATATATTTTATGTCTGAAATGTATGGATACACCCAAAATTGTATTCACACACTCGTATTAATCCAGATTAGAAAATGGCTGCCAAACTATGGAAAATCAGCAGAATACCCAACAAAACAAAGGAACAAGAGAGGACTTGTCAATAAAACACCAAGCTAATCCCATCCTGATACTTTCTGCAGTCTGGGAGATCCATACACTTCTTTAAATATATATATATATATATATATAATATATATATATATTTTATCATAGAATCATAGAATAATTTAGGTTGGAAAAGACATTTAAGACCATCAGTAAAGCATGGTCCTTAGTGCCATGTCCATACATCTCCTCTTATGGTTTTCTGATCACCTCTGTTAAACTTGTTGTTATTGTCTCTATTAACCCATTCATGCTTTTGCTGAGAAAAAATAATGAAGTCTTACAGCTCTTCCGATTTCCAGAAACGACTGTCCATGTCAGGAAGACAAAATTTTTTTAGCAACAGACACAGCCAAAGTAGAGCTCAATGTGGTCTTACAGAAACCCCAACCCAGGAGGAATCACAGCTAAACTTTGCTTGCACTGATCAATAGAGAGCACCGAGTTTCCAGGCTGGTGGCTCCTCCAGGGAGCTCCAACACCAGTTCATCGGGGTCCACTGAGTGTGAAATCCATGTCCCTGCACAAAGCCAGCATAATGCATCATTTGAGTCATTTTTAAGGGATGACAAGGTTCATAAGCTTCTTGTTGCCCTCCGCACAGGAGTGAATTTTACTCTTAATGCAAATGGTGTTTGAATGCAATATTTTAAGACTAATATTCCGTATAGACACAGTGTTTGATTCATGCCAACCCAAGGGGTAATATGAATGCTTAGTATTGTTTAACCAGCTCCCAAGGACTGAATAAAACCCTCAGATGAAAGATGTGACCTTCAGAGAGCATAGAATCACTTTTTCTTTTCATCTAAAAGATAATTTATCTAATACTTTTCTCCTCATTGAAGACATAGGCTTGCTGCACTGAAAACTGTTTACAAATGTTCTTTCTCCATTAAATTGATTTTCTGAGTATAGATAGGCAGTGTTTTCTGGAACTGATTTAAATTCTCTTCTAATTAATATTCAAGACCAAAATATGTTATCTTTGCATGACTGTGCAATTATTAAAGGCGAAATATCATCTGTGAAAGTAATTATTTTTCTTTTATTTTTTTCTTTAACTAGCCGTTAACCAACATGAAACATATCATTTCTTTCACTTCAGGCTATGATTGAAGAAGCCATCACTAGAGAAGAATCTTTTTCGGTCATGTACACACCATTTGTGACAAAAGTCAAGGTTGACAAAACTGACAAGATGAAGGAGACATTTGCTAAAAAGCACCCTGACTATGTGGAGCACATATATACAGGTAAGAGCAGATTTCACATGCTGTTAAGCACTGTATATTGTTTGCCTGTGTGTGGCTGACTTAAAAGGAGCTTGAGAGAGTCTGGAGCTTGAGCCTCTAAATTTCTGCACTTCTGTGGGGGAAAATTAACTTCTGAGATTTGCTGTATGATTGTACATGATTTAGGTAATCAAATCAGTACTTAGGCAAAGCACAGACTTTACACTGTAAATCCCCACAAAGACTATTTTTATCCACGAAGCCTCATGTTCCAGTTGCTGAATTTCATTATTGCAAGAGCTCTCTTGTTCAGAGGCACTTTTGCAGTGTCTTGTGGCAACAGCGAGGCCCAGGTTCATTCTCATCTCTCTGGCTTCCCATCAGTAACTGGCCCTGAAGCAGGCCCTTTGCTTTCCAAAAATATCCGCCTTTCTGTGAGCACTAGTGGAGGGATTGTCACCTTTGAGAGCATTTCAGCTGCAGGGATGGGAATAGGTTCCCTTTGGGCTGTTGAAGACAAATAGTATCCAGCGTGAACACGGGCTTCATGGGGCCCGTTGTCTCCTGGAGGACTGAAGTCAAGCAGCATCTCCTGGAGTAAACAGACATTTAAATTCCGGTGACCACAGCTTTATTTCAAGAGGAATGGGCATGACATTTTGCCAGAGGAGAGGCGGGGGGATAAAAGGCATTTCTTACACCATTAACCTGGTGACTTGGAACATGGTTGACTCTGATAACACTTGGCTCTGAGTTGGTGGCTGAGAAACATAAGGGGAAACGTACATTTCCCAGGTCAAATTCTGGGTGGTCTCTGTCTTCATCACACCAACGAGACCTGTAGTCCACCCCTCATGGCTGCTTCTTGCAAGGCGGTTCGAAGAGCTGCTGTATGCTGGCTCCCCACGAGAATTACACCGGGGTCGGAGCCAACGGTAGCACCTGCTGAGCCCACCACTCTGCAGGAGAATACGGCTTCCAGAACAGTACACATTGCACCTCTGGGGAGAAAAAGAACATCTGTCTGAATTCAAGTGGGAATTGGGGAAAACAAGTTTTTAACACAAAGCTGCAAATATTTAACATGAGTAAACTTGGCTTGTTCATTTCATTTTCCTTCAGAAAACCAGTATAAAACTAGATCATGTTTTGCAAGTTGCAAGGCACCCATGCATTGGTTTTCTGGCAGTAATTTGGGGATTTTTTTGAAGAGGAAAAATGGGTCTTATTTATCGTGGAAGTTGTAAAGTCCCTGTCTACCATTTACTTGCTGATGTGACTTTGTGGAGAGTTTCCAGGGACAAAAGTATTGGCATTAAAAGGAGCATAAAATAAAACTCCCTGAATCTGATTTGAAAAAAAGATAAATTCAGATTTCACATAACTCCCTCAATTTATAGCAAGGGTGAGACTTTCAAAAGCACATAAGCAGCAAAAGCGTGCAAGTGTTGCACTGAAATTCAGTTGTGTTCATAAATTACAGGATGTTTCTGAAAGTGTCACCAGGCATTTTCTCACTCCTAACCAAGAAAGAAAAGGAGGAAGGAATAAAAGGATGAAAGGGCTTGGTCCTATAGCACTTCAATCAGTTATAAAACAGATTGAATAGAGCCAGGTCTGCACTCAAGGGTGTTTGTTTACAAAAATCTGTTGGTTGAAAGAATTGCTTCAATCCTATGCAAGTTTCTCTGAGTGCAGGCTCTGGAAGCACTAGTTTCGAGGAATTAAATGGGATAGCCAAGATCATAATTGTGTTTATTGTGTTTCTGCTTCTAAGCAATGCAAAAGAAAAAAGAAAAAAAAAAAAAACAATATGGGTGTCAGGGTTCTGAGACTGCAGTGTGTGGGAGGTGCTGACTGAGAGCCCCGGAGGCTGCCACACAGCTTCCACGATGGTTCTCACGTGGGCAGGAATCTCCTGACCTCCCTCTTCCATGTCCTGGAAGCCCTCTCAGACAGAGAGGACTTTTCCTGGCCTCAACACTGAGATAACTCACAACGGTATTAGCTGAAGGCAACTAAAGCAGTAGTGGTTTCTCAGCTTATCTATTCAGACCTATCCCAAAATCACGTTACCCACCAAAAAAAAAAAAAAAAAAAAAAACAACCACTCACAAGGAACAAGTTGTACCCATTGTCGGTGTTGTACCACCAAGCATTCAATCTGCAAGGTCCATATCTCACATAGGTGAAATTACAAGTATGAGCTAATCCCCCTTTTAACAGTGGGTTTGAAATACCAGGCACATCACGAACATGTTATTTTAAATAACCTTCCTGTTCCGTAGCAATCACTCATCCAACTTTAGTCCACGTTCTGCTATAATGCAAGGACTGAATTGATTTCAAAGTTTTCCTTATTGCCAAGGAAGAGAAGCAGACACACATTTAAATACAAGCGCACAATGCAGTTTGTTTCAAAATTGAGAATCCATCAGAAGCAGAGCATGCTGCAAGGGAAATATCAGGTCCACTCGCTTTGATTTATGTACGAGTAAGTCCAGGGAGCTCTGAAGGGGGTTCTCCATTTGTCACTGTGACCGCGCAGCCTGGCATCTTAAAAGCAGAGCTCACTGAAAACAGAGCACTCCTTTGTGAAAAGTGACACTGACATTCAATCTAGGTTTATTTTTTGCAGGGGAAGGAGAGGAAGGAAAGGGCTGTGGTCTAGCTCCCCAACCAAAGGTGGTTTATGCAATTTCTCTGAGCATCTGTCCTCACTCAGGTCGGGGCAGGCAGATATGCTGGCTTTTCAGCAGGGGCGTCACAAACTCTGGAGAAGCCACAGCACAAACATAGCCTGGGACTATGGTGGTGGTGATGGTAAAAACCCACAGCTGTAGAAAATCAAATGTCATAAATTGGGGGAACAACTCCAGCTTGTTTCACAGTTAAAAAAATAAGGATCTTACATTCATGAAGAGTTGAATTATTAATGCATTGGATGATCAGCATCGAAAAGTGTAAAAACATATTTTATCCAATGCATCAGCAAAATTTACGCTGCTGATGGAAAAGGTTGCAAAGTCTGGAATTTCAAAACCCACTGACAGCTGGATAGGTTTTTTTGGTCACCTTTGTTTTGGCAAGCTTTTTGGATTACATTTCATTCCTTCTTAGACTTCCTGTATTTTCCTCGAAAAAAAGGTAGCATCTATTGCAACTGAAAAGAAATGTGACAGTGGAAATTACTTTCATTTTCATATTCCAGATCCTCATGGACTTCATATCTTGCCACAGACAACTGAGTGGTCCTCTCCTCCTCCCCAGCAGTACTTACTAACTCTGGGTTTCAGAAACAAACACATTGGAAAAATATTGGAAAAGCTGTCAAGTAGAAAACTGCCAATCTTTTCAGGTATGCCAACTTGCTTACTAGATGTGATAGCTCAGGGGTGACCTCCTCAATCCTTACTGAATGAGGGGGACCACGGATCTCTCAGGACCCATTTATCTATGCCTGAATCTCAGACTCCATCAGCCTCTCTCCTCCAGTGTACCTCCGTCATGCTGCTAGATCCTCTGTGCAAAATGTAGATGAATAAACAAGGTACACAGTTTGTGATTTCATTTCTTAGACCGGAAAGCACCTTTCAGTCCTATCACTAAAGAAGAAGCAAGAAGACATTGGGAGACCGTTGGGAAAAAGATCGTGCCAGTCATGGATTTTATAAGAAGCACCAAATTAACGGTGGGTATAAACTTAATATTTCCTCATGTGTGCAGCAGCAGAAGTCAGTGTGCATGCGAAAGATGTACGCTTTTTGGTGGGTAGTCCATTCTCCCCATACTCCAGAAATGCTCAGCTAATTGTGCTAGGACTAGAGTTCAATTGAGTTTTAGATACTTTTTAAAAGAAGCCCTAATTTTTCAAGTGTACCCAGTTTAAAATCACTTTGCGTACAATTTTCTCAAACCCTTATGGCCTATTATATCCCTACTTCACATAACCACCAAAACTACTCTGTATATTTAATACCCATAATACTCTACACTTATCACAAGGCTCTCCATCAAGAGTTAATAATTGCTGCTTGAAGTATTTCTAGTGATTTAGATCCTGATCCCTATGTAGTAAAGTATGTGAAATAACCTTCAAATCTGTTACAAACATATTGAAGGTATATTAGTTAATTCTAGTCCATACTTTCTGCAATAATGTACACAGCTTTTTAGCACCATGGCTTTTGATTAGCACAAAAGGTCAAAAATCAAATTTGCATGTAGACTAGACTGTTTTAATTCAATTCTTAAATTATTCTCCTGAAAATAAGTGGAAGAAGCCTCTCCTTCCCAGATTGTAAATGCTAATGTTAATGCTTTTTCCCTAGCAATAACAGTTTTTTTAGTTTTCTGTATGTTGAAGGAATCAGAGCCATTTCCTCATCAGGGGTGTCTTAGCAAATCACAGGATTTATATTCTTAGGCTTTGATACCAGATAGGAGGTTGACAAGAACTGCTACTTAGCAACTCCTAGCAAGGAAGAAACATTAGCTAGATATTTGGGGGATCTATGTCTCCTTTACTCTCGGAGAGCAGCTGCTGAAACAGTAAGTGCTTGAACTCACAGGCTTAGTGGGAGGTAAAGGTGCTTAGTGCTTTGCCAAAATGGGTGCTCATAAAGCATCTTCTTCAGTGCGAGGCAAGTGGAGCAGGCTGAGGGCACACATCCACTAGGAATCACCCAGGTTCTTCTTTCCCATCCTTTCCTGAAGCCATGGGATGCTTCCTTTGGATGACCAAAAGCCCAGGTTATTGATGTGCAGGCTAGTAGGAGAAGCATCTTTGGGAAAGTGAAATATCTGCTATTGCCGTTGGCATTGCACTTCAACATCTACAAAACTAGAATAATAAACAAATGGTGGATTGGATACTGGGTACAGAATAAAACCCTGGTCCTCATCAAAGCTCCTGTAAAACTCCAGGGTTTGTTTGTCTGTTTGTGTGGTTTATGACCCCACAATTCTTTCTTTTGGTATAATGTAGAGTTTTCAGAAGTGAGGTTCCAGTATTGCAGTTATTCAGTCTCTAAAGAATATCAGGAAGAGGAAAATTCTGGAAAGTGATATGTTATAGATTCCCTAAAACTATCCTATTCTATAAATGAATTTGGAGGAACGGGACCACATGGTTTGAACAGAGATACATGGTATCTGGCATCCAGGGTATAGGGGAAAGAAAACAAACTGATTTCGTAAGAGACGAGAGCAGAGAGGTATGCTGCGATTGCTCAAGCCAGTCCCCAATAGCTGTATAAATTTACACTGCTCCTACACAGTAATATTTTCTACCAGCTCTGGACGCCACCTCAGACATCTAAATATTCTTGCTGAAACAGAAGAAGGTTAACAAAAATACAGGGTGAAATCCCAGCACCACAAGCCAGCAGCAAACTTGCCTTCTATTCAAGGAGGTCAGCACAGCAGCCAGGTGGTTCGGGCAAGGTCTGCCCAAGGCAGAACAGGGTAATAGGGCTGAACCATGCTCCGACAGATTTATAACCAGTCACCAGGGCACCAGCATGGGAGTTTGGACAGAGAAAAGAAAAACCCCAAGACAGAAGAGATCATCACTGAGATAGAACAAACAGCTGCCAATTCCACATCCATTATTGGTAGGAACATATTCACTATCCCTTCAGTTTTCATAGCACCGAAATAATCTGGGCAAGACAGAACCTCTGACCCAAAGAGAAAAATGACAAAGCGAATTATACCTGATAATGCAGATAGGCACAGAGCCAGAACTGCTCTGCTACTGGTGATTAAAATCTCTTTATGGACCTGGCAGAGATTTAGCCACTTTTGCTTCCTTGAAAGTATTCCAAAATTTTCTTCAAGCTAGAAATATGATTCCACCAGCTATCCGTCACACAAACTAAATTTAAAACTTCTGCAAGACAAACCTCAGATACAGGCATTAGTATTACAACTTACTTTAAGACAATAAGGGAATGTGTTTATTTTTAATATTCCTTTCTACCCTCTTCTTCATTTGCAAATGTGCAATCCAAAATGCTTGTCCTAATCAGATATTTTTTTTTTTTCACAGAAATGTCTCAGTGCTAAAGCAGAGCTTATTAAGCAATGGCAACACACTTAATATAAGTCAGTTCTGCCACCTCAGTTTTGCAGCTACACAGCTTACAGTTAATTATATGATTTGTACACGCGCCACTGTTGATAGGACATGAAGCTAATGATTAAAAAAGCAGAGCATTTTTCATTTGCCCTCTCATCTTCATAAAGAACAGCCAGTCCCATTTAACTCAAAGGGACATTTATGTATTGAAAAACAAGAGGCGTGAGAGAGGACACAGCAGTCTGGCCCCTGTGCACTGTCTGCTGCTGGTGGTAAAACCCCACAAACCTCAGCTGCCCAGAAACACAGGCCATGACAGAAAGGCTATTTTATTTGCCTTAAAAAAAGGTATCAG
Organism: Anser brachyrhynchus; assembly: GCF_964034855.1. Lineage (NCBI taxonomy): Eukaryota > Metazoa > Chordata > Aves > Anseriformes > Anatidae > Anser > Anser brachyrhynchus. Next base: position 5,892,243 of record NC_137703.1, on the reverse strand, counting down.
TCAGACTTTCAGCTACTGTTATTGCAACCAAGATTACCAGCAATGACAAGTAGTTATTCTATCAAGTGATTTCACTGGGGTAATTTCTGCTGCTTTGTGCGCACCAAGTTTGCCTTTCTCCTCCTGTAGTCCCGTGTCGATGGCACATGATGTTACTTTACAGGAGAAACAGTGGCCAGAGGGGCTTATTAGACTGCTCATCTCATAAAGGTGAGCAAAACCTACCATATGATTCACAGCATGATGCGTACACTTACAGATCTCACTGTTTTGATGTCTATTTTTTAATAGAGGGAAAGTGTTTACTACATACAGATTTCAGCATACATATTTTCTGGAGCATACCAAGGGCATTAAAGAAACATGATGAAGGATGTTCCTGCTTGTTATTGCAATACACTACCGAGCTTTTTGCAAGGCATAACTTCATTCAGATTTTGAGCTGAAAAATACCAGTAAAGATGCCACAATTGTCAAGAACTACTGGGGACACCCCAGACCTTTGCAAAGTGGTGCACTTAAAGATGATAGTTAGACATGCCAAGTGTGTTGGATATGACAGATGCTGCTTTAAATCTGGGCTGACCGGCCACTTCGCTTTGCTTTTTCTTTACCACTTCTGGTACTCAGGAATTCGACTTTATAAACAGAAGTGGCATAAGCGATGACTCCTTTTTTTAAGAACAGATTAAAGCAAAAGGTGGAGCTACCATCCCAAAATTCTCAGTACATGAAGGAACACGTTATTAAATGAGCCAACTCTCTTTCTCACTGAAGTCTCCATTTAAGTTTGCTCTTTACTTAACCTTCACTGCACCTTCCTGAGCTGGTTTCAGTTTCATCTGATTGCTTGGCCACTTCATTATTTTTTTACTGCAGCTTAGTAGCCCCTTGAATTCTGCTATAGTTCATGTAATTCTCATCATGTGGTTCAGTTCCCTGTGGAATTTTTTCTCCTGATAGCAGTTATTTACTGTCTCCTTCTGCATTTCTCATTGTCACTGAAAGACCATCACTGACAAAGTTCAACTTTCTCTAGTACCCCTTTTTTAAAACAAAACAAAAACAAAAACTCATGTTGGTTACTTATTTATTTACTTCCAACCTAATATAAACTTAAACATTATTGCTATGTCCACAGAGTGCATGTTGGCACAGATGCCCAGTTTGTTTCCTACAGCTACATGATATGCTCTCATATTTTTCTGGGGAGTCAAGTAAGGAAAAAAATGGTTTTTTTTTTGCTTTTACTTTCTTAATCATTGGAGAAGCCCCCAACAGACACAGCATGGTGAGAGAGGATTTCTACCTGCTTTTGCAGCTGATGACTCAATATGCTCATTTCTTAACACTTACACAAAATGTTTTGGGTGGATTTCAAGAATAGCAGGGAAAAACCTTTTGCTGTATCTAAAACGTTGTTTGTCTATTTTATGTTGATAAGAGCCCTCTTTCTCTATCTCATTAACTGATTGCTTCTCCTTATTTTAATGTGCACAGCTGTCTCTGGAGACACAGCTATCTGGCTTTCACACACCGATGATTAGTTGGAGACAGGGCTCCATTTTGTTCCTTGCTCTATTGCTATACTAACTAGACTGTGTCAGACTTACAATTTCACGTATCAGAGATCACAGAAATCCCTTTCCATCCTAATGTATCCTACTGCTACTAGGTCAGACCCACAGAAAAGGACTTTTCAATTCATAAAAATAGTTTGTAAGCAAGTTGTCTTGGGCTCCCCTCTTAGAGATGGGTCAACAGAAGTTCATAAGAAGGTAGGACTGGAACAGCTCTCCTGGCTCCTCAAGTCAAATCACCTCCTATTATACACCCTTGTGTCACATAATATCCTGCTCATAAATTGAGTAAAATCTGCCTTAGAACTAGCTGAGCTTTCTGATATTTCTATTCTTGCTGTAACATGCTAAAGACCTTCAACCTGAATTATGAGAAGCTTAATTGCCACCCCGGTATTACTTGTACCTATTTATACGCAATGGTCCTTCTGTTATCATCATCTTTTATCTCCCCCTTCCCTTTTCAGTTGTTTACTCTCTTTAGAATTTAGCCCTCCATTATGTTTATTGAGAAAAATAATAAGCTCTTGGCATTTTCATTAATAGACTAATCAAACCACACTTCTCTCAAAAGAGGTATCTTCTACCGTGCTGGCATCTCTGCTCCGTGATACTTGGGTTTAAATTAACCTCTCCAAACACAGCTGACTGGAGCTATCTGCAATACTGAAAGAACTGCTGACCAGAGCTCCTCTTCCCTGTGCAGTGTCTGGTGCTAATGGAAATTCATTGGCTCAGTTCTTTCTTTCTCAGTTGCTTTCATATCTGGACTTCCTAGATTATAGCTGAATTCCTGACAGCAGCTTCCAAAGTATGGTCTTTTACTTTATATTACTTTACAATTATGCTATATATAATATTAATAGGGATAAAAATGTTTCCATAAATAAAGGAAGAAGAGTATTGCTATTAAATACTTAAATTTGACATAAGAATGATGTTCTTAGTCATTTTGGTAACGATTTCTATAGCCACTTGATGCTTTCCCAGTGCAAATTTCTGCAAAACCAAAATCAAGATCAGATCAAAAGATCAAGACTCTTTGTCAAGAGAAGTTGATCTTAAAAGGAGGACACCATTTGTTGAAAAATAAATTTAATTCAAAACTTTCCATTCACCCTGCTCACTGTACGGTTGGACCTAGAATCAGCTACCTGGGAACCAAAGCGTATGTAAATGGCAGCATCAACACGCCACCATATGGTACTGCCAGAACAAAGGTCTGCTAAAAATACTGGAAGTGTTTTTGAAAATCTATGCCAATACTTGCAATTTCAGGCACTTAAATACATTCACAACCCTGATTAGATGAATGGAAATTTCACTCAGAATGGCTGAGCATTCAGATAAGCAATGGCTACATTTTGTCAAGAATCTAGGCCAAATTGCTTTTGAAAATCTCAGTAGGGTGCTCATTTGCATTTTTGGCATCAGAACACTTTTGAAAATATGGTAGTAGGGCTGCCATCCATCAAACGCTTCAGCAGGTGCTGAGATTTTATGCAAGCACTTGGCTGAGCCTCTGTATGCACATACTTAAAATTTACCACGTGCCTGGAGGATCAGAGACCACCTCTGCAGGTTTTAGCTCCTCAGGGTTGAATATTTGAAAACTATGGATTTCCCTAGTCTGCAAACAAACCATAGTCTTAGCCATTGCACGGTTTCCTCAACCTCTTTCCTGAAACTTTAAAAGCAATCCATAAAAGTCAGATAATATTTAACTGAGGGGATTATTGAAAAGCCATTTCCAAATGAGAAAATTGCATTCATGTTTGTTATCTGCTCTTTCCCCTTCACATATATTATGACTACATATTTATTTTTCTAGTACAACTAGAGAGATTGTAGAAAAAAAGTCTTTTTCTCCTCTATAAAGATTGTCAGAAGCATTATCTTAAAGGTGCTGGATGCCATATTGCTTATAGTATTACCAGCGTAAATATATATGGAGATAAGCCTCAAGGCATAAGACTCAAAAGGATAAGTGTGTTTTCTGTGACTCTCCTCTAACCCACTTGCTTTTCCTGAGAGAACAGGACAATTTCTGTGCGTGTTCATATGTGATAGAGAAGTTGCATTACGCCAGCATCCTCGGCCGGTTGCAGCGAGTCACGGAACAGTCCCAGGTGATTAATCAAGCGATGGCTGAGCTAGCATCCATTCCCTATCTGCAGGACATCAGTCAGCAGGATGCTGAACTGGTGAGCATTCATTTCTAATCCTTGTTTTGCCTTTCGCAGGCAGGAAGGCAGGGAGGGAAGGGTTGGGGCAGAGTGCTGCACTGCAATTTTCTCTGGAAGTCATTTTTTTGAATGTGTGGACCTGAAGTAGTTTTAAAATCCTGCTGCAGTGCCTTGTCTGAGATGCTAATCACCTGCAAGGATGACTTGTACAGAACCAGCATGACTCATCTGCAGGCATATTTTTAAAACCTCTTCTTTTCCCCCAAACCTGCCCAAATCAGTCTGGGAAAATGATTGCAATTATTCAGATTGTGCTACGTTAAGATACCTAGCATCAGAAGCCACCTGCAGCAAAGCAGGCCAAATCTGGTTAAAGCAAAAGACAAAGGAGAAAGGAGGAAAAAAGATTTTTGTTCCCAGCTCCATCTACAACTTGCTCCCTGTCTCTGAACGAAGCAGGCTCTCCCTTTGTAAAGTGAAGGCAGTGATGCCAGCAGGGCTGTGGCAAGACCGGGGTCACTACTAGCGTGATAATGCATCAATACCCTGCGACTAGAAAGTGCTGCAAGTGCATGGTTATTCTTCCACAAGGCTGCTCGGTTTCCTGACAAGGAGGGATGGAGATCATGCTCAGGCACATTTTACACATTTCAGCCTGGAAAAAAAAAAAAAAAAAAAAAAATTCCTTCCCCCAGTTCCCACATGTAAACGCAGACAGGTTTTGATGATCTGACTTTGGTCCTCTAAAGACTCTCAGTTTTCTCAAAGCCAGCCCCTGGACACGTGTTTGTGGCCCTGCAGAGATCCGGGGATGGCGAGCAGAGGCCTGCAGCTGCTGCAAGGCCTGCTAGGCCGTGAGGTCTGGCCTCCATAGAAGGGGAAGCCACACAGCAAAGAGACTGCGTTGCAAGAAGATATTCTCCTTTTGATGCAAGTTTGCCAGTATTAAACTTCAGCGGGCCCACATTTCAAGGCTGACTAAAGGGTCTGGAGTTATTGGTACATATTTCAGTTATAGGTTTTCTCCAGGGTGCAATATTTTCAGTACATCACAAGCTAGATGCAGGCTATTAAACTGCTGCCTGTATCTTGTCATGTAGTAATCACAAGCCTGACCTCCCTGGAAACCTTTTTGAGGAAGGCTGCAGGCCAGCCCAGACAAAGGTCCTCGGCCTGTCGGGGCAGGACTGGGCAGAGTGAGGGTGCCTCCTGGAGGATTTCAGTGAGAGGCTCGAAATCTTTCAACAAAACACGAACGCTTTGTTTGCTGAGCCAAAGGTAAAAATGTCTTTTAAAAGAAAAAGGCAGAAAATCTCTACCAGCTATTCTATCTGGAGCATTAAAATGCATTAATTCAGCATTCATTTTTTTCTTTGTCTTGTCGTCCCCTTGTAAACTATATCTTTGGTCTGTGTATGCAAATGGAGGCTCAGACACCATGTAGCTGGAATATTTTAGGGAACTTCAGGCATCACACTGCTAAGAAGCACAAATGTGCAGATTGGCTTCACCAGGGAATGATTAATGGCCCTTGCCCTTCCTGGTGCCATGAGGGACTGCACCAAGCTCACGACATTGCTGCCCATTGCTGGGCCTGCTCATCTGAGCCATCCCACAGCGAGCAGAAGATCCCTCGTTGCTCAGCCTGGGCCCCATTCTCTTCCCTCCACTGGACTGCAGGCAGGAGGAAGCACTGGTGGAACTGGGCTGTACTGGTGGGCCCTGGCGGCCTGCAGCGGCCTGTGGCCACAGGGACAGGATGGCAGCACCCGCTCCCCTCCACCTGCTTCTCACTCCTAAGCTATCTTTCTAGGAGGTATCTAAATAGTTTTAAAGGTATTTTTTTATGAAGAAGACTCATCTGGCCAAATTCTAATCTCACTTGTGCTAATAAAAATTTAAAATAATTCCTCTGAGGTCATTCTGACTTTACATTGGAAAGGTGAGATAAGGCTTTATGACCTAGGAAGGCAGTTAAATTGTGTTGTTGGAGAATGCTAAAGATGCCAAATGTTTATTATCACATCCAGTATGAGTTGCATAAAGTTTAAAACATGTTGAATTTATAACAGTGCAATTTGCACTGATACAGCAAGGATCCCAAAGGCATTTCAGTTATAAACTCTTCTCTGTAAATGTCTTCCTGTAACTAAATAAATAAAGTCCTAATCTATAGCACAGAGAATTTGAGCTGAGGCCTTTTTAGATTAGTATTTATTCATAGACCCTGGGAGAATAAAGATCTCAGTTAGCTTGAACAGTTGAATTGTTGAAACAAAACATGTCCGAAGTTTATGATTTCACTGTCACCATATTTGTACATGATTAATCAAGATGAATGTTTGTCAAAAAAAAAAAAAAACTATTTCAGTTTAAAATCAAATAATAAAAAAAAATAATAAAAAAAATTTCCTTGGAGGAAGGGATTTTCCAAAAAAAGATCAGCTTTGGAAGAATTACTTTGGTTTGCCAATTGTCCATTCCTATCGCATTCACCTTTTCTCTGCCAGCAGAGCCAGTGAAAAACTTTGGGTGATGAAAACTAAACCCAAAGCAGGCACAGGGCCCTTTTCACAATGAGCCAGATTTCCTGGCTTAACTCCTTGCCCAAAACAGTGAAGTCTCCAGCTTGGTTGGGTTTGGGGGTGGCAGACCCACGTCCCAGTCCCTACCCCGGTGACCCCTGTTCAACCTATTCAGGAGGAATTGCTCCAAGGACAGCCACTGAGAAATCCCTTCCTTCCCTGTCCTGTTCCCCTCCACCAGCTCTGACGCAGACTTTGTGCTTTACCCTTTCTGCCCTTAATACGCTTAATCTCTGGGCTGTGTCTATTCTGGATTCATAGAAGGAGATTATCTGTCATAAAAGTATTCTGATGGAAAATTTCTGACAGCGTCTTGACTCTTTTCACATTAGAGTCAGAGGCAGAAATTTGCAGTTTTGTTTTTCATGAATACTGATGCATGACTTCCAAAAAAAAAAGTTTCATCAAATGTTTTGGCCAATAACATTCAACTTAATGGTTGCACAAGCACAGCGTTAACTGGAACTGACCCTAAGTAAGATTCAAAAGATACCTTTATCCCATGTTGGGACACAGACAGGGAATTTTAACATCAAAAACCTGAATGTGAAGGTAAAGTTGAGGAAATACAAGTCTGTTCCCTGAATCTCAAGATAGCATGTTTATATCCTTGCTCAGATAAGCCTAAACATTGACATTTTAAATTTCATCACCTCTTGTACTCATGTTAGACTAGGTGCAGAAAGAGACAATTTCTGTATGAATACTTACACTTCATTATTATTATCCAGTCTATCTAGTCTGGTAATGTGTAACAAATTTGGGAAGAGACACCAAAAACTATTTCTTGCATTGTTTGCTCCTTTTAAACAACAAAACATTTTGGAATAAAACTAACAGAGCAGTGCACTAGCCCAGGTATTAAATACAAGTTTCTCCCAGTTTCTTCCTAAGTGCTGGGGCTGGCTGCCCATGGGAGGATAACATTGAATCCAACCCATGTTGTTAACAACCCTGTGTTACTGAATAAAGAGTGACCAAAACATTTTCCGAGTGCGTGGAGAAGGTACAGGGTGAGGCAATACCACAACAAGCCTGAATTTTAGCCTTCCCTCTAACACTAAGCACAGATTAGCAAGTATTTTCCTACAGCTTCCTTTTATAGTTTACACTAGAAATTGTCAGCCTTGCTTTTATGGTCTGTTATGCTGAATGATGGGGAGGAGGAAGGGTCTGCCAAAGAAAAAGGATAGTAAAAGAAGGGAAAATGAGCTAGATACTCCCAGCTACAGTAAAAGCATCTCAGCTTTAGTGTTGTCCTCTTGTGTGGTTTTACATGCTGCCCTAAATTATGACACATTAGCCTTGGGAGAAATACTAAAAAGCAGTCATGTACAACACAGAATATCCCAGACAGCTGAAGAATGAAATATGGAACCTCTGTTCTTTACAACCCGAGTCTTCCTTAACCAAGTATAAACATTTCCTGCATAGAAACATATAGGCTTTAATACAAATTTTCCAGTGGATTTTTTCCCATTGTTAAGTATTTTATATCTACAATAATACAGTGTAATGGCTGAAGCAAAGATGAGGTGGCAGTGCTCATTGTGTGAAAGATGAGTAATAAAATCATCAGCGTACAAATGATTTTTTAATTAGGTTTTAATCTGTGTATTTAGAGAAGTTATTTCTGTGTGAATTCCACACTGATAATTTTTATCTTGGTGCCGCAGCTGCAGTCGTTAATGGCAGATGCCATGGACACCCTTGAAGGAAGAAGGAGTGATAAAGAACGTGTGTGGAATAAAATTGAGAAGGTAAAAACCTGCAGAAGGGGCAGAAGAGCATGTTGTTCCTTGGGGAGTATATGTCCACCTGAGCCAGAGCTGTTCAAAAGGTAGAAAAGAAAGTAGGTGCCATTTGAAAGCTGTCTGCGGGCCTTGAACTCTCTTAGCACTCAGGCACTAACCACAAATACATATTCATTTCTTGCTTTAGCCCCTATGGCTGATCTTTGTCCATGTTAATAGTCTCTTGTGGTTATCTAATGAAAAAGAAATCTGCATAGCTTATTTTTGGCTGATAATTTTGCTTCTCTTCCATCTTTGTCATATGGGTACTGTGCTAATGGTTGGGGTGAGTTGTTAGGGAATAAAACTCATCCCAACAAATGAGGTCCCTCAGTGGAGCTCAAATGAGGCTTTGGTGATGTGAGATGTAACAGACATGTAAATGCTTCTCTGGAGTCTCTGCTCAGCAACCGGTCAATGTAATTCTTGCAGGATTTGTGAAATGCGGGGAGCCTTGTGTTGGCTCTCTGTGCAGAGGAATTTGACCCGATGTAGGGAATAATAGGTCAGGCTGGGATGTAATGGGAGAATCTTACATTTGCACAGAGCCTTTCAAAACAAAGCAATTCACTCTGGGCATTCAACACTATTGACATTCAGCCCCTTCTGAGAGCAGGATGGCAATGCATCACTGGGAAGGGAGAATTTTGCTAACAGGTCACAGCATCGCTCTGACACTGAATCTCGCAGCTCTGTAGGGCCCCGGGCAGATGCACGCTCACTCTGTACCACATCCGGACAACAGGGCACTGACAAGACTTGACAGAGCACTATGGCACTGACAGGACTTGATGTTGTTCCACTGTGATACTTAGGGTTTACAGTCAAATCTCAGGGAAAATGCTGAGAACCCAAACTGCAGGCGCTGCATCAGTGTGAGTAGGACAAGCAAATGGGACAGAGGTGTCTGAAACAAGTGACAGGAGGGTCTAGGGATGTTCAGAGCCAGGATTTATGAGTCATTAGGATTAAAATTTCAGAAGGCATCACCTCTGAGAGTGAGCTGGACCAGGTATAATGCCTCCTCGAGCTGTCACATAGGTGGCTCATTAAAAAAAAGGTTTTCAAAGTATAGAATATTTGGTGACAGTAACCAGAACTTAAATGCCAAAAATTATAGAACAACTAGGTTACATCTCTTTTGAATGTTCATGACGTAAAGCAAACATTAAATATTCCCATTGCTTTTCCATCGCACCAGGATATTCTCTAAATATCTCACACCTGCCTGCAGATTGTGTGAGAAGCTTTTGCAACACAAATACATGCAATTATATACGTTTATCAATTGCATACATACTTCCTGCCATATATACTAAATATTGATAAAAATATGAATGCAAAGAGTGAATAGTATATTGACAAATAACTTCCTCCCTCTGCTTCTTTGGCAGTTATCTTTCTCTTTCTCAGACAACAGACTTCAGTATTAGATACAAAGTTTTCCAATTGTTTTTTCCAAAAGCTGGGATTTTAATTCACAGTTAGGTGTTTGAAATAACCAGCCAGATTTTCACAACTCTGAACAACCACAGAGTTGGTTGTTCCACAGATCATGGCTGGAAGTTAGACTAAGTACACCAATATCAAAATATTTATTAAAGGTTCATGAAAAGTCTGTTGGTGGTGCTGAAAAGATTCCCACATATTTCAACAGACACCAGCTAATATTTCATTGTAAATTTAGTAAAACATCTTTTTTGTGTGTGTGATGTATTTGTACATATAGATGTAAATCTTTTATATTTCTCTGGATACTTTAACTTTCAGTATAATCCTAACTGAAATGAAGCTAACATTTAAAAATGGACTGGCATCCCAAATTACGCCACACAAAGCTGTGCATAATTCTATATTTAGGGATAAAATTTGCTCAATGCCTGAAAATCTGCTCTCTGCATTTTAAAATGTGGTGCTTCAAAATTTGTTTGCATTCTGAAAATAATTTTGTATTTCATTTTTGACAGCTTGAATAACTGTATCTGATTTGGGGCATCTTGTTCCAAGCAGAACTCACTGTTTGTTTCATAATACAAAAATATTTTTATATATTATTTCAGAACAAAGAAATGGAGAGCATCATCAGATAGTTCTTTTCTACTTTACTTTTCTCCAAAATTTAATTCCAGCATAATCAGCATGTTCCTAGAGAAATTTTCTTTCTTAATAGAGGAGGCAGGAAAGTACTCAGGGAGTCTGGCTTGTTGTTTTTTTGTTTGTTTGTCTTTTATGTTTCACTTAAATCAGCTCTAATTTAGAAAGTTACACCAGGTTAAAGGACCCTAACAGATTACTAAAGAGGATTAAATCTGGTAACAGAAAACTGATGTGGCATGGATTATTGCCTGTCACTTACTTGTGCTAGAACCATTTTGAAAAGTTCAGCGGTTCTCCATTCGCTCATCACATGTCACTGATTGTAGGAGCCTGCTAAGAACCTTCACATAGATCTAGTTACAGGGTAGTTAATTGTAATTTTGCTGTTGAATTAATTTACATATATTGGAAAGTGAAAAAGAACATAAAGGAGTTTATACAATCAGCTATAAGTGCAAAACTCTGAGAAGCTGACAGCTACGCTACCACCAGTGTAGTTTGGCTCTTGCTATAGAAACAGCTGTTGCACCTAATGAAAGCACTCAAAATTTTTCTCTAATGCAGCAGAATTATAGCTGTGCCTATTTTCCAAACGGTTAAAGGGTCTGTCAGAACTGCCGCTACAAACCACTGTTTTCAGAGTTTTATATTCCAGAGTCAGCCATAAAAAATTCATTCAGGCTGAAATCTGACATACCAGGGCACAAAGCCTGACAACCAAACACTTTTCCTTTTGTCACAGTGGAGGGTTTATCAAATTAGTTTGAAATTAATCTGGGCAATTTTGAATTTACAGCAGTGACAAAGTAGTAATGTATGTGTAGCTTCAAGTGTTTTGGGCATTGCACTGCTCACCCAATTCACTGACAAATTTATGTTTTTAAGCGAACCAATTTTTCAAATGGGCTAATTATTTTCAGAAGCTTTAAATACAATGAAAAGAAAAATGACCCAGTGATTAGCTGGAGAAAAGGGAACATCACAACTCAGGAGATGCCTTTCTCAGTATTAGCAGGCTATGGAGTCTGCAGCCACAAGGAGACCTGACCCAGGGCAGCCTAGATTACTTTGGGAGGTTAAGAAACACCCCGCTGCAGAGGCTTAACCACATCTTAGATATCCTCGAAGAATGGAAAGGAAACGTGGGCTGGGCCAGCCTCTCCAAATCCCTTTCATGCCTGTTCTCTGGGATTTTACAGACACTTTGACATGCAGCTCCCTGGATAAACCTGAGCTGAGCTGGTATCGCTGCGTACAGGCACACGGGGCAGTTGCCCCTCCACCAGCCGCCAGCAAGTCCATGGGATGGAGCTGGTGGGTGGCAGCTCACTGTGCCCTGCTTGGCCATGTCCCCGCTCCCCAGCTCACAGGGACCCACCAAGTAGTTCAGACCCCTCCATGTGTCCAGGTAGTTGGATATTCTCAAATATACATCATGACACTCACTGCAGTGAGTCTACAGCAATTTAACTTTGCCCATGGCCCATCTTTGCCCTCCCTGAGGGACTTGTTTCAGTTGCCAGCACAACTTGCCATAGGCTGAGAAGTGTGCATTGCCCTCTGCCTGCCTGGCCGGGGCTGGAGGCAGTGATATTCCTGTGTACCAGCAACTCGGGGAAACCCGGACACCTGGGGGTAAGACCCATCAAGCAAGTAAGGGAGGGAAGGAGTCCCAGTCTACTTCAGGAACAAATGTATTCCTAAAAATTCCCAGACTGAGCTTGCTGGTGCCCGGATTGATGGGCTTACAGCAAGGCATCATACTAGGCTTAGAATTTTTTTTTAATTACTGGCTCTGTCCAAATTTATAGGTTGAATCTTGAAGGTACTGAAATATCACACCATCAGCATTTTATGAGAAGGGACTTCTCTGAAGCCATCCTTGTGAATGCAAACTCCTCATAAAGTAGACAGTGGGAAACACTATGGGGAAAAGCATCATAGCCTATCTTATAAAGGGGCTTAAGTCTTCACCAGTGAACAGAGGCAGAAAAATATTTTTTCTTACTGGATTTTAAAGTGTGAATTCTCTTTTTAATTCCATAACATTTGAATTTATTAATCTAATGAGGAAGACAGGCCAGCGGTTTGAGCAATGACTTCTGATGCACAAGGCTCAGCAGCAGTGAACAGGAAATTTCCAAGAGAGTTGGAGGGGAATTACCCTGATAATTCAACTTGGTCCCACAAGAGTACTGCAGCCACTGAGTTTTAAGGAAATGGGGCACTACTGTAATAGCCAGGTCTGGCCACTGTAGGCTAGCTGCTTTTCCAACAGAGTTACAGATTTAAGTGAAATCTGCCGTGAGTATGAATGTTGGGAGTAGTGATCAAGCTTGGCCCTGAATAACTCAAGGAATCAGGTCTCTGCATGGCCATTGTAGCATGTTATAGCCACTACGGTCAGGTGGAGGGGTTTGTGGTATCTAAGATACCTAAAGGGGTAGGAAGGGGCCTCCATTAATCTACAGAGCCCTCACTTCTCTGCAGGTTTGTAAGAGAAGAAAAGGAATAAGGGGGATTGTTTTCCTGTTTCATAACAATAAATTCATTAATAAAGCCTCACAATATTGTTACAGTGAGAGGCATTTCATTAAATAAATAGATACTTTAGAGCCCATCAACCATAAACTTTTGACATCCAGAGAGAGGAGAGCCCAATAAGGTAGCAAGTGCCATATTGGCTCTGTGAAGATAATAATGCAGTTCTACTTCTTTCCTCCATTTAGCCCCTAGGCTTTCATAGTGGTTTCATAGGATCCTCTTAACATCATTTGAACAGCCAAAGGATAGACAGGAGTTGGCAAATAAACACTTCCCTACACTTCTACATGTGAGACACTTCATAAAACCTTTACATCTGAGTTTACCTCAAGGGCATCACATACTTTGCAATTTAGATAAGTTATTATGCCCATCATTTGCTGAGCTCAGTGGAATGCCTGTTTCATAAATCTGAAAACAGAGCAAACATGGATGAGTGAATAAAAGAACAGATGTAACTTACATAAGGATAAGTATATAACAAAAACTGCACTAATATATGTGAATATAAAATGAAGTAAAATTAGCCTAACGTATTATGTAATTCTTTAGCCTGGCACACAGATTCTCAGTAGTTGACCTCTGCTTACTGCAGCTCTGCCTTTTGCAGCAGCAGGGGAACACTATCTGATGACCTGTGCTCTTCCACTGACATTATCTCTTAATTGAAAACCAAGCCATGGAAAAGGGCCGTAGACTTGCCAGGCATTTGGTCAGCCAGAGGAGCAAGGAGGGAGATTCGTATTTTGTTGATGGGAAGTGGACATGTTGCTGAATAGCATTGTGCTGGCTGCTGCAGCAGTTATTGGCTGTATGTGACTTTGTAGGGTCCTGTGCAGTAACCCAAGCCCATGCCACAGCCACGGGGAACGGTGCTTGTTCTCAGAGCCGGCAGGTTTCCCACGTTGTTTTGGTGTGCTTCAGCTTGGCTATTCCTGAACCAGCCAGGGAATGGCTAGCCACTACCAGAAGGAAAGTGGCTCCTGGTTTGCTCTCTCCCCAGGGCCGTGATGCAGCCGGGCGTTTTACAAATGAATGGACCCATTGTGAAAAGAGAGGAGGGAAGGAGGGTCTGTTTTTTCCAGCCAAATCAATTTGTCTAATATCATGTATCACTTATACCCATAATTTGGCACTTATACCCATAATTCGTAGGTACAACAACAGCTACAACAAAAGTACTGGTAATGCAAGTGGGAAGGAGTGTTTTGTTACAAGAAAAGCTCTGGTCTATTCCACCAAGCCATAGGGTGAGATAAGTCAATGGGATAATTTTAAATACCAGTAAATATGGCAGTTGAGCAGTAAATGTCTCAGACATCAGAATAATGTATCTGGTTGTCGCTGCCTGGCAGTTAAATCACAGGCGATTCTGGACATTAACAGTGCCTGCATACGGATTTAGACAAATATTTCCCCAGCCCTTGCTAATCATGCTGTCACTTATACATGAGCAGTCAGCTTACCTGCTGCCCTCCGCTAGAAAAGGTCTCCAGCCCTATAAACACCTGCTGCCAGGTATTGTTACTGCTGTGAAAGATAGCACGCGTCAACAGGACGGCTCGCAGTAAACACTGAGCTGGACAGTGTGATTCAGGAGAGCTTGTGAAGTACTGAAGGACCATCTCCATTGTAAGGTGCTTAATAAATGTAATTCATTACCAGCATCAACAGTTTTTTTATTCAGTTGCCCATCAGCAAATACTCTTTCTTCCGTCTGCTTTTAGCTTTGGAGCCTTGCTAATGTGTTAAGACCCTGTTAATTTTTCAGTGTTTCACTAAACGCCATCCTTCAGGGTAGAAATGTGGACAGCGCTGTCTGCCAGACCTCGTTCTTTAAAGAAAGGCAGTGCATGCACACAAGGCATGTGAAACTGCAGAAATGGAGCGTGAGGGACAGCACATTTATCTTTGGCACCAGCATCTAAAGCTATGAACATTTCCAAAAGCGGGTCCAAGGCGAGAATTGTGCGGTCAGTGGGTTCCATCGCCAGACAAACGTAGGGAAACGACACTGGCCTGCCCGTGGCCATTCAGGAGATGATGTGCTATGTGCAAACCCAACTCCCTTCCAAAACCAACCACAGCAGCTCAAAAATGCTTCACTTAACACACAAGCCGTAAAATCACGACTGTGGCATGTTCTCAGCTTTTCCTCCACACCCCGTACAGCCGTCCCTGCTCACCCTCCAGGCCCTTTCCATACCATTCCTTTGGTTCCTTCGTTCAGCCCAACGAGTGCTTCGGCAAGTAGCTCTGGGGTACAAAGGAAAACACGGAGAGGTACTTCGTGTTTAAAGGCAGCTCATTCGCCTTCTATTACTAAGAGCTCCCGAGTAATAGGAATAGGTTCTGTTATGCCCCCAAATCCTTTTTGCTGTTGCCTGTTATTTATGGCTCCCGCATACATTTTCAAAAGCACCTCTTTCCTCTTTCACACTGACTCCCCCAGTCTGTGTCAGGATTTAAGTAGTTTGGATGTTTAGGCAGTATAGAGCCTGTATACACTTGGATCCATGTAACACATACTTTTACAGTTTTACAGTTTACAGCGTCTGCTTGCTGCATTTCTATCTACATTTTTTTAAGCAGTTGTTTTCCTACATGAGTTTGTCCTCAGGACTTTGTCCTGGCTCTTTCATTTGTGCTGTTCTAAACTCTTCAGCAGCAATTCTCTTCTGGTGAAAACTCTTCTATTGCTGCTATCTTTGTATTTATATTCAGATTCAGGCCAGTATTTTAAAAAACATGAGCTAGTTTGTGATGAGAATATCTCCCCCAGTTTTGGACAAGCCATGCAGCTTCCTTTGGACCATCAGCAAGCCATCGACCATGGGCATCTGTTCCTTGGAACAGCCCCCTCGCAGCAAAGGTTGACAAGTTTCGTGACATCTGTGGCCCATCAGGACTTGGACAAAAACACCCTGCATGATGGATAGTATCTCTGTGGCCTCTCTTCGTAGCTGGTACATATCACGTAATTAGGAACCATATGTGGGATGTCTTATCCCAGTGAGTGCATAGGAAGAGCAAATAATATACTAGCCTTGTGCATTTTTCAGGGCAAAACCAGATGCATCTGGACAAAGCCAGAAGTGACTGATTGGACACTAGCAGAAAAGCAGTAGGTGCTTCAGAAAAGGAGGGGAAACCCCATGAAGCCCTGCTCTGCAGAGGAGGTTGGTCTTAACGACCTCCAGAGGTCCTTTACGCTGAAATCTTCTGATGGTTGCAGTTCAGCTGCAGCAGCAGGTGCTGCTTGTACATCCTCCGTGCCGCGAGGGAATCAGGACAGCATCCGAGAGCAGGACTGCCAGCTCGCTCCCCTTTATCCGTCACTGGACAACACCTACAGAAGGACAAGATCAGAAATGCTTCTATATGCTGCAAACAAGGCCTGTCTTGTTCCTTACCTTTGTGTGGACGTATGTAAAGTCACTTTCAAAAACTGCCGTAGGTCTGGGTCGATCCTAAGCCAGAGGGAAACCACACGTTGCCTTGCCTGATGAGACCCTAGTCAGTTCATCCCGCAGGCTGGCCCCATGGCAATGCTTCTCACCTCTTTTAATTTGCTCTCTGTACTATCCACCTCCTTTTTCCCTGCTCCTTCCAGCTGATCACAGGGGCCAGACCAGAGAGAGAAAAGCCCAGTGAAAGAAATAGGGACAGGAGCAGCCAGAAATGAGGGAGAAACAGGAGCGACTTGTGATGCATTGGGCAGCCTTTAGCTGGGCCTGGTCTGTAGATATTTAACCAAAGTAGAAATGCTGCCGCCGCGCTGCTGGAAGAACCTGGGGGAGCAAATACTTGGGATATCTTGAAAATAAGATGTCTTAGCAGCGGAGGATTAAAATACATTGAAGCCCAAACTGTCTCCGTTAGTACTCAGGTCACCAAGCAACTCGATAACTTACACTGAGAAGAAGCCCATGAAGTTATAATTCACGTACAGCATAACCCATGTACAGAAGGGCAAAGGACTGACCTGGCATTGATCCCTGGGCAGGGTGAATCCTCGTGTGGATCGCTGGCAACACCGGCAGTGAACGCTCCACTGTGAATCAAGTCCTGTAGGGCTCTTCCCGTGGTGGGATTTAGTGGTGCTTTAGAATATACAATGGCACTTCAACCTGTAGAGTGGCTGCAGAGTTTGGCTATACAGCCCTGGGATCGAGGCTCAGCAGCAGTCTGGGGTCAGCTATTGCTCTGCTTGGGAGTAAATCGCGAGACTTTTCCAAAACCCGCTTCCCTACGCTAGTCACGTTGGGGCTGGCTGTGACATATGTCCTTCTGCACACTCCCATCCACACAGATTCCTTTTTAAGCACTTATTGGGGGAAAAAAAAAAAGAGAGAGAGAGAGAGAGAAAAAAAAATGAAGCTATTGATTTTAAAAATTTGCATTTCCCAACGAGAGCCCTGAAGGTGGCTCACCACAGTCAAACAGCAGAAGAGCGGGCACGGGGAGGTTTTAAATCAAGGCAAAAAGGCAGAACATAATGCTTCCAATTTACTTTCTTAAAATGAAATGTGCAAGCTAAAAAGCCATGAATAAGCACTACTGAACACTGCAGCCACCAAAAAGACATTTTTAAGCCCCCCCCCCCCTTTATCTTGTCAAGAGACTGTATTTTCATTGTGTTTGTGTGGTAATTTAAATCATGCCAGGGCTCAGCGCATACAGTGTAATTGTAAGTCAGCGAGGGTTTGAATGTCATCACTGCTGTGCAAATAACATCATCAGCTCATCAGCTGTGTCAGTAGCATTGCAATTATGTAAGCAACTATTATTTCCACCCCTGATATGCCATATTAGAACTTATTTTGGGGGCTGGAGTTGACAGGTATTCTATAAATATGAAAAGCACACAGCAGCAGCCAAGCCCTGGTGGGAACACCATCCCACCCTGTGCTCTCTGGTGGCATCACCAGCAGCTTGGCCACCGCTGGAGAGCTGCTGGGGCTTTTGCTCGCTTCCTGGACCTCCCTCGCCCCTTCCCGACTTGCCTGGGATCCATTTCCCTGCCTCTTCACACCCTTTGTGCTCGGCCAAACACGAGCTCTACTCCCAAAAATCTAACAGATTCCTTATAATCACAGAAGTCACAGAGACATTTTAATTTGGTCTGTTGCAGAACAGCCTTGGGGGCTTGCTTGTTGTTTTTATTATGGCTGAGCCCCTGGACTGGAGCTTGGCACCAAGCGATTAGTCTTTCTCAGACTTCCTGCCTGCTTTTGGCAGATCAATGATTTCCTAAGCTTTTATTTCAGCTTCTTAAAAATGAGGCTAGCATAATGATTCCTTTCCCTAATCCCCTGCATGTTCACATTGTGAGCACGTCACGCCAGAGCCAGCCCCAACCTCCGCGGGCGCCTGTTGCAGCGGCCCTCCTGGCAGTGGAGGAGCAAAGCCCACCGGGGTGACCAGCATGGGATAAAACTGCTCCCCTGCAAGCTCGTGGGGAGCAGGAGGACAAACTCCTGTGCCCTCAGCACCCCAGAGGGGCAGAAGTAATGGCCCACGAGCTCTGGTGCTTGCCTGATGGCCTCTCCATCGCACGCGTGCCCCTCGCCAACGCGCACGGCTCCAAGCTTGGGGCTGGGAGCACTTTCCTAACGGCTCAATATACAAATAAATAACGGCAAAATATACAAATAAATGCAATAGTGAGCCACGCTCAGATTAATTCACAGCCAGCTTCTCAGCGCTGTGACTAAAGAAGCAATGCTCCACTGAATGAGTGTCAGGATGATAGATTAGGACTTTTTTTTTTCTAAAGATTGAAGCTTAAGATGCAATTGGAAGATTGATTCTTTAGATCCTCACGTTATATAGGGTCTGGGTCCCAAGACTCAGTGCGAAGGGAGATGGTTCCCATCCTCACCATACAGGAACGTTGCACATCACAAAAATTGACACAGATTATGAATAAAGGTAGGGCATGGGGAGAGATAGCCATGAGATTATGAATGCCTGGTGCTCACAGAATACCTGTACACGGTACTATTAATATCTATTTTTGGTTATGAACCTTTATTTTCAGTTTTGAAATCAGCCCTGCATTGAAATTTATCTATCTGAATGTACTCTTTATTAGAATAATTATGTTTTTATTTGGGGGGGACACAGGTCATCTATTCTTTTACTACATTCCCCAGTGAATTATATTTCATGGGAAAACATATTTATTCGGAACTTCATTTTGATTTAATAGAAAAATGGTTCATGCCATAGCAATGCAGAATACTCATTTTTCTCCGTGTGCTGATTTTTGGCATATAAATGCCAGAAGCTTCTGTTCTCTTTCCTTATCAAGAAAGACTTGCCCGAGATTAATTTCCTCATCATCCCTTCCTTTTAAAGTGGCTGTTTTTCAATGCCATTTAAAGACAGAGTTGTGATAAATTTCTGTTTTCAATGCACAGATTTCAATGAAAGAAGTCTATTCCACAGCAGTAAAGTAATTGAATCCAAATTCACAGAACTGAATCTGTGCGTGCATAAGGCCAAACAGAAAGGGACAAAAAAATTATTAAATCATGTACCATTACTCCAGCCAATTGTACGAGAGGTGCCTTCACATGGTTTTTTTTCTAATGAGAATTAGTTCTGAAATAAACTAATTGCCAAAGTTTCTAATGCTTTTATGCAGGGAAAGGGACATGATTCTGACACTCCTTTGTAATTGCAGATTGGAATAATTGAAGACTTCTTATACCAAGTAGAAGACAGTTACTTGAAGAACAAAAGGCTGAGAGCAGCTAGGAGGGAGAAAACGAAAATGAAGAGGCTTCAAAATACGCAGCAACATTAGAGCCTAGGAAATACAAAGCTGTCCCTCACCAGCCCTAAAGACATGGCCACACAGCCAACGAGAAAATTAACACTGTAGATATTTGATAGATAGGTCAGCAAAAGCCACCTTTCCACTTAATGAGCCTTCCCCTCGCTATGGGGTATCTTTAGCAAGACACTCCTGCACTTCATTAGCCTTAACTGGCTGGAATAAACGTCCACGCAAGGCTTATTTTAAATTGTCTTGTTTATTTAAACAGTAACACCCAGTGGTGCATTTTTCTCTCTACATCCATGAGGAAAAAGCTGGGGAGGGCTTCTAATGGTTTATACCCACGCCAAGATAGAGCCAACTGCAGAAAACTGCCTGGGGCCACAGCCCAGCTACCTGCCCGCACCTCTGCAGCCCGTAACTTCATTTTACAGAGCTGAGCCTGTGTTTGCACAGGGCCAAAATGGCTTAAATTTCAAGAGGAAGCTCATATGGATTTTCTGACCTGAGGATATTCTGTAGCCACAGCCTGTAAAATCCTCCTGGCTTGGCTGTCACACAAAAAGGGCCGAGGACAGGCATCCCCCCCGTCCTTAGCTAAAAGGAATTTGGCCTCACATTGTCTTCCTGCCACATTAATGTTTTATACTACAGCTATTGGTACTAGCAAAAGGTGACACGTGGGAGCCTGCACCTTATAGCTGAAGCAAGGATGAGTGCAAGGAACACGACAAAACAAAAAGAGAAAGCAAAAAACAGAGCCCAGCGTTGCTCCAGGTTAAGAACTTGGAGCCCTTTGCTCTGGTCTGTGCCCTAAGGGTAAGTTTTCCTCCATTAGATGAAAATTTTTTATTTCACAGAATCACAGATTTTATTTTGTTTTAAAAGACCTACTTTTCAATAGAGATCACCTTATCGGATGGTGTTTGGTAGGCGTCCTTAACTGATGTGTGCAGTCTGTTCTAAGGCTGGCATTTCCTTTTCCTTCACTGCATTTACTTTGTAAGAAAATAACCTCAACCTATGAAAATAGGATTCGGTTCCGTATAATTTCTCATTCAAAGGTAACTTTAAAACAAAAAGATAGAAAAAATCCAGTCGAGCATTAAGATTTAATTGAAAATCCAGGACCTCAAAGGTATTTAGCCACTTAATTCCCATTATCTATTTATCACAGATAGGAGTCTAAATCCTGCAGATTTTTAGCTGCTCATAAAAGATTTTTTTTAAAACTAAGAGAGAACAAGCAAAAGCTTTGATAGTCGTTTGTTCATCGTTAACAAAGTATAAAGAAATCTTTCTGAGAAAATCTGAGCTAGCTCAAGCTCAGACATGTGGGACATAGAAACGAAGAATTATTGCCCTTTGGAGACAGCATTATTTTGCAATGGAGTTGGTTTTGTCAGATGAAGTTTTATGACACATAGTGGCAATCATCCATCTTTGATGAGCAGACACATACTAAATCAGAAAGACTGCTCCCCATGGATCATCAAGTCACAGTCAACACACAGTTTGGTAAATCATGAGGCTCTTAAGCAAATACTCTTAATTTGATGTAAACTAGTTTACCATTCTGCAATATTTTATGCAAAATCACGTATACTCTTTTTCATCATTCCAGGTTAAAAAAAGTGCAATGAAAAGAGGTGATCTTTGGGGGGAAAAAACGACACAGCCACTGAGAAAACAGTCTGTGCGACATGAAAAAGTCGATCTTGGTGCACTGAGCACAGCGTACCAGGCTCATTGCGGGGCCTTGTGGGAACCCCAGACCCGAGACAAGATGTGACAATTCACTTTCAGATACCTGACATTCAGGTAGGGCAGAAAAACTTACACTACAGATCAATTCATCATTGAGAGAGAGAAGCTGTTGCCCAAATCAATCTGTTAGGTGTCTGAAACATCTGGGCCAACAGCTGGCTACAGCACCCTTTAGTTCCAGAAAGCCATACACTAAGGCAGTTGTCAGAAGTCATCTGTGAAACACCACAAAGGAAATATGAAAGGAGCCTCTGCCACGGGGAAGGGGGTTGCTGTTTTCCAAAAATACCCATCTGTATTGCATAGCTTCCCAGGCCCAGATCTGCATGCAGGTGTTTTACTCAAGGCTTTCTGAGAGTCAGCTTCACCCCATGAATGTACGTCACTTTGGCTGGACGATGTGGGAAGGAGAGGGGTGTGCGGGTGGGTCTGATGCTTGCTGCATGCAGCGTAGTTTCCAAAGCATGTGATTCACTAGGCTCCCCTACAAAATAATAATAATTATTATTATAATTATAATCTTGTCTTTTGAAGAAATTGCAGGCCTATTATAATGGTTCCCTGGCCTCATAGCTGGGGATTTCTATAAGGTGATGATGTACGCCATGGCTCCTCTCATCAGGAATCAGCACCAGTTGGACTTCATTCCTCACCCTCTTTTCTGTCTTGCACACAAGGACACAACTGAGACCACTACCCAAGAGTTCCACTTTCAGGTCACTTCTGTTTCAAAGACTAGTTTCCAAATGAACGATGGGCATTTGTTTTCCTCCATCACATCATTTTTTTGGTCACAAAAATGATTTATCTGTCGGCAGCTAGGTTCACTGGCCCCAAGCAACTTCTGTCAGTTGAAACCACTCAATGAAAAGCAAAGAGAACTATACCAATTTAAAGACAGGGGAAAAAAAAAAAAAGAAGTAAAAATACCCTCTCCCCAAGACTGCCTTATAACTCTTTTGCTTGCTGTTGTAATCACTGCTTCCTTGTAAATGCCAGAACTTCTGTACCAAGCCCTGGAAGGGACAACGAGCACAAGCAGAGTGAGCTGCTTCAGGTGTTAGGTACCTTTTTACTGCTTGGCTCTAACACTGATTATGACTCACAGAAGGTACAGGGTTTGGTCTTAATAACCATTTCTCACTTTCACTGTTTATAAAGTCTCTTCTCTCAAAGGGGTATGGTAAAAAACACTTGAAAAATACAAGGTTGTGGTCTGAAGAGAATGGGTGTACAGCTGAAGAAATAAACTGAACATCACCAGTGGAAGAAGACAAGGCGGACTCATGACATCCAGTGGTGAGGACTAAACTAGAAGATACCTGACTGGCACCCACTACTAGGCCTTAAATAGCAGTCTGTGGTTGCTACTCTCACTCTGTAGGGGAGGACACTGCTCAGAAAATAACTCTGAGCACCTCAGCCACGCTCCAGCCTCTGCACGTATCTCCCTCCACCCGCATTTCACAGCAAAAGTGAAGGACAGAAGAACACTTGCATCAAAATTTCCTTGAAATTTGACTACACAGTTTGCAAACCCCTGAGAGCAAGGACCGCCTTAGAGTCTAGTCCACGTGTTCCCCTCTAGGAATTAACATATTAATAACTTTAAACCAAACACGATTTAAATAGAAGTCTAATATTAAGTACTCTGTGAATTAATCATTAGTTTAGCAATACAGAGGGGAGGGTCATCAGGCACCACACGCTACTTCCAAGACACAGCCTATGGCTAAAATTAGAAGAGTTTGTGTATATATATGTACACACACACATATATACATACACACACAGAGTATTATACTTACAACCCAACCAAGTAGTCATACAAATGTAACCTGTTCCTTATTCAGGGGCTAGATGTGATCACACGTCTTTAATCTCAGCGGACAGAACAACAGCAGGCCGCGGTTTTACATTTCTCCATTTGAACTACGATCATTGTCACAAGAGCCAATTTCACGTTGGGCTGTTTCTTGTTCTTGTTGCAATTCATCACGAGAAGACATGAGATCCAAGATACCCCGGCAAGGCATAGCCCATGAATAATACAGCGCGTTGCTTTGACCTTTTCAGTTTGCTTTGTAGTGTGATTGGCCAACCACTCCTGTCCTCCCCTGTTAACCACCCCATTAACCTGGGAGGAAAAGGTAGAAGGGACAGACAATTAGCCGGCAGAATACTAAAAAGGTTAACGCTGGAGCGCAGAGCCCTGGCTTTCTTCGGCTTTAATGGGTATTAAGATTCTGAGATCTCTTTCCTTTTTCAAAGTCTGCAATGAAAGAATATAAGAAACCGCACAAGATGAACTTTGTTCTCATTTCAGATTATAATCATGTAGTTCCTTTCAGATGTCACACTTGGATGATTCCAGTTTATGCGTGAATAAACTGAGAAGAATGTTTATTTTTACCCCTCTCAATATGGAGAATATTCAATTAGAGCAGTGAACTTTCTCTTTGAAGCTGGTCATTCTTGAGTAAAAGAAAATTGGAGAAAGTAGAGGCAAAACAGCTCCATAAGGCAGTCTTCTTTAAAAAGGTCACACTTGCTACACTAACTACAGTGAGTCATTCCAGGCATTTCCTAGTCAAAGAGAGGAAACGGTGGAATTTTCCCATCCTGGGGGCTCACAGGGCTTTATCCCTGTATTCACTGAGACTTCCAGGGCAGGCAGATCTCCCATTTCTCAGGCGCAGGGAGAAAATGAGGCACAGCAGGTCTCAGTGAAGTTTCAGAAGTGTCTGGTGAAAGCAGCTGCCTAGGGTTTCCCTAGGGTTTCCATACACCTTTGTAAAAATCTTCACCTTTGTAAAAATCTTCCTGTTGTTTTGAAAGATCACACTGTCGCGAGCAACAGTTACATGGGCAAGTATCAGAAAACAATTGCACGAGTCTTGCAGTCAGAAGAGCTGATTTCAAGATTTCACATGGGCTACTTTGCTTGTAAAGTTTTCCTAAAAGTTATTCTGCTGGCTCAGCTGTGATGACCTGGGATCATTTGTTTTTCAGACTGCCATTTCCTGTCTTTGTTCAAATTCATTGCTTTGAGTTGCTATTAATAGCAGTTATATTAAATACTTTAGATGGGGGAAGAGGGGCAAAGAGGAGGGGACCTTTCTGCCACCCATTAGAACTCTAAATTTTCCATTTATTACTGGTACTGACTGCAATAATGCAGTCTTTTTTTATTATTATCTCACAGTAATAATATTATCTAATTTGCTTAAGGTGAATGGTGATATTCAGACAGGAAGAATTAGTAACAAAGAAAAGCTAAAGCTTTAAATTATAGAAACAACTTCTGCGGTTTCTCTCTGTAATACGTTTTAAGTCCAGAGGGACCATTATGATCACCTATATGCCAAGAATTTTTATACTGTGCTTTTTGATATATAGGGTCTTGAGCAACATACCATTTCTTTTTATCGTTGGTCTTGAGCATTGTTTTTAAGGACTTCTACAAACTATGTACGGAAATATTCACACACTTAGGGACATGCTTACAAAGTAAGATACTAGAGAAGCACAACTTTCTTTCAGAGGTACGGTGGTTCTTCTTAGAATAAAAAGTTTTTTGCATTTGTGGAACAACGTCAGTGACTGAAATCAGCACAAAGAAAAGTTTGTCAGTCTGCAGTATTTTTTATGTGTTTGAAAAGCTCAGTAGCATCCTTAATGAGTCCTTATTCTTGCTTTAACATCTGGAGTAGAACTAAGTATTTCAGCATGTAGTAAGAAAAGTTACAGCAGAGTTAAATAGCTGTCTGGCTCTCCATAACTCTACCCACTGCCGTTCGGGACTGGAGGGAAAACATCCCGAGAATTACCAATCCCAACAGCTCATTTTTACAGTTTGCTATCACAAGTTAAAACATATCACTGATTAGGAGAGTAGTAATACTGTCAAGAACCAGATTAAATTCGGGGTTTGTTGAATAGAAAAGACAAATGAAGAGAGAGGAAAAGACAGACAATCCATTCCCATGTTCGTTCTAGTGTCTGGGTGACCTAGTGAGCACCTATGGCAGTGAATGAATTGTCCCCTTCTGCAGATAAAGGGCTAAAAAGCTTATTGTTCTTTGTGCTCACTAAATGAGGGCTGAGGCGATCCATAAGAGAATGAGAGTGCCAGGAAACATGCTGAGTTGTTATACTGCCTTCAACAGTTTCTCTCCAAAGCCTCTTTTATAAGCAACACAGCAGTAACTTTATTTTTGAAATATATTTATCCACCACTATTGTTAAATGTGCCCTGAGAATCTTTGTTTTCCAGAGGGATGAGACCATCAGCTTCCACATATCAACAAACGAGCAGAGAGAAAGCTTTTTTTGTTAGGATACGGTGCCACTTTTTATGGGGGTGAAAGCTGGAGGTGCAAAGAACTGAATTCTGCCATTTAATTAGTAATCAGCAATGATCTGTCAGTCAGAGTTACTGTAATTCATGAACTGTTAAGTCAAAGCAGAAATGGCAAGTAATTAGACTGTATCCATTAGAGCTTCACTAGCACTTGCTCATACAGCTAGGGTTTCAATCTGAGAAAGAAATGGATGTGTGAAACTCCTTAATATATTCAGCTTTTTAATTAGCAATCAGTGCTGATTTGCCAGCCATACCAACTCTAATGCATGAGCCATTGAAACACAGGAAAAAGACACATTTCCAAAATCCGTTATGCTTATATTTACATTCCCTCCAGGCTGAAACACTGGAGAAACTACTGAAATACCATCTTTGCCGTCATAGAGCAGCAGAAAGCATGTAGGAGCTTACAATCCGAGGTAGCCAATAAATTACTGACTGTTTGGGTAAAGACAGAAGTTGAATATTTATGAGTGCATCAGTGCTGAGAGGTAGTCGGTATCTCCAAACACTGACAAACAAACGTTACCATTTAAACTGTACGTGAAACAAAATCTTCAAGAGCTCAGGTAATACAATTTATGCTCCAGTCGATCCCAAAGAATCCATAAATAGATTGATGGCATGCTTACTAGGCTGTTGTGCTTTCCTCGATCTCCGGAATGGGAAGGTGGTGCTGGAAGGGATGCAAGTCATCCTTGATCTGATCTCCACAGGTACAAGAAAAACATGAGCTGCCTTTGCTGGTGCAGCAGAACACAGCCTGCTCCTGGGCTTTGATGGGCACAAGGCTTTATTCTCCCCTAAACAGGGGATGGGCTCTGCAGACCTCCCGGTGAGCTGAGCAGCAAAGCTGGGCTCTCCGATTCTCCGTCATTAGGCCAAAAGCCACCTCCTTCCCTGGCCCTCCAAGAAATTGAGATGCCCAAGGGAGAGGGACAAATGAGAGGTATAAAGGTTCTTCTCTTTCCACTGATATTTATATCAGAACTTTAACTGCTAAATTTCCTAAATATACTGCCCCAATATAGAGTAAAAATAGAGTAAAAACAAAAGAATGCTTCACATCTTTTTGTAATTTTTCTTTTTCAACATCAGAGGGTAGCTCCCGCTGCAGTCTCTAAAACTAGAGAGTCAGCATATGAAACAGCTGATAAAAGCACCAAGACAACTTCAACTAATTACAATTTGCAGGTAGAGTGGTAATTGCACTTCTAACTGCCTAAATTGGGCATACAAATGCATGGTTGCATTTGTATAGAGGCTCTCATAGAATAGTCTGTGCCAGCTGAAAATTCAGCCCTAAATAGTGGTAATGTTCTTATCTAAAAATGACTTTTGTTTGCCTAACGTCTGACAGTGTTAAATCTATTTCACTAGACGTTTAATTAGTTTGTTTTCATGGTGTTCTCATTTCCATTTCAGCTTTCGTATACTGATGGGCGAGAGCAGGTTTCTGGCTCGGCGCTTCAAAACCAGTCCCAAGGCAAAGAACATGGCATCAGTTTGCCTCCACCCTTCCAATGTCAGCTGCACGGAACATTCAGCCAACATTTTAAGCTCTCAACAGCTTTTGTGTTTTTAAAGTACGTTCTAGCTAGCCCCTGTTTTGTCTCTGATGGCTGGCTTTCAGAGGTTGTAAACATCCATTTCACAGTGGAGTTTTCAGTTCCTATTTTTGAAGCAGCTACTATTTTTCTGCAAAATACAGGTCAAGCCATCCTGTTGAATCTACAACACATTCACAAACAGGTGCTCTCAAGCAGCTGTAATTTCTCTACCTTTTCTCTTTGAACAAAAACCCATAAAAGATTAATTATCTTAGTCCATAAACGCTTTAATAGCTTCCAGTGTGTTTATGAATTATAGGTATAGATTTGTGAAAGGCTGGACTTGCACAAGCCCAGGCTAAGCTAAGCGAGGAAGCCCCCATCATTCAGATATCAACAGAAGAGTTCGGTTCCAGCCTGTGTTCCAGGCTTCCTGCAGGCTCTTGGCCAACTGCCGGCTTCTTAGTGTCCCAGTGGTTTCTTTTTGTTTCGTTTTTAAGTTTTTTAAGCAAGCAAACACTGTTTCTTCCTTATACATCACCCTGCCTGAGTACAAGCTCTAGTCTATGTGCTCCCTCCAAACTACCACCCAATATGAATACAGGCTTCTTAAACACAGTTTACAAAGTATAAACAACTTCTGAGCACTATTCCATATTCCAGCTCGTAACAAGGGTAGGTTGACAACACAATCCATGATTTTCTCAAACTGTTGAAAAGCCTACTTAGGTAAACTCCATGGCAACATGCACATAACACACTATTCAAAGGAACTTTCTTCTGGAAGCACCACTACCCAGAACTTCAAGATGCACGTGCCAACAGGGGAAGAGAGCGAGCACGCTGCTAGAAAGCTGTATTCGCTTTGTGAGTTTGGATGAATAGCTCCGAACAGCGAGACATCCCCCCTAACAACACCCACTCAAGAGCTTTTTTCTGTGACTCTGGAACGCTCCTGTAACACAGGAAGCTCACTTCCAACTCTACATCCTGTTCTGTTTTGAACCCAAAAGTTCTTGCTGCTCTGTGGCAGCTGTGAAGCTAATAAGCACACACTCCACTTTGCTATCCACTTTGTCATCAGAAGCACTGAACAGACCTCTGTGGAACCCCACTAACTATCACTACAGCGGATACTGATGAGGTTTGTTATCAGCTGTGTAGAGGTATTCACTCACTAGCAGTTCCCCCTCTGCTAGCAAACTTCTAACACTGTCAACATGACCAGCCCTTGCTACATTTGACCAGGCAATTCCTTCCTTTTTTGTATCGTATTCAAAAGACTTGTTACACTGCCCTAGGTAATCAGATTGAGGAAGTAATGAGAAAAAAGTGGTCAAACCAACAAGCATATGAATTATTACCTTATCTTTAAACTAAAGATCTCAGTTTTCACTTCTGTCTCACTGAAAAACTGCTGGTCCTCTGAACAGCCAATATCCAAAAAGCAGTTAAGGGCTTTCAGCACAAACCTGAGACCCACAGTGGTGGCTACACTCACAAATCTGGGAGCAAACGTGCCTTCAATTAGCTGCTGCATCACCTTGGAGTGGCATCACCTTGGAGTGTAGTCAAAAAGCAGCAGACAGAGCTAATGAATACAAAAAGCAGTAGCTAGAGCTAATGAATACTTTGCTTTAAATTACCTCATTTAATGAGGGTGAGACTAAGCTGCCATTATTTTCTCTTAGTCCTAACAAAAGATTTTATAGATATATATTTTTAAAAGTCATCTCAATCTGAAGCTGAGGCTTGACATAACATGTTAAGGTAAGGATGTGTCCAAAATGCAAGAGGGGAGAGTCACCCTGAAGGTGACTTGTTCTTCACCTTAAGTCGTCAGGAAGTCTGAGCAGAGCTAGAACTAGGATTATAGTGCTGCTGCTAGTTTGTGAAATATCTCCTACGTTCACACACTAACTACATAAAGTTTTACAATGAAAAGTAAAAGCTGCATCTACAGTTAAAGAGAAGATCAAAAACAGTCGCATGAGCCAGAGAACAGAAATTCTGCAAGAACCCATTTATCTGGAATTCAGCAGGCTGAAGATGCCATTCCAAACAACAAGAAACCAAAACTGGTGGTTGATATTTTCAGCATAGTATTTATTGAATGGTTTCTTTCCTAGAGATATTTCATTACATAAGTGTCAGTGCATATTTAGTTCAGATGTTTGCTTTGAATGGATAAAGACAAAACACCCATGGATATACATCCAGTGAAAGAAGGTAGAATAGCAAACATTAAGAAAATAAAAGGTTCAGTTTGGCAGATTCAGGCCTACCAAGCTGTATACCTTATTAAAAATAGCTATACACTTTATTAGAGTACATTTGTAGGCTGGAACTCAACACTTTTTTTAAGCAAGAAGACAGCAGACTTTCATAAAATCCTCTTCAGCAAAGCCATAAGCAGTGTTATTTTAACCAGTTTATTTACATCGCTTGGATTGGCAAAAAAAGATATAAAAACTGTTTACAGTCTGACAGATTCAGAAACATCACTAATTACATATAGACATAAGACAGGACACTGGTGGTTGAGAAGATAGCAGAAGTTTAAAACTCCTGCTAATACAGACGGACAGTTAAGCCGTCAAAGAAATGCAGAAATATACATATCTATTTAGATGGTTCCTGAGATAGCATTGAATCATACTGACTCTTGAGAGGAGATGTAGTTATGAAGGACAACACAGATACACGAGAAAGCCAGATAAAAGCCTTAGGAGTACACCTGAAATTTAACACACCAAAATTGGGCCCTTAGATTACAATGTCACACCAATAATCTCAATGCATTAAATAGTGAGCTGTTAACCAAGTTTTTAGAAGTTGTTTTTTTTATTGTTTATTTTTAAACAGCCCTTAGTAATGCAAGAGAATGTAATTACTTTTCTTGAGCTTACATCTCAAAGATGTCATTTTTTTCTTAATCACTTTTTGTGGACAAAGCTAGTCATAGCCTTTAAGCTTACTGTTCAAATTCAACAACATACCACTGTGTTACAGTGAGGCTGCAGATGACCATAGTCAGAAAAACTCAATTCTATTTCTTCACAAACAGCTACGTTCATAAAATATCTGGAATAATAAAATATCTGGAATAAGCAGCTGTACAACAGGTTAACTGTCATACTTTAAAGGTCAGATACTTCATAATGCATCTCCATTTAAGAAATCAACATCTTGAACATTAGAGCCTTCAGCCAACTGATTAAGTCTGGCGAGCATGAGAGTCATCCAAACTAGCAGTAAGTTGTGATCAACATCCTTGTTTCAAAAGCTGGTAAACTAGTTTATTGCTTAGAGGGGCCAGTTTCCATAAAAGAAAATGATTCCATTATGTCAGTGAAAAACTTGTGCAAGGGGTCTTAAATGAAGACCAAGTTACTTATTCCACTGATTAGATGATCTGCATCAATACAGCTAAAAACACCTTTGTGGTTAACTTAGTGTTACCTAACATTTTGCTAATCATTGCTAAGTGCTAATGACTAAGGTACCATTAATGTCAGCAACAGGTCATTCGAACAGCCAGCTGTTTGTCAGTCACCATGATACAGCATTGCATTTTAAGCCTCCTTCATATCAAGTGGGTTGTCGATCGACTTAACGTATGACTCCTCTTTTCAAAGATTGAGGGAAGGTTGACCAAGGAAGGAGAAGGAATACCCTGTTGAGAAGGAAAAAAACATTTGGTCATTTACTAATCAATGTCAGTAGTGCAGTAGTCATTTTTCAACCTTGATATATAGGTTCCTTATGCTATCTGTACAAAAGATGTTTAAGACTGGCAGCTTTTGAAGTTAATGATTCAAATCTGAATAGCAAAGTTAAACCAAGCAAGTAGAATACAAAAGATTACAAAATCTGGAAGAAAGACTTTTGTTACCAGACATTCAGAACTTACAAATGTGTTTTGTGTTTTTGAAGAGTTAAACTATTAATGTGCACCTTGCATCACACTTCATGCAATAATCTTTCCAAATTTAATAAGAGATGCATTATGATAATCTCTTGAAGAAACAGGGCTCCCCTCATACCCTACAACTTTCTGTATTCTTACTAGATTTGAGCCCCAAATTAGATGCTGAACACATACCTTCTTGGCTACAGAGAACATCAGACTATACCACAATGACTTGTCAAAGCTTGCTTTAACTGCACCTGTGTATGCACAAGCTAAGCAGAAAGCCGACTTTTCTGGTGCTAGGAACACAGGCTGCTTCTGGGACTTAAAATTGTAGTGACTCTCATGCATCAATATACAGCACTAAAAGTTAGCCTCTGTGTATCAGCTCAGATTTTATATTTCTACATTAGTCATTAAAATACTTTCACAAGCAATCTTCCACTGCTCTTTATACCACAGACAAGCTTTTCAGCGTGGTCATGGTAGTTAGGTAACTCGGTGTAGCAGCATGCTTCAAGAATCTTTCAAATAGCAACATTTTAAGCAGATTAAGCAGATAAGGACATGCCATTTCACTATGAAATCTAACGTCTGTTTACGGCATGTCTTCTATTTGCAGTCATAGGCGATATTTGAAAGTTAAATCCTATGTTCCTGTTTATATAGCAGTACCTATCCAACTTCGATACTTTATAAGGATATTTTTTCCATTTACAGACAGGAACAAAAAGCTAAAACCACAGGTGAAATCAGCTGTTCAAGACCACCACCCTGCAGTGAAGATACTAGTCCTGAGAACTCTGGTCAGTGAGCTACTCTGCTGCTTGGACACAACTGAATTGAAACAAGAAGCAGTTCGCTATTATTAAAGCAAATTTCTGATTTTTCCTAATTAAAAGTTAAAACAATTTCCTGAAGAATTCACTTAGCATTCAGACCCAGAAATCAGACCCAGAAATAGCACTAGACCATGCGTGCATGTTGACTCCAACCCAGAGTGCGTTAGAACAAGACAAAGAAAAACCCAACACCGTTTAATCCACTTTGTGTACTACAGTGGTACAAAGCTAGTTGTACCATTTCATATAAATTTACAGGAATCAGGATGGGATGCTCACATCAAGCAAGGTAGGCATTAACAGTCAGGATTTGACATACAGAATTTTTCAGCATGACACTGGTTATCATCTCCAGTACCACCGCAAGTAGTAGTGATAATAGGGATAGGACATGATCTATCTGGGGCATGACCATTTAGTTTTCCCAGGTTGGAAGACGTTTTTTCTGCATTTGATAGATGACTATTTGAAGAGCTGGGACACAGCACAGGTCAAGGCCTGGAATTTTGACAGCTCCTATCAACAGAACTGGAGCAATGAACATTTAACACATTTGACAAATCCGTTTAGGCTGCATGTAGAAGATGAACGAGCGATCTACAATTAGGAAGGGGTTCAAGAGTTAGTCCAAAGAAGAAAACACCCAGGAATATAAGCTTATTTGATTTTCTTTTACTCCTTTTTTCTGTAAAAAAACAAATGCACAGTGCCAGGAATTTATTTAAATAAAACAATGTTCGAATAACAGCTTTTGCTTGCTAAGCTGACTCAGACAGGTTTCCTACAGCTTTAGTGTGCTACCCGGGAACTGTACTGCTACTCAACTTGGTGTCAGAATCAAAAATCTCATTTTTCCCTCTTTAAAAACTGCTCATTACACTGAAGTCCATCCCCATTTCTTGTTGATTATGCTGTATATAATACAAAAAGCTAATGTTAAAACAAAAACTAACGCAAGATATATTTCTACTCCAACCCAACCTTATGATTCAATCAAAAGAGTTTTATGCAAATTCTGTAGTGTGGGAGATTTGTATTTCATATTGTGGTGTTTTTAACCCCATATACTCTGCTGCCAAGCTGCAGCTTACTCTGAGGTCCAAAAATTATAGAGAATTGGAATTTAAAAATAGTTTTTACTACTACTTCAAAATTCCCATCATTATGGAAAAGAATGTGCGGAGGGGCAGAGATAGAAAAATACATGACTTGCATTTTCGTGAAAAATGAGATACAGTGCTGTATCAAAATAGACAGAATATTAGAAATCAAAAATAACTGTTGGAATGATCATAACTGAAGGAAGAAAGTCACTACAGAGAACTGGGGTAGGGCTGCTCTGATTTTTAATTCTTGCCCTCCCTGCCCCAAAAACCCAACTTCACTTCCACTGGTGTATTTTCCCTGCCTATTTCATGTGGGAAGGAATATGGCAATACAGCTTTGTTGTACAATTTAAAGGCCACTCGAACATAGTGATTTATCTCTGTACTAAGATACACAGATATTAGGCACTAGTAGCAAGATACACTGGAAATCCTTTTGGAAATCCTTCTCGGCTTTCTGTCCTACAAACTACAGACCTCAAAGATGTTTACTCAGCATAGATTTACACAAACACTAGAATAAGAGATGAAAAATTCCTCTAAATTTAAGTCTGATATACCAGACAGTACTAGAAAACTGGGTTTGAGCTAATGTAGCAGAAGAGAGCTTCAATAAGAAGCCATGCAGAGCAGAAGAGTTGCAGTAGCTAGAGTAAAATTTCATTTTACCAAGTCTTCTTATACATGTTTAAGAAAATAGTTCTTGCCTTTTTAAAGGCTCTCAGGCTGAAACATCTATAGCTCTCTACCCCTCCTTCCCAATTTGTTTCACAGGATGTCTACTATCTCACTGCTTCAATTAATGGTTTCATGACACTATTCAGGGGACACCACCACACTTGTATATTTTATCCAGAACTAAAGTTATGAACCAGCTTACAGTGTATTCAGTTTCTTGCTTGCTCAGAAGAGGATACATATTTTATCTCCACAAAAAGAGCTTTTTTCCCCCCAACTTAAGTGCACAAGGCAAATCCCAGTTTCTGGTACATACAGCAGATTTTTCTGCACTTTCAGCAAGAAAGCCTTCTCATTAAAGAGCTTTGCTCAGAAAATAACACATCTGTGAACATAGTTAAGCTTTTTTCCACTGTGGATCACTGAAATTGTTAGAATAAGATCAACATCAGATATTAGAATAACAGTGGTCGTAAGAAGGTTACTTATTTGGCCTCCACGGCCAAATCACTTACTGCTAATGACGACGCACTGGTCAGGCGGCTGCCTATATAATTCTCATTAGCCGAACTGGGACTTCTTCCTTCCGTTGCACTGTGTGACATTAAAGCCCTTCGAAGAGCTCTCTTCGGTGTTTTTGAGAAGGAAAATGCTCTTGTAACCTGGGGAGTTTGACAAGCACTGTTAAACTATGACAGAAAACAGGATGTAATAACTACTACAATAAGCTACCATTCAGGTTTTGAACCTTTGTAGGACAGGCTCGAGTCAAATATGTATGGTAGCTCTTCCTTAATATGACCATATCAAAACCAAATAAAAGAGTCTACAAGCACTTCTGATTTATTTTTAAGGTTCCCCACTACCCCTCCTCCTCTTAGTTCTGTTTGGAAATGATGAAGTTTTTAAGAAAATTGAGAGGAGTCAAAATAAGGTCTAGTCTACTAGGATTCCCCACATCTTTGCATTTTGCAGTCAGGCCCCCCTCCTTTAAATTGCTCTCAGTTCTGTCTTTAGCAGCTTCCAAGCTACAGTAGCCTCTATAGTTTTTCTAGGAAACCATATTACCTTGAACACAGAAAGACAGCTTAAAGTCTGCTGAGAAGAATGGAGAACAGATTTCTCCTTGCTTCATCTTGTATCACCCCCCTCTCACATTCCACAAGCCTAACTAGAACCAGGCCCAGAGCACAGCCAACATGGGAGCAGACATGCAGCCTTCCTCCTGCCACCTAGTTGGGTCCTCTTAGCAAAATAGGGCACACTTCAATTAGTTAAGAGCAGCTAAACCATACAAAAAGGAAAACATACAGGCGGAGATCAGCCTTCAAGACTTCTCTTACATTCTCAAAGTCTATTTTATTAATAGCACATGCAAACTCCATACCCATCTTGCTTTTAAAGGTACTCAAATTTGGATAAATACATGCAGCTTTAGGGTGCCATTCAATATACTAAAAGAAGTTATAGCTGAGGTCTGTTTTTCAGTATTTAAAAGGTTAAAAATACTAAACTAAGTTTCATAATTCCATAACAGACTCAGAAATAAAGATTACATAGGATTTATGACCACAATACCTAAAATACTCCAAAACTAGGCAGTTCAAAACCCAGACTCCTACCTTCTGTCTTTAAGGAACTTAAGTACTTAAGTTTTAATTCAGATTTTCTTGTGACTGCCATAAGTACTACAAAACACCTGAAAACAGGAATACTAGTGCAATTCCCTGACTAAAATTCTACAAAGATAGTGTTTTACAGTAAAACTCACCTTCTTTGATGTTTTCTTTATTGCTCTAGATGCTCTGCTTAAAGTACTGTCCATATCTTTAGTATTTACTTCAACTGAATCAGGATCAGCAGTATAAATAAGATTTTCCTACAGACAAAAGGTAGTCTTAACAATGGTTGACACATCAGCACTTAAAATAGCATTTTTGGCTCATGATGTCAGATTAAGAGGTTTCTAATTGCCGTATCTCTCTGTATGCATATGTTGCCTCGTTCTTCTTAACACACAGTTAAACAGTTACTTGCATTGATGGTATTCCATGAGATTGACTACTAGCGCAGTCAGCTTACAGAACCACCTCATCTGTTAGTTTCATGTTTGGTTGTTTGATTCGGTTTCAAGTTCAGGGCTGACCAAAGCAAAGGCAGTGGTTCTGAAGCATGCCTGGCAAGTCGCACTAACTACATAACCTTCTGGTTCACTGGCACATAAGACTGTTCCTAAGTGAAATCTTGACAGCTCCAGCTGTAAAACATTAAGACTAAACCTTTCACCTTAAGCCCAACAGATGTTTCAGAATAGCCTTTGCTTTTTTCCTTCCATGCCTCACTCAAATTTTAGCATTTGCAAATCAATCTGATTGCAAAGTCAGAGTGCAAAGCAATCTCTGAATAGCTACTTACAGGAAAACTTGAGGGGGGGGTTGTATATCATGGGAGTGCACAGTTGCTGGGATTTTTTTGCTTTTACTTCTTCATTTGGGGAAGAGACAGTTCACCTAAAAACGTTCTGAGAACTCCCAAGGACACCAAATAGCAAGCTGTATGGCTACTCCTAGTGCCTAACAAAGAAGTAGTTAAAGCTTTTACTGCCACCATGTGGCAATGCTATGCTATCTCGTTCTCACACACAGTTCTTGAAAACCAGGGAAGAACAGAAGCATGCTAAACCTAACATTCGATTTCACATTTAAATTAGCAAGAAAAAGGTATTAATTAGTTGCTACAAAGCAATAATTACAGAAGTTACAGTAAACAGAATTGAGCATAGTAGGTTGCAATTTGTCATCATGATTCTGAATGTCCTGTGCAAGAATTAAATGCTCGTTACACAGATTAAATTTCTATCAAGACATCTTTCCACCCCTTTGTGTTATACTTATCAGAATCGAGAGTGAAGACACGTGACTGATACAGATTAAAGTAAATTAAAACTTCTGAATCAGTACTTTTCCTACTCAATACTTGGAAGAAAAAAATATCAAAGTCAAGTTTCATATTCCTGTGTCTCTAGGTGAAGTTACAAGTGGAACTAAGATACACTAAGGTACAGTGAAAGCAAGCTGAAGACACTGATTTAGACCTGCTTCTACTGAAGATCTGCAGTGCAGAGTTTAAACTATAAATCATTAATCTATGATGGGGGAAGGGTGTGAGTCTTGATTTTAAGTACTTATTAGCTTCTGCAGAGACTAACTTCCAGGCTACTTCCTCTTCCACTTTTTAAACCACTCACTTGAAGATATGCTAGCACAAATGTTTTCTGCTCTACTTCACCTAGAACATTAACAAGTTCTTTAGCTTCCTGTACTTCAAGCCAAACAGAGCAAAGTATTTCCAATCAACATCATGGCTCCAGAGAACTTACTGCATCTGCTTTACAAATTGTGTTAGCCACCTGCCGACACAACATTTTCAACCAGTCTTCTTTAGGAGGTTCTTCAGTTGTCATCTGGAAACTGAGTAGCTTGTTGTTGTGTTCTGTAGGTGGCCGCACAACTAAGGCAAAAGCTTTGTGGCAGTCTACAAATTAAGGAAAAAACACATACAAACACAAGACAAAAAAAAGTTTAATTTCATATGCCTCGCCATCCCTGAGGATTGTGGGGGTAACCTTCTAAAGAGTTAACCCTCCATCTACCTGGAGCTAGATTTAGAGGAAACATGACTTAGTGCGTGGACTTACTTGCACAATAGCTGTTGTATCACTTGCATAAGCGCTATGAGTTCTGTCTGCATCCTTCATCAAGGAGGTTGCAGTCAGTTGTTTATTCACCAAATAGTTTGTACGCTGTAGTCTGCAGACTACTCAACCTTTACTGGATACAGCAGTAAATATCAATCTCATTCTTTAACTCATGAAATGTTGGACAGATCATTCTTTTAGTTGACATAGAACAAAGAAAACATTTACCCTATTTTGTAAGGCAGGAAATAGCAACAAGAGATGTCAGTACTAAATATGACATTCAAGTGTTCAGGTTACAGAAGTTTTATTGTTTAAACTTGACAAACACAGCTCACTTGATAGCAGAAAATTAATCTTTTGCTGAAAGTTTATAGGAGATGCAGCTAAGGCATGATGAACAGTTAAGAAAAACATATCACCACCAATTCAGAAAAGCAGCACTGGAAAAGCAGTCCTGTAAGTTAGAGTAGCTGACCTCTCTCAAGATTTGTGTACTAAAGTTCTTTGGAAATACTAAATGGAATGCTTATAAATGAATTCCATCACCCACGTTGCTAAGTAAACATAAGTGCTATACCATAAATTCATAACTGATACACCATAAATTAAAAATGCTTCTCCTTAAAAATTCATCTTAAAGAGAAGACCAAAATTACCTTTTAAAAATTCAGGTAAGCTATACATTTACTACCTACCTGCTTTGCCATTTCTATTTTTTATTGGGCTCCTACATTAGAGAACATTTAAAGAACAAACAGACATAACATTCTGCTTAAAAGAACAGAAGCAGAACAAGTGTGATGAGCATACTATCACCCAAAACGAAATACCAAATCTATCTTTCTAGATGTAGAAACTATTCTGACTAGACTTCTTTGGAAGAAGTCACTAGCAAGGCTGGAAGAGTATTGTAGCATCAGTTCAACCGGTCTAGTGATGCATTACTTCAGTGAAACCCTTAAGGCCTCAGTACAGCAAAGCAGACACTGAAATTAAGGTCATTTAAATCTTTCTCCTAAATTGCTAAGCATAGCTCCTCCTAAGCATCATTATCATCAGTTACAAAGATTTAGCTTCACAGCAACAGTTCTTGTAGCTGGTCAGCCTAACACTTTGGACTAAAGTTTGGGGGTTTTGTTTTGTTTGATCTGTTTGTGGTTTTTTTGTTTTTGTTTTTGTTGTGTTTTTGTTCATTTGTTTTTGGTAATTTCAGAGCTGTCAGGTATATTTCTTTTAATTCATATCGCCATTTGGCTGGCTTATGCTAATGCCATCTAATAGTCCTGTCAATTCAGCAGCCTGTCTTCAGCCTTGTACAAGATACCAGTACAAGGAATTCTGAAGCTCACAGAGAGCTTTGAACAGCTCATACTAAAATCTCACACCTAACACACCATACAATAAATATGCCCTAGCATTCTGTCCCGTGACAGCAAACCTTCATCCTTTACACTAGGAACAAGAGTTTTCATTAGCTATCATGGCATTTTAAAACATACAGACCTTCTGTCTCCCTGATGTCTAGGACTTTTTTGATCTGGGAGAGAGGCATCAGAACAACATGCTTGAGAGATGCAGGAGGCCTCGTGTGGCCATGGGGACTCTTGAAACCACCAATAACTTTATGACGTTTCCTTGCAATCTGCAGTTAAATAGAAGACGAGTTAAAGTTAGAAAGCCTATTGCCATTGTTTTGTTTGCCTTCTATACTCTTACCTTCGCGAATACAGGGATGCACAGAAAGCCTTGTTACAGAAGAATACTCTGAAGAGTATTTTAGAGAGCTACATCACTCTATGACAGAAATCTTTAGTGAATCTTGAGTTAAGAGTCCCTTATCAACAGCTCGAGTGGCACAGCAATACTTGTTACTTAGCAGCGATACCCTCACCTCTGAAAAAATGAGAGGGACAGCAATTTTGCATTACAAACCTCAATTCTACCTAGCAGAACAAGCAAGGACACTCAAAAACCTACCTACCGTAAGGCAGTCTAGACTTAAACAGAGAAGACAACATCTACGCTAATGAATTAATTTAGTCTGTGGTACGTTCTGTCTCAGAAATATTACTTGCTGTTGCTCATGCATACAGGCACAGAGAAGGTTTCACAGGGGAGGTTCGTCAGTTTTACTTTGCATTATAACATAGGTATCTTAGGTGTTTTTTATGTAGGGTATTGTCAGTAGCTTCTGCTTTATAGAAGTCAAGAGGTTTTAATGGAATTGTTTTAATTTTCCTTTCCTTCCTTAACTCAGCTTCACCACTCTTTCTGAACTTTACTCCCAGGAAGAGCTCATCACTAGTTACAAGTACAAGCTTTTGTCTCCCAGTGATGCTTAAACCACTGCTTTTGGATTATTTTAGGTCTGGTCTTCTATGAAGACTAAGAAGAGCGCCCACCCAATGTTCTTTCCTGCCACAGACAGTAACAGGGAGTTCAAAGACTGTCACTTACAACCTCAGTTTCTCCACAGAAGTCTCCAAAACAGTCAGATTACTTTTCTTTCCGGACCTTCCTAACACACTGTTACTCTAGACACTTGATATATGGGCTTTTATTTTCTTTGGTAGCCAAAGCACATACATCCCTATCTCAGAGGTCCGCTATTTACTCACATTAAGTACAATTAAACTTCAACAACAGCCTGCTGAGCCAGGGACTCCAGTGCTTTTTCATCTATTAGTACCACTCAAAATGTTATGCAGATAAGCAATTTAATATGTTGAGAATTAGATGTTCTGCTTTAAACAGGAAAAAATATAGTTCATTGCTCAGAGGAGAGCAGACATTGGCATACAATGCAGAAACGCTACTCTAATCATCATCTGAGATTCCTGCGCATATTAACAAAAAAAGTTTAGTGACTGACAAGACAATCATCAGTCATTTATGATGCCAATTTTTATAATGTGTTAGAGATATTGGTCTTATTTCCATAAAACAGCGTTAATTCCCTTGCCAAGGCAAGAATGCCTTCCATAGCTCCTCAGTATCAGCTTTTTGATCTGACTGCAAGACCATCCAAAACTGTCCAGTTACTTGTGTTGCTTATACAACAGCTCCTAGAAAGGTAACATGGGATGTGTTGAGCATCCTTAATTCTGCTTCAAAGCTTAATTTTTTTCTTGTTTATATTTACATCTTGCATCAAGCACTCTATAACTCAATTCATGAGAAGTATTCACACAGTAATCTTACCTCCAAGCAATCATTGAACAGGAAGAGCGTGACCTGTTCTCCCCTGTCACAGAGGTCATCACCGAGAGCAACAGTTTCCAAACGCTGAACTAAGCTTCGGTGAGAAGACAGGAGATTGGCCTATGTGATAGAAGCAAAAAGCTCATTAAGCATTTAATTCGAGGGCTGGATTA
Source organism: Anser brachyrhynchus (assembly GCF_964034855.1). Lineage (NCBI taxonomy): Eukaryota > Metazoa > Chordata > Aves > Anseriformes > Anatidae > Anser > Anser brachyrhynchus. The sequence goes on along the minus strand of NC_137703.1, from coordinate 5,851,375 downwards.
CTACTTGCTTACAACTTAACAGGGAAATCTATTTAAAACAGCACCATTGCATTCTAACTACACATACTTTTGCAGATGGAGCAATACAAGCAAGCAGTCATTTTTACAGGTCTGCAGCTTCAGAGAAGTTACTTACTGGACATCCGTCAACTTCGTAGACAACATCAAAGAACTGCCTTTGTGCTTCTGTTTTTCTCTTGTCTTCATTAATATGTCTGAGGGAAGCACATTATATTTATCTTCAGTATCAAGCAACTACAAGTGATTGCACTGCATTTAAGTCTCACAAAAATAATGAGGCTGAACATTCAGAGTTTGCACAGCAGCATTAGAAAAAAACAAAAAGCAAGTACATTCGCTTATTAAGCACCATATGCTAAGTATAGGAAACTTCAGAACTAGAATATTCTTGTCATGTCATCACTAGCAGGCATACCATTACATAATACATAATTTCCCTCCTCACCCAAGAGATTTGGAGCTAGACCCCAATCCAATTCAGTTTCCTCATAGCACATTTTACGGTTCTCTCACCCCCCAGGTCAAGCATGCACTTTGCCAGGAAGCAAATGCAAGAGTTACAGATTACAAACTTGTTAAAAAAAGAAACTTTTGCACAACTAATACAGGAGGCTTCATTGCTGGAGACATATGCTACATTTCAAAAGAGCTGAGCCTTATAATCTGAACAGCTTCAGCTTTAAGCTAATTAACTTGTGAAATGGTGCCAAGAATAGCTAATATGGGACCACAAGACAAACTAATCTCCCACCAATAACATGTCCTTTCAGTAGAAACATGCATATATGTAAGATTGAAAGATAAAAGCATCTCTTCCACTCTGGAGGGGACAGAAATAAAAATTGGAACAGAACAGAGAACTCAAAACATTCAGCTTCATGCAGGGGCAGGGAGTCAGCAGCCCCTCAGGTAGGAACACTGTAACAATGCCACAGACTCCTTCAAGGGCTCTGGTACAGAAAGAAAGCAGCAGCAGAATGGAGACCAATCTGGAAAATCACACATTTCTGAAGCCTTTAATATTTTGTTTCCCCTCCACCCATTCATCAGGTGGGGAATCCTTTGGCAATCATGGCAGTCACCACCCTCTGAAGAATACATAGGATTATGTATGCTTACATAGCATACGGTAACAACACTCTCAGTTACAGCAATTTTGAAGAAACAAATAGAACTAAACATCTAACAGCTTCATAGAACAAGTAACACTTACGTCATCACTTCCTTTAGTGATTCAATAGCTCTTTCTAGAGTGATTTTGTCTGGGTTCTCTTCTGCTGTATGCTTCTTCAGATCTACAATTAAAAATATTACGATTTTTATATCCTTAGAAACCTAATCATCTTAAGAATCTGTCTTCCTAACTCTTGGTTTCCCAGTTTGCTTGGGAGGTAAAACAATTTCATACCTATTTCATCCCCATGAACTACCACTACAGCCCACTAAAAGTCACCTAAGAGTCTTCAAATGTAGTCACACACCGATGGTCAGCTTACACACGTGACACAAAGCACTTCTGGTTGCAGCTTCCAAATGGTAGTTTAACTGGATGTTATGCTCACGTTACTACTGTTATTAGCCAATTTTAAAAGGGCTGTCTTGCTGACTGCCGGTAAGCATGATCAACTCTCTGAAATGGGTATGTTTCATGTGAGAAGCCACTCCTAATCATGCCAAAAGCAGCCACTGTCATTGTTTTAATGACTTCATGGACAAACTAGTAAGGAAAACCAACAACACTAGTTACCATTTAATAGTAGAGCAACACTAGGCAACCTTTGAACAGGACGGATAAGGAGTTCGGCTAGGCTTTGGCGGCCACATTCTGGTTTAGCTTGGTTTATCTGGCAGAGAAGGGGAGAAAGGAAAATGATTCTTATTTTTCCAATTAAACAGGAGAAAAGTTGTCTTCCTTAAAACTAGCATTGTAGTAGAAGTTTTCCAGAATCATTTATCGCAGATAAGCGTTAAAAGACATGTTAAGACATTCAGACAACCTACACTATGTTTATCACTTGATTTACATGCTCAGAATGATTAGTTTCAAAAACTGTCCATATCGTCAGCCTTTAAGTCCTTGTTTGGGATGCTAAGACTAAGTTGTGGTGAGACAGAGGACATCGGGTTGTGTTCTTATGCCTTTTCTCCATCTTTTAAATATCAGTATGTAGATATAACTCCTGGCACCTCAGGAAACAAGAACTGAAATCTGTTAGTTTGATTACTCCTTTTTTGAGATGGTTGTTGGATACAGAAGAGGAGGAGTTAAAGCTACGCTGCCCTAGTGGTTAACTAGGAGTGTTTATCTGGAATGTCCAGAGTGCAAAGACTCTTCAGACAATTCTTTCTCTGAATGTAGTCTCTCCCTTAGATCTCCACAGTTATGTTCTCATTCGCTAGTCACAAGAACATTGAGATATCTTACTGCCCTGGAACTTCACAGCTGCCAAAAGGGAGTTAAAAGCTATTTCAGAAATACAAGTCTTAAGCACAGGGAGGGGGACCAATAAAGGGAATGAGAAGGCATGTATTTGTGAGGCTACAATCAGAATGCACTCTTTCAGCAATGGATGCATATAATCAAACTAGCTTGGAAGCTGTAACAAAAGAGGAACTTGGATCTCTTTCGTAAGAGTCTTATGAGGAGCTTAAGGGATTGAAGTTCAAATCCTCCCTATTCCTGTCTCACCAAGAGATGTTCAACATTCCTCCAAGCTTCCACAATCTCACATTCTTTCACTGAGTGCATTAAATAATATACTTGGTGATGGCCTCCAAGTTCTGCTCAGAGACTTATTTCTGCAGACACTTACCTTCAAGAAGGCATGAAACCTTGGCTTCTGCTTTTCACATCTAGTAATAGTCTCCTTGCTCATTTCAAAGAAATTCACAAATGGAGGGTATGTTTTCAACAAGTCTTTTGACTGAAAAATAAAAAAAGTTATAGCTCTGCTTTACATATTATGTAGCATTGTACATATGTCTGTATGCCCCGAGCCATAGGAAGCTGCTCAAAGGCAAATTTTAATAAATAATAAAAAAGTGTTTCAAACTCAACTTGTTATATGAACATGAATAAACACTTTCGCATGCCAGATGTTCAAGATTCAATGCTGCTGATGAAATAGACCAATCTCAGAAACAAGCACATATGTGACAGTCTTAGAACCTGCTGAACAGCTCTCAAGTAGAAGGCAGATTCTCATCTAGCAAGATACTTTTGGTGAAAGTTTCGGAAATTTCAGACTGGTGTTTTCTCCGGTGCATGCAATCATCTTTTAAAAAAGACATTAAACCACAAGAAGCAATACCTCAGACAGAAAATGTTTGAATGCCAAATACTATTTGCCTCAGCATGATCAAGTCAGCAGAAGCACAAGATATGTAGCAGACTTATTATGTTAAAATGCACTGCAGTCCCAGACCTAGTCTTCCTGTTCTGCACATTATGTACTTGTGAAAACATGGAGTCCTTATTCACACATTTCAACTCTTCAAGAGCGAATGCAGGAAGTTCCTGCAAAAAGCTGTTTTTCTAGTTCTTCACTAAAAAGTTTTCAGGCCACACCTACTACAGTTTTACTCCCTCATGCATACACTTAGATTTATTAGTTGAGTTAGATGATGCATAAGTAACCCATGTCAAGGCCAACTCAACTAAGAAGTTGATACAGAAAATACAATGATACAAGTTAGCATTCTTCCTCACTCAGTAGTGCTTTGCTTGTGCACTTGCTAGCTCCTACAAATGAATTATTCATAAGGTAAAATAATAGCTCATAGTTCTAATGCATAAAAGAAAAAACTTACGTATTTAAGAAAGATATCACCAATACTTTTGTTTTCAGTCCAATTTATCATAAGATCTTCCAGGTCTTCCTACATTACATGCAAGGATTGGGAGGAAAAAAATAACAATGTGAGCTGCATAAAGCTGTAGATGGAACCAGTGTTGTGTCAAACAGTCAAAGAAACAGACAATAAAACAGGCAATCCTAAGAGCTGTACAACTCCACATTAACCCTCTTAATTCTATTAAGAAATGATAGCAAAATACATCTGACTTATCAAATATAGTTTTGAACCCACACACTCAGAATCTAGCAGTGTGTCAGCACTAGCCAACTCTGCAACAAAACAAATCTGCATCCACCACCCTACTGAGCATATCCCAAATGATTATTAAAGTGCACACAGAGGACATTTAAACCAACTGTCACTAAGTGATAAATTAATACAGGACTCTAAGTCCATAACAGAAGATAGGATTCAAATAGAATACACGTACATTTCCCCTCACTCAGTGCACCACGGGTCAAGAAAAGTGAGAGCAAGCTGTTAAGCCTATATTGACTTGATAAGGATCAAGCTTATTTACTGTCAGCTAATGATGTGGATAGGAGGGCACAGCTGAAGTCGAGGATTCCCTTTAAGTTGAAAGGTTTCACCATTAGTATTCTTAGCATGTTTCTGCCACTTCTCTCATCTTTATTACACCAAAAAATGAAAGAAACAGAGCCACACTACACATAAGTGACTTTGTGCAACAGGTGAATGCTAGCTGCCACCTGGACATGCATGCTCTACTTTCCTCTCCTAATCACTGTAGGTCCACATCAGCATCTGTCAGTGATTAACTAGATGGGATCCCAACAACTAAAAGATATTCTGAACATTTATCTATTTTAAAAGCCTGTGAAAAACAGACAAATAGAAACTATTATTTGTAGGAAATTTTATGACTGCATTTAATGAAGAGTTGCATTGCAATCTGCTGTGAGACTCATAGATGGTTTCTACCTGCAGAGAGCTTGCAACCCAAACCAAAATACAGCAAACAAAGCATCAAGAAAACAAATTTGATAGCTTTAGCTATTCTTCCAAGAGTCCTTGCTTACCATGTTAATAGAAACATGTTTGTTGTAAGCACTTGTGAGAGCTAAACTATGATTTGGCACCAGTGGCCCTTTTGACCAATTTTGTATCAGTTACAGAAGCCTCTTACTTGAAGAAAGATTAAAATGGGAAAAGAACAAGCCAGCTCATGAATGACAGTATTAGTTATATGTACAACACTTAGACTTCAGGTGCTTATTCATAAGTTAAAACTTAAAGTAAGTTCTGGATTTACACTTAACTCCATAGGTTGAACAGTAAATTTAATACAGCAGGATGAATCTGTATCCATCCAGCACACATGATGTAACACAAGAAGAAAATATTTGAAGTCCGCATCATCGTTTCCCCTGTGGGGCAAAGTTACAGCTTACCTTGATTTTTGTGTGTACGTCAAGAATATCTGGAATGCTGCCAAATATAGTCTTAATCTCTTCTTGTGCAAGTATTGGTCCTCCAAGTTGTCCTTCCTTTTCCAATGGAACTTGAAATAACTGATGATTGGACAAGGAAAAAAGCATTCACCCTCCACGCGTTGTGTTAGAAATATGTTGAATATTGAAATATGAATATGAATATTGAATATTGAAATATATTGAATATATATGTTGAATATAGAAATGTGTAGAAATGGTGTTTGCCTTTTAGATCATACTTTTCTGCAGCCACAATCTTGAGACATTCTGCTCCTACTTGGCAAGAGCGTGTTATGGAAGAGTGGTTTTGAGATGTTAACACAAGTTCAGTAACATTACTAGACCATAATCCCCTTTTATCTACTTTTCTACTCGCACACACCTTGGCTTGTTCTTTAGGTAGATAATAAGCTGCAACAAAGTGAAAAACTTAGAGGAAGAGCTTCGCTTCTAGGAAGTTGTTTGATAGACTGCTCTTCTTGGAAAAATAAGTTTGTGGAGTTTTTTGTTCTTCCATCTCTATGCACAAATATCTTAAAAATCAAAGTCATGAAGATCCTATTTTCTCAAAGCTTTGGGTTTTCGTATCAACTGCAAACCCACTGCAGAACCCAGAGTTGAAGTTATAATTTCCAGCCTTTATGATTAATAATTTTATGTGCCAGTAAAATGACATGAGAATGTATACATCTTTCACCAACCTTTCATGCCCCAAGTCATTAAGAAGATGAAGATCACAGGTTGAAAACAATTATCTAAATACTAGGTTTTGTACTACAATTGAACTGTACTTGCTTTAATACCAGCTTACCTGAATAATTGTTGTAAGAATATCAACGTAGTTACTTTCTGTCTGATATAATTCCTTTGCAACTTGCCATCTTGCAGACTGCTTTAGTGGAAGAGGAGTTGAGTTTTTCGAAGGCCTTGCACAGGATTTTGGTGTTTCTGTTGAAACAATTTCCAAAAGAAAATAGTTGTATTACAATTCAAAGCTCCTGAAAAATTCACCCTCCAAGACAAAAACCTTTGGAATTCAACAGGCTTTTTTTTTTTAGAAAAGGCTATTCTTCATTAGTTATCAGAGCTCCTTCTAGAAAATGACTATTACCACCTTATTATAGAATAACAATAACACATCCTTTCTCAAAATTAGTCCTGAACTATTAGGCTGCTAGTAAACCATTAAAGGGAAGGTCAGCAACTTAACTCTTATGTTTAGTAGAAAAAAGGGTTTAGGTGCTGAACATTGTTTATATGTATATGAGGCACATTATTTTTTTTTTTTAAGTTCACTTTGCCATGTAAGCAAATCTTTCAGCTGCCTCATCTTACATTAGATACAAAACCCAAAATCATTTATTGAGATAAGTCTCTACATGTAAAATTTACAATATTGATCATAGGCAGATGGCTGGTGCAGGAGTAACGGGGAAGAAAAGCGTGTCATTTTTCTTAAAGCTAAAGCTGAGGTGGACCTAGAACAGTCCATTAATTTTAAGACCTTGCACACGTACTGGACAGCAGAGACCTGTACACACTTGTACTGAGGTGTTATCCTTATTCAAATTACAGTCACAGTTACTACAAAGTTAAGTACCTGATCTGTTGTTTTCAGAGTAGCACTTCCTGAAACTGTTTGCTGATGCTACATAGAAGCTTCCATACCAGGTGTTACAAGAGTTATAGCAAGATCTAAGAAAGCTAATTTTAGAATCAGCTGAATCTTTCCTGTATTCCTTCTGAATTATCACTCATAGGCTGTGCCTCTGAGACTACTTTGTGACTTAAAAATCACAGATTGGTTTGGGTTGGAAAAGACCTTAAAAATCATCTAACTCCATTCCCCACCATTGGCTAGGACACCTCCCACTAGACCAGGTTGCCCAAAGCCCCATCTGCCCTGACCTTGAACACCTCCAGGGCAGGACAACCACAACTTCTCTGGACAGCCTCATGTTGAAGAATTTCTTCTTAATACCTAATCTAAATCTACTCTTATTTTAAAACCATTACCCCTTGTATACAAGTATTATATATACAGTACTTGTACAGTCTAAGAATTGTATGCAAGCTTTTGCTTTAAAAGAGCAGCGTAACTCCAGATACCTCCCCTCTGTATACGCTGTTGAATATGCTTACTGTGATGACAAGAGGCAGCACAGCCTCTGTGTCTGAACTCTTCAATTCTGCATCTTACGCACTCCAAAGAGAAAACCTGGAATTACTCAGGAAACCTGTAGCAAAACCTGTAAGACTTCCCCATCACTGTCGTTATCCCTCGTATGCAGAGAGCTCTTAAACACTGCAGTGTGACTGAGTGCAGATTTCCACTCTACCTCCATTGGTAGTGCTTGACTCTGGAGTGTTAGAGATATCCAACAAGGACCCAATAGAAAGCGAATGTTCAGCTGATGGGCGTTTGCGAGGAGGGAAAGGTGACATGTCTGTTTCTCTAGTCAGTTGTGCAAGAGTCTCTTTCAAACGACGCCTTTTACGGTTGCTGTTCGGAGTATTCAAAGAAAGCTGTGACACAGACTTTTTGAGGCCAGGACTCTCTGACTGTAATAAGAGAAAGTTCAGTTAAACGTTTTAACTTGCTGTTTCCAGATCAACTCAGTGCAAAGGTTAAGTCAGAGACAAACACACAAAACAACTTTTCTTAGAGAAAGCAGACAAAGCCCTATTTTTATTCTTAAAAATAGGAAATCACACTAGGATTTTTTTGTCTGTTTGGACTAAAAAGTTCAACCTTCAGGAAACAAGAAAAGGCTTTTCCAAATTAGTGTTCTAGATATTAAATTTATAATGGATTGCCTGGAATTTAAATAGTAGTTTAAAAAATTAATCTCTGGCCCCACACATACTATTGCACATGCTAATTTTACCCTGAAATACGAGCTGTGTCTTACATCAAGGAGTTCAACATACCTTTTCAAATAAATACATGGACTCGCCAGCTCTGGCATCCATTTGAATACTTCCCCAGAACCACTAAAGGAAAAAGAAACACATTAAAAATCACAAAATTAAAAGTATTCAAAATAATATATATAGTATTAACACGATTTGCACACCAAATGCAAACATGGGACTTAATTTGAAAAAATGTAACTCACATATGGGGTAGTATAAACAAAATATTCTTCCAAGGACTTTTAAGTACTAACCTCTTGCTTTACAACATAAAGGTTTTTTAAAGGTTCAAATGGAAGATCTTTTACTGTACTTTCTTCAACCACTAAGTGCGTACACCTTTCATCGCCAACTGGTAAATAATGTCCGCCTAGGTAAAAAAAATAGAAAGAAGTAAAACAGCAAGACAGAAGAATATTGTTAAAAATTAGTTCACTAGATAGTTTTATAACACTTAGCTTTTATGACAGAAGAGACAAGGAGAGAGGAACTTACATAACACCCCATATATAACCAGTGGACAGCTTTTAAGAAATAAGATACAGCATACAGTAGCAAAGTACACATTGAAAGAGTCAAGAGAACCTACAGTTCAGAGGACATTAAAGCATGTCTAGCAATAAATATAATAATCTTCTGAAAAATTTGTCTCGTTTCTTCAAAGAAGGCGGCAGGAATACTTTCTACATCCACAAGCTAGAACCTGCACATATCACAATTTTATAAATAGCTTTAGGTAAAAAGGCCAGGGAGTGAGAAAACAGGCAAAATTAGCCAGCTTCCATCTGTTTTGAGGATGACTTGCTGTTACAAGCTTGCTCCATTCCCATTTCTCTAGCACGCATGCTCTAGCATTGCAAGACTGGAGACAGTAAGTTATCTGTTATATCATGACTGTCTATGCAGTTCTTAATACCATACTACACTAACAGATAAACACACTAACAGATAAAACACCTCCAATCAAGAGTTTTACCAGCAATGCCTCATATCAAAGTTGCAAGCTTTCCATGACACCTTCAAGCATCCTGTAATTATTTCCTTTTAAACTGCCTAATTTCAATCAGCCTAGGAAGTTTCAACAAGTCTTCAACAGCTATGAGAACTTATGACATCTAAAAAATGAATTTCCAGCTTTCCAAGTTGAAGATTCTTCAATAATGCTTTAGGATTCATGGGACTCATGGCCCAGCATTTCAACTTCAATGACATTAGTACCAATAAAATATTTATCAGCTATAATCCCCATTCTTTTCACAGGTCAGCACTGATAAACAATAACCTTGCATTTCTGTCATTTCTTCCATGTTAGCTCTCTCTTCATCAGAGAATCCAAGGAAACTTAACATGCAATCCTGGAAAGGAGGAACCTTGAACTGATTTCTGAAGTCATCATCAACTGCACAGAAATCACTGGAGAGAGAAGAAAAGAAATTTTTAAAAAGTTACTAAATCAGTGCTATGTCACTATTTAAATATAAGCTCAAAACACTACAAATGAACAGGATGTAAATTCAGGATTGGAGGAAAGTAAACACCTACATTTCATTCCTTTTCTCCCAAGCCTTATAAATCCACTCAGCTTTCATGATAGGAGTACCAAGGCTTACAGCAATCTACAAAATAGGAAGAACATAAATTGTAACAAGCAAATTTTCCGTTTAAGTCTTTTTCATGCCAAGAAAAATTTTAACATAGCTTTTACTTCTCAAGATACGCATTGCCAAAAAGCAAACATATTCCTTCAAGAAACATCTCTTGTTGCAGAACCTAAAAGTTAAAGTGTATTAACTCTTCAATGTCTATGAGGTAGGACCAATAGCTATTTTGACATTTACTCAGAAGTGCACTATTTTGTTACATAAAAACAAATTCCAGTTCCAGTGGAATATGCAGTCTTTTTCTGCTTCCTATAAATTGTACAAAGATGAAAATCCCAGCCTGCTTTTATCAAAGAGGAAGTGACTATTCCAAAGGTAACTTCCATGACTACTTGAGAGAGACTACAAAGTTTTTCAACTTTTTCCCCTGTGAGCTGGCAAAAAAAAGGGTGGATTTTTGGATTTAGGAAATTAAAATTATTTACATCTCTAAAAGAGAAACAAAAGTCAAAGCTCAACACCAGATGGAGATGAACTTGCAATGACAAGTCATTGCTGATGGTAGAGGAAAAAAGCCAGTAACTTACAAGCTGAAAAGTAATTCAAGGACTCAGTTTACAAGATGTAAATTCTGAAAGTTTCCATGAAGTACAAATTGAAGCTTACATACTCTGAATTTGTCCCCATGCGTTGAGTTAGCCACCAAATGCGTAACTTTTGAGCTGAAGTCCCTTCGAATAATTCCACCCATATGATGAACTAAGGTCACTAGCTTAACCTGCAAAAGCAAGACAAAAGTTTAAAGTGTATATTTTGAAATACAGTGTGGAGCAAGAGAGGTACAAGAATAGTTCAAGAACAGTTTACAAAGCAAGTGATAAGAGGTTGCATTAAACAGCTGATACAACAGAAGAACTACTAGCCTGCCCGCCCCCCCCTCCCCTTTTTTTAAACAAATATTTTATACACCTTGAGAAAGGCTGCCCAAGATACTGGTACTCCCATGATCAACATCATACACATTGCCTTCACCATGTCACACAGAATAAATTTGACGTGCATTATCCTCGCTGATTTGGCAATTCGGCCTGAAGGGACATTTGTCAGAGTTTACATAGGAGACTGCAAGATGTCCAATTTGAATCCAACTGACTATCCAAATTGACTATCAAATATAACACTGGGCAAAGGCTTCATATATTTTTATTTTGTCTTAATGAAGATGTGGTGCCATCTTACTGATTCCCAGACATCCAATAGGAAAATTGGGTGCCAATTGCATCACCAAAACAGAAAAGCAAAGTGCTAGGCTATAAGATACTTAACACTTGGATACGTCAAAACTAAAGTCAAAACTAAAGTATAGCATGATAGAAGCAAGTGCCCTGAATAAATCTTCAAAACTTTACTTGATCACACTACTTCCTGTATTAAAAAAAGACCTTATTGGGCAAATGTGATCTTATTGAAAAGCCTAAATCTACGAATGTTTAAGCACTACTGAATTGTAGTTTAATGCCACTCAAATAAAAAAGTGGACAAAATCAGTTTTGTTTCTTTGGGCAACAGTTTTGTTTCTCCTGGGCAAAGAAACAGTTTTCTTACCATCCTTAAACATCACTGCCTTGGTACATGCAATAAAACAGAAGAACAAACAAAGCAAGTCACTTCTGTGATACAAGGTCTACACACAGTTAAGTCTTACGAGTGACAGAAGAGAAGAAGATTTTGAAAAATATGCTTAACATTGCTTTACCCATCCAAGGGGGGAAGTGAAAAAAGGAGAGTCTTACTAATTCATCCTTCTTTCTGAATCCCGTAAAGCAGAGTACCAAGTTCAACATACTTGCACAGTACAGCGGACGACATGAGAAAGGTAAAGGCTGAAAAAAAGGTAGTTGGCTTATTAGTCAAAATAATAATGTTTAAAATACTACTTCTATTAAATATTTAATATAGTATTATTCCTACTATTAAAATATATTAGACAACAGTCCAAGCCTGTGTTTTCAGTTATGCCTCAGCTTCAGACCCACCTGCGTTCTGATAAAGTAACTAAGTCCCAAAGGCAATGCTCTGCATGCATTCTCCTTCCCAATCCACCCCCCTCTGCTTGAGGGGTTTTGGATATATAAAGTGTCTGTTAGCGCATCATTTGTATGCTGCCTTTCCTAATGGCACAAACTCCCTCAACTACTGCAGTAGTTGTGATCTTACCCGCTACCTGTGGCTTTCCCATCACGCACAGTTACTGTTACTGTTCTAACACAGTACTAGAAACTTGCTTTTCCTCAAACTTACCTTGCTGACCTTATTTGTGGTTGACAAAGCAAAGGAGATTTTGTTTTGAATGCACTATGCGGAATTCACTGCGTGAGAGAACTACTCAGCTACACATACCTCTCCTTTTCGTGCACAATGCAGTACCACTGGCGGGCCAATGACACGACAATCTGCCTTGCAGAGACTGTTAAAGATGGAATCTTGAAAGTCTGTTACGACAAAGACTGTCTCAAATTCTGGGGAGTCAGAATCTCCAAGCTCTTCTATCGTATCCGTCTTTATGTAGGGCACTTTAATTTCCTGGGGAGGAGGGGGAAGAGAAGCATTATTCAAAATTCAACCTTTTTTGACCATTAGGAGAATGATCAACATACATATTCTCAGACGGATTGGAGAAAGCTGGGTGAGATATGGCATAAGAATAGCTATGAACTGCACCTAAAAAATTTTTTAATTCCTGCTTCTGAAGAATAAGAATTCAAATTATTTACGTAGTTTACACATCAGTTCACACTGACAACATAGTATCAGCAAACAAGTACAGATGATAAAAAACTAAGCACATAAGGGAAATGAAATTTCTCCCTTCAGACTCTGTTAGGACACCTTAAGGTACTCCCAGATGCTATTAAAAAGTAGCACCCAGCTTGCAACAGCAAGCCTCATGCTGCACATCATCTGAAGAACAGAAGTCAACTGAGTTCATTGCTTTATATTTCTAAATGCTTAAAAATCTGGTCTGTCCCAATTTCAGTCACTAGTTCCAAGTTATATTTTCTAGGTTTTTCACATCATGAAAAAGGAAACCCATTCTTACACTTATGTTTAAATGCAGCTTTCAATTGAAAGAGGTCACCTAACCAGTTAAAGTCAGTTCATAGCAAAACTTATGTGTTGACTGAATAAGCATGCAGGTGATATCTCCACTGGTATTTCTATTCCCTTGTTAGAGAACACAGCTAATTAAGAGCTGCAGATATTACTTCCTTATTTGAGGAATTGTTTGAAAGAAGGTCAAGAAAATTGAGAAACTGAAGAGATTTAAGTGACACCATCATCAGAATTAGCATATCTTGTGACCACTACCCCAGTTAATGTAAAAAGCATCTGCATGTTTCAGTCCCAGTGAAGTGCAACATGCTACATGCAATCACAGGTGCTTAATTGCATGACATACCATATGAATAATACTTTTAATTAGTTTTTCTTCTGATTTACCAGGGCTAGTTTCCTTTATCTTTATAACTGGCACTTCCATTATCTTAATGGTCTGTGGAAGAGGAGAACTTCAGTACAGAACCAAATCAGTTTTCAGAAGTCTAACACCATACCGCCTCATTCCAGCGACTCTGTTACCTTAGACACACATACCTCCAAGGCTTTCAGAAGCTCCTCATGTTTCCCTGCTTCCTGAACCAAAACCACTCTTGTTTCTATTTGAGGCATTTCTTCTGTTTATAGAGAAGACAAGACAATAACCATATTTCAAAAGAAAAATCCATGTTAGTTCTAAATCAAGCAATGTCTAGAACAGGCAGACGGTATCTGTCTCAAGACACCTCATTTACCAGGGACAACCCTGAAAACAAGCGTTGCTTCAAGAAGCCTGCCCTTTCAGTAAGGCATACCCCACTGACCATGCAGCCTAAGTTTTCTAGTATATGGTAAAACAAGATCCTGCAATTCATGGCCGCTTACCTGACAGTCAAAACAAAGTTATTGGCTTAATACTTGCAACAGAATTGGATACCAAGACTTGCCGAAAAATATTCAGTTGGTATCTTTGATAGCTTCTGTGTCCTAATAATGGCTCAGTTTCACAAGAGAACATAAGAAATTAAATTAGATATCCTGTTCTTCTCCAAGTATTAATAAGTTTTCAAAATACAAGTAAGAAGGGGCAAGTGCTGCATCCAACAGTCATGGGATCCAAAAAACTGCTACTGGATTTTGGCTACTGCCATTGCAGGCAAACAAATACTTTTTGTTGCCTTTCTTTAATCTTAAGATTAGTTATTAAATCAAATTCATTTCAAGCTCAAGACCATTCATCTTTTTAAGAGTTACCTGTAATCCTACAGAACAGAGCAACTGTAGTTTCCAAACACTTATCAAAATACCACTTAGTGATCTATTCCACAGAAGAGGCATCAAATGGGACTGATTGCTTTCTATATATTAGTCAGAAGACTCATTAGATTTCATGGCTGTAACCCAAAATTTTGATATCAAGATGAGTTTAAAATTCAGACAGTTCCTTTGCCGGTGGAAAGATACCAAACCAACACCCGTTTGGCTACGCTATACACAATTCTGTGGTTCAGCAAAGCATTTTCAGTTTTCCAAACCTTCTTCTTAAAATAAACTTTTCACATCACCTTCAGCATCCAAAACAGATCCAGGAAATACATTCTCTTTGGAGGTTTCTATAATTTTTGAATCAAGAACAGAAGAATCAGCCAAGAGGCTCCTCCCGGTTTCAGACATCAGCATACTGTTGTCAGCCATGATTATGTCCCGTTTCTTTCTTCAACAGCTACAAGACAGATGCACCAGTTTAAGTTACAGTTGCAAAGGCTCAATAATAAGAGTCCTATGACTAAGGCTGTCAGAAATAACTTCAGACTCATTAAAATCCCACTCAAATTGATGGAACAGTTCTGAAAGAGTCACACAACTAGTGTAAAGACTGACAACAAAACTATTGCAGGAAAGTTTTTGAGCAGACTGCTTACCACAGGCATCATTCCTTTGCACAGAAAGCTGCAGAGAGGATACTTAAATTCTGAGCAGCAGGAAAGCACTAAGTTTAGAGTTCATTTAAAAAAAAAGGTCATTACAAAATACTGACAAACTAAATGCACTCATGTGCTTCAGTAATGAATTATCATGAGCTAGAGTTAAGACCAGGATTAGCATTATTAATGTAAAACATTAGCAAAAGAATACGGGTACACAAAGCATCTTAATAAAATTTGATGCTTTTGGGTAAACAGGCCAGAAGGCTGAATTTTCAGGCTAAAATTACTTTGGTTACATGAAAATGAGCACCCAGGGAATGGAACTGGCAGTTACACAAATGAAAATCAGGTTTCTCAAAATGAATTAAAGTCTCTACAAAGCTAACAAGCATATAGAGATCTATCCATATGACCTTGTCTATTGCCCCACATCAACTATAATACAGAAGTATCCACCCGTAAATGAAGAGGCTTTCTTCTTCTCACAGAAAGCATCTGTGCCCTCCTTGCTTATCAAGAAAGTTTGTTGCATACTGGAAGGGCAGAATCCTTAATCCTTTCATATTTGGCACAGGTAGCTAACTACCTGAACCTTGTACCAGCAAATATGTTCTAAGCCACCTGCCCAAGATGCAGGGCATTTTCTTCTGCGCATGAAGCATGCGTTTCCTGTGATTCATCAGTCACGTTAAATATTTACACCATGATATCAAAAGCTACCTACAATGACCGCTGTATCTGAACTGCTGTAGTCAATAAACCCCCTGTATCACTTTAACTGAAGAAGTTCTCCTCATGACTGTAGATGCCCATTTAAAACAGCAGCTACCAGAATAACACTTTAAAGCACTATCTGAAATGTTGTGAGGTAGTAACACTCAAGGAGAGCAGCACATACTGTTTTGCAAGTTGTGCAGCGCCCATCCAGTTATGGAGAAAAATAAAGCCAGAAGACAAAAAATTAAGTATGTTTTGGCATGACAGCAAAATAGGAAAAAAATATATCTTTTCAGTTATTTGCAAAGTTAGACCCCAAACAAGTGTCTAGTAAGAGAAAAAAGTTACTTTAAAATCCTACAGATTATAAAATAGGAAAACTATCAGAGAAAGTCACTGATATGATTCCTGTCATACGGCTGATATTACACCTAGTAACATGTCTATGAGCATGCACTTTCAGAGAACTCTGTCGTTTATTATGAAGCCCATACTTGGGGCTAGGCATCAACCTTCATTATGGCTTCCCCAGTTTATTTATTTGTGGAATTTTGCTTCAGATTTATTTTTAAATCCTGTCATAGCATTCATAGGTTAACCAACGCCACAATTACGCTAACCAGAGGTTAACCAGTACCACAACAACCCCAGCCGCCAGGATTATTGATGCTGACACACTGACAGCGCCCAGCCCAGGCAGAGCCCACGGACTGAGGATCTCCCCCTCAGAGATCCGACAGGGATCAGCAGGCCGCACCCCACCACCGCCAGCTTCCCGCAGGCCCAGGAGCGCCCCCCGAGACCCCCCAGCAGCTCCGCAAAACCCAAAGCTCCGCAGAACGCCTCCCTTAGAGCCGGGGGCAGCTACGCAACGCTTCCAAGTGCCCGTGTCCGTCCCCAGCAGCCCCCAGAGGCCGCGGCCCCCCCCGGGCCGTGCCTGAGGCCGGCTCCCCCCCGGCCGCCCCGGGCCCTCCGGCCGCCCCTCACCGCCAGGCCAGGCCAGCAGCGGCCGCCGCCGCAGATTCAAAAAGCGAGCCGCCGCACTAAGCGCGCCGCCCATTGGCTGCCCATCCCCGCGGCCGCCTGTAAGCCGCCTCCTCATTCGGCTTCGCTCCCAGATGTCCCGCCCTCCCCCTACCGTCTCCTTGAGGAAAGGGGTTCGGGGCACGCCCTCTCGGATTGGCTGATCCGCCCGCCGCTCTCCGCCAGGCCGTCTCCTATTGGCGGTGGGAGAGGAATGGGCCTCGCGGCCGTATCCGAGAGCAGGTTGCTGAGCGGGCGGGGGTCAGGCTGCGCTGATTGGCCGCTGCCGCTGTTCGAACGCTACCAACGGCCGGGGCCGCCCTGAGACTGGCAGAGGAGGGCGGGTGGCGCCTGAGGGTTGAGGGGGTAGTTGGTCTGCCGTTCTCCCTGCCCTGCTTCGTCCCATTGTCCGCCTCGCCACCTCTGGGCGACCTTGGAGGGGCGATAAATAACTGTCCATCATTAAAGTGTTAATGTTGTTAATAAATAATTGTCCATCAATAAAATGTTAATAATTGAGTCGCATCTGCGTTACTGAAGGTGCCGGTGTGCAAACATCCTGCTGCGTTTCGTTATAATCAGTTTCTGGCAAACGAGGGGGACGAGAGCTGAGGTGAAAGTGAGTGGCTGAGGTGAAAACCAGCCAGCTGACTCGGTGGCACCAGCTAAAAATTATGACACCAAGTGCTTTGCCCTCCTTTTTTTCTCTAATTTTCTCTCCTACTAAAGCTTTCTGATCTGGAAAGGCAATCATTTGTATGTGCCCGGCATCTCTGAAACCTGAGTTAACATAGTGCCTCAGACTCAACGTAAAAAGAATGAGAAATATAAAAAGTAATTTTGCACGTTTTCCTATTATATGCTAAATTCTTATATGCCAAATTGAGTTCTTTGATCTTATTCTATTTTTTATATTACAGATTTTTATTAGTTCAGGTATTTTCGTGAGTGATCCAGCAACCATTAGTGTCAGTAAGAGTCTATTGACTTTTTATGATTTGAAAGAAAGTAGAAAAGGAAAACGCAGATAAAGACGGTAGCAGGTGTTGTTTATGTGAAGAAAGGTACATGTGGTGAGGTACATATAAATTAGGATTATTTTCTTGAGGAAAATGTATCTGAATAGCAGGCTGGAAGTCAAGGCGGTCGTTTCAATTTTGACACCTCAGTCAGCCAAATATTAGTCATACAATAACTGCACTTCATATAGAGCAATGGCATCAGTGACTTACAGACAGAATAAAACATAACCTGAGGTCCTTCTGTGACCTTGAAGGCTCATCACCATTCAACAGTTCCAGGCCAATCCTCACTGGCTTTTTCCCATTCTCTCCTTTTGCTGCATCCTTGCAAAGTACTTCTCAGCCAGGTCTTCAGGTTCCCTTCACTTCCTGAGCCATGGGCCAGGTTTCTCCTGTTTGGAACAAGTTCTGCTGTATTGGACTCATCATTTTTGTGGTATAGGTTCTGGAGAATTGTACATTCATTGCCACTTGACCTCTAGAAACTCAAAGGAGCTATATAAAATGCACCTGCAAAGACAGGAAAAGCATATTTATCAAGGTTTAGGATTAATGGGTGGTAGATATGTCACTTCTTTGTCAAACTTTTAAATATAATAAAAATGAAGTATAAACTTTCACAGATAAATAGCGGTATACAATGCACAGAGTGGCTGACCCATTTTTTGAATAGGTTTATAAAACTAGAATTAAAATCTTACAAAGCAACTGGGGTATTCTGAATAAACATCTTAAACTGTCCTTCCTTTTTCCTGGGACTGAGAGAACATGGAAGAATTTTAGGTAGCAATTACTTAAGAAAAGTTGTTAATTGCTTTTATAAAGAACATTTTTTCTCACCAAAATTTAGATCAGACCTGATGACAGAAAATAATTACTATTCTTTATATATCTTCCATTTAAAAATCTAAGTGTTTTTCTTATAAAAGGCTCTGAAATACAAACACCTTTTATTTCTGTTGCGTACAATTTAGCATGCAGTTGAAACTTGCTGTCCCTTCCAGTTATCTAAGCACCAATAACCCTGAGTATAACACTTAGTTAATAGTTTCGTCTTGCACTAACACCCACAGGGAGAAAATTCCAGGAGACTCAATCATTCAGTGAGTCCTATCGCATAATCTTCATGGGATCTAATACCATGTAGAAAAAACAATGAGGCTACATAGGAAAATCTGATGTAACCCCAAGAGGCCCGAAGGGAACGTCGGTGCCCTGTGTTGTCTCTGCCAGTTGTCTGTGTAGCAATGGCCTCCGAGTTTCTTGGCTTCGGGGTGTGAATTTATGTAAAAACCTGCCTGTCCCATAGATAAGTTGCAAGTGTTTGTTTTGGGGTTTAACTTTATCTGATTTGATGTTGTTGTTTTTAAAGAAGTAAAGCGTTCATTTTTTTCAACCAGCTGAGATGAACTCCTGGAAGGAATGAATTCCTCGAGAGCTCTTTATTCCATTTAGCAAGAGCAGTAGCTTTCAGAACGTGGGACAGGAGGGAGATCAAGCACAAGGTGTATGTGGGGGTCAGTGGGAGCGTGAGAAACCAGAGAAAAAAATCCAGCCAGCCTTTTTATCTCTTTTTGTAAGAGATAAGTAGGTGAGAGGAGTGGGACTAGGCCGGGGTTTGCGAACAGTGGTATCTGTTGAAAAAGACAGGTACAAATTATTCCACTCAAGGATCCTGGATGTGGAGTTTGGGGGCAGATGCTTTGGAAAGCAAGGGAATGGGAGTGTGCAAGGCAAGGGAGGCAGGGGAGGAGGACAGAAGATAAAGGGAAAGCATGAGCCCAAAATAATACAGACAAGAATGGCTCACAGCTTGAGACCTCAGGAATCTCACCTTATGCTGCTTTGTTGACAAAGCTTGCTTTCCTAACAGCCCTTTCACATCCACAGCCTTCTTAAAGCTGGCTCTGAAAATTATGGGAACTCGATCTGCTGTTAGGGGAAAAGGTTAAAGATGCTCGAGACTCTTATTTTCTCACAAAGTCCAGAAACTGTCTTCTCCTGCCTTTAGTATCTGGGAGGTTCTACTTTTGTTCTGGGATAGCTGGCTTAGAAGCTGGCCTTTTACTTCTTTGGAAGATATTTTCCTTTTATTACCTCTCCAAATGCCAAATTTTAAAGGCAGCTTGTCCTTTCCAGGACTCTACATTTCTGAATTTCCAGTAATTTAAATTTCTATGTGGCTTTTTAGTATTACAAATTAATTTTGACAGCAGTGTTACTGTTAAAATTAATGTTCATTCTTTTTACCAGATCCGTAACACATGTGATTTTAGTTATTTAAATAAATATTTTAATTTACTGGAGATGGCTCTGTGAGGAAGTATTGAGAAGTCATTTAGTTTGTGTCTGGCCCGAGTTCTGTGGTATTTGTTTCCTGCGTGTTGCAAAGAGAGGGTTTTTATCTGAGGGGAAAGCGCTTATGGGGGTGACAAAGCCCAGATTGGAAACTGTCCTTGTGCTGGGTACAAGCGTGAGGTAAGTACCAATGGTTCTGTGCGTTAAACCAAAGCTTGCAATTGACCTAGGGAAAGAAAATCCCAGTCCAAAACAAAAATACGGAACAAAAGCTACGTTAAAAATCTGCCTTCCGGAGCTCCGTGGTGACTCACTACACGGCCAGCAGCACGGTCCCTTCAGCCGAACGCCCCTGCGGTGGCGGCAGGGGGGCGGCCCCGGCCCGCGGAGCCGCTCGGAGCGGCCTCCCCCTGCGGGCGGGCCCCGGGCGGGGCGGCGGCGGCTGCGCGGGCGCGGAGCAAAGGCCGGCGGCAACCCGCGGGGCGGGCACGCGGGGACCGGGCCGAGCCGGGCCGAACGGAGCCGAGCCGGGCCGGGGTTGGGCACGGGAGCGCCGGGGGAGGCCGGCCGGCTCCGCGGCCATGCGGGCCGCCTGGGTGCTGCTGCCGGCGCTGGCCGCCCTGTCCGCCTACTACATCTACCTGCCGCTGCCCGGCACCGTGTCGGACGCGTGGAAGCTGATGCTGCTGGACGCCACCTTCCGCGCCGTGCAGCAGACGGTGAGGCGGCCCCGGGGATGCGGCGGGGATGGGCCCCGGGGGCGGCGGGGGGCCAGCGGCCAGCGGCGGGGCTGGCCCCGGTGGTCGTGTGTGCCCCTCGGGCACGGCTGGGGCTGGCACCCCGCCTGCTGGGGGGCTTTTGGGGGGCTTACGGGGCGTGCTGCGGGCTGGCTGCCGTCCTGCGGGCAAAAAGGAATTGTAAATAAATGGCTTTTACTTCCATACGTTGGCTAGTGCATTAAGGGAAAGAAGATGCTGGGGATTCCCGTCAGATCTTGAAGGACATGCGTGACAGTTTGGTCACTTCGTGGTTTCTCCCTCGCTCTCCGCCGGTGTTTGCATGCTGACCTGACGCAGATCAGCGATCGCAAGCTTCCTCAGCTGTGAGCTTGATCCCCCGCTAGGGTGGTCGTGACGTGAGTCGCTCATGGTCAGGCCTGATGTAAGGTACCGCGGGTGCTAAAGTATTTTAATTTTTTTTTATCCCTAGCGGCAGTTTAAGTCGTGCATAAAATGTCCCAAAACTTCTCCGTTGGGCGGATGGGAGTATCGTCAGCTTCAGAAAGGCATTAAATGAATTAATGGGCGGAGGGCCCATAAATAGATGCCGAAAGGCAGGGATGTACCTCCCGCGTTCCTAATACAATAACTGCGGAAGCGAGAGGACGGTGCCCAGACTTGTGTTCTCTCCCTAGACAGCTTCTCTGGTTGCTGCTTTTGCAGGCGGGTAGTGCTCGATGGACCTCTCAGCTGAGCTACTGGGACAGGTTCTTGTCAGAACATCCCCCTGAATCAAAGCACGCTTCTGGGATGAAAGAATAAAACTTCTTGCTTGTATACCTTCCCTTCAAGACATGATACTCATGTGCCGTGGAAACTACGTAGGCATGTCCTGCAATAGCCTAAGGTTTCTGTTTAAAAAGCTGTGGTTTGCCCTTCATTTGCTCTGTGCTGGTATCTAAAAAATGTAACCATTAAACCAGAAGCTCAAGGGGATTCTTTGAAGGCGTAACCAGAAGGGCAGTGATGGCCACAGTGTGCTGCCCACAGAGCACGTCGTAGCCTGTCTGCCAGGAACACCTGAACCAAGTCCATAACCTCTAGCTGAAGGAGAGCTATCTTTAGGAAATCATATGACGGACTATATATATGTATATTGCTGTTGGCTTATGTACATGTTCTGCTTGTTTGTGGTATGTGGGGCATAGTGAGATGGATTCTAGTGTCTCTAGGTTAGTGGCTGGAGGGCATGGCACCCCCTCTGGGATATCCCAGAGGCTGTTGTCCCAAGAGGAGCCGCTGGAATAGAGCTGGGCCTGGTGGCAGACGGTGCTGAGGTGTCCACGGCTGTCCCCACCTCTGGTAGGAGGAAGCTGTAACTTCTTAGACAACCACTTACATCTCTGGCCTTAGAAAGGTGAGCTCAGGTAGCAAGGAAAAATCACTAAACAAGTAACAGTCCCTGCCATATGGAGTTCACAAGGAGGAATGAGTGGATTCTGCACAGAGGCATAAAGCAGCAGTGAGGCGTTAGTGATGCCCTGAACTGCACAACGAGTAAACCTTGGGGCGTTTCTTTCCAGACAGACAGAGAGGGTGCTTTCTAAGCGCTTAGAAGTCTTTCCAACGCTGAGAGATGGCACGAAGTTAGGAATAAGTGACTGCCATTAAGAATGAGCTGTGTGAGCTGAGGCTAGGATTGTAAAAGTTAAGCCTGAGTACTTACTCTGTCAGACAGCTTTAGTGTGTGTATATAAAATAAAGCATGTCCTGCTGTAGAGCTGAGCTTCCCTTTTCTTTGTCTACCGGAGGTTGCAAGACCAAATGCTTTAACATTGCTGTAAATGTGATTGTTGAACTTTCACCTACTTCAGAATGTATTTTCAGCTTGCTATTTATTACTTTCCTTTGTAGGTTTGATAGCAGACAGAAGTACATTACTAAGTGGCTTTTATTTTAAAATAATCTCTGCAGTGTACTGTAATCCTTTCTTCCAAGAGCATGAAGCAAACTTCACGTGCTTCAAATACAATTGTTTCGTTATTCTGAAATAGATTTGTGCTGACTCTGACAATTGAGCATGACAGCTTCTTGTTAGGGATAACAATGTGTTTGTTTTCTCACTTTAACAATCACTGCCACCAAAACATACTAAGGCTGGCACTGCTCTTCAGTATATTAAACGCAAAACCTTATCATTATGTAGAGTTTTGTCCCAGTAAGCTATTAAATTTTTTTTTACAGGCTTGGGACTGACTCAGTGCCCTGAATCAGAGCAAAACACTTCCATGAGTGTTTATGTATTATCACATGGCTAAAAACATGTAATGCTTACACGGCAGTTTCTGTAAGTAGGTTTCAAAACTTACTTCAAAAGGGGACCAGTATGCTAATCTTACTTCAGGGGAGATGGGAGGAGAAGGAGTGCCTTGTTTGAGGTTGCTGAAAATTCCAGTGGCATAGTACACGCTCTATACTGTGTAGTCATGCACCTGCACTAAGAAATGGTTCTGCAAAATAAAAGAAAATAGAGTGCAACCTGACACCTTTACATGGGATAAGCTGCCTAAAATGCAGTCGGAACAATATGTTCTGCACACAGTAAAATAGGGAAATAAGCCTGGTTTTGGTTTGTTTGTTTTTGCTAGTCGTTTGCTATCTACAGATATTGTAGTTGGCATTTTAGACTCAAACGTTACAGCAGTGTGTTTTGCCAAGTGGTGCCCAAACTGAGGATAGTGTCGTTCAGGAGCAGATACAACTTTTAAAGGTAGGAAGCTAAGTCTTAAAAAGTTCAGTCGCCCAGTGTCAGCATCGTTACTCGGTGAGTCACGAGTGAGATTTGGCGTAGTCCTCAGCAGTGTTGTCTGTAAAAATGCAAACAGCTACAGCAACTCCCAGTTCCTGATTGCAGCTGAGGCCAGGAAGGTCTGTGCAGAACCTGGCCTCTCACCAGCTGCAAAGACAGGGAAGTAAGCAGCTTGGCTTCGGTGGCACGCTGCCTTTGTGTGCCATCTGAATGCAGCCTGTTGCGGTAATTTCAAGGCTGAAGGTCAGATATGCACGAAGCTGGATGGTTCAACGGGGTCCTTAGGACAGTGTCGGCTAATGGAGTCACGAGGACAGACGACCCTAATGTGCGGAGTGCTATTGGAGTTCAATAGAAATTGGCAACACAAATAAACATTATTTTTTGTACTAGAGAGTACATAACTAATACAAAGTACAAGGAAGGAGGGGTAAGCATGATTGCAGCGAGCATTTGGGATTCTTCCTGAAGTTACCAGGTGAAGGACCAACAGAAGAATCCTAATAGTTTAGGGACCGATTGGTGATGAAAGGTGAGGTAATGGTGCCTCTCTCGAGAACAGGTCTTTGTTCATTCCGTCTGCTTTTTATCACAACCCGAACTCCCTTCTGCACTTCTTGACAGTTTTCTTCAGCACCAAGTTAAATCTCTCAGTACCTGGACCCTTGCCAAAGAATTTACCTAGAGGAAGGCGTTAATCTTAAACAGCTTAGTCGTTAGGGATCTGTGGGTTGTCCCTACCTCAACCCTGGCTATGGGGACATCCTGCTGAAAGAGGAGGCTGTAGCCGGAGAGGCTGCTTTGCCTGGTTCGTTGGAGAGTTGGGATGCATTATTATATTATAAATCGCACCACCACCAAAGCAGCCGTGGATCAGAGAGGCAACAACCCCAAAATGAAAACCTGCAATCAGAACTGGGCAATATGTTGCCAGCAGGCATGCTGCAATCTGCCCACGGTAGTTACTTGCTGAATTGGCTCGAGTAGCAGCAAAATATTCTCGTCTGCCCTGCTAGTCC
Source organism: Anser brachyrhynchus (assembly GCF_964034855.1). Classification (NCBI taxonomy): domain Eukaryota; kingdom Metazoa; phylum Chordata; class Aves; order Anseriformes; family Anatidae; genus Anser; species Anser brachyrhynchus. The sequence continues at coordinate 5,826,894 of NC_137703.1, read as the reverse complement.
TCTCCCAGGGCCCTCCTGCCCATGCAGCTCTGTGCTGCTCCGTAGCAGCTGGGCGCACCGGGTGTGTGTCAGCCCACCCATCAGTCCCATGAAGTTCTCAGGCCACATTTCCCTGATACCTGAAGTGTTTATTCAGGCTGATGCATAAAGACATGGTCATGATATGGGAAGGCTTGTGGCTTTGACCCAAACTAAACAATGTCCCATGTCTGTGGCTGGCACAGGAACTCCTCTTTTTTTTTCTTTTTCTTTTTTTTTTTTAACTTAGTAGCTTCCTCTTCTTTCTCTTCCTTTTCACTGTCTCTTATTACAGCACTGTCTGTTTTCCCTTTTTACCAGAGAAATCACTGTTCCTCTTCTCTCTTCTGTATGCATTTGACCACACACATGTAATTCCCTACATACAAGTGCTAGATTTGATAGCCTGCAACAGTCCTGCATTCTATCACGAGAGAGGTGGTAAAGTCATGAATACTAGCAAAGATCAAACCAGTTGTCGCTTACATGAGATGACTGAATGCATTTCTTTATAACTGTTTTAAGCCAATCCACCTGTGGGCTGCTGCCAAAAGTGTGAGTGTCCTTTTCCCCCATTCCCTTTTTCCTTCCTTGGGTTATGACTAAGGTGACGATGACCTGGCTGAGGTTTGCTGTTTGTTTTTTTCTGGGTTTGTAGTCAGCTGGTGCAGCAAGCTGATACTCCAAGGCTTCGCATTTGTTAATGCCAACACAGAAAGGTGCCGGGGAAGCACAGTCAACAGGACAGGCAGCTCTGACCTTCTGGTGGCAACACAGTCCTGGATAAGACTTTGCCAACCACCAAATACATCCTCTGTTGCCAGTGGCTCTATTGCAGAATGATGAGATTTGTTTAAAAATACATAAATATCTTTTATATATATATATATATATATAAAAGGGTTTTGCTTCTAGGACCTTTGGATAAGACTAGCTCTCTGCCAGCAAAAAGCACAATCCTGATGTGTTGTAAATAACAACCAAATTGACTGATTAGATATACTTCCAAAGAATCTGCCTGATAAGTGCTTGGCAAAAAAAAACTGTCAACAAAAAAAAATCAGTGCTGTTCCTTTTGTGCCCTGGTGGACGAGGTATCTCTTCCAGACTGTTTTTTGGTTCTCGGAAAGGGTGTTCTATTGTAGGAAGAAAAGCATCTGATAAACCTGCAGAGGGCCACGGTGCTCTGCAGCTTAAAAACCAGGGCAAAACACTTGTCAGCAAACAGCAGTGACTCGCCTTGGAAATAAACCACTTCCGATTCCAGGGAACACGTGGTAATCTTGCCTACAAAGAACATGAACTTAAGTAGGAGAAAGCTAAAATGGGATGCCTGTTGCAGCAAAAAATCTACAAAAAAAATCGGGCTGAAAAATCTACAGAAGTGCTGTTTTGCCTGGCAGTGTTTCTGTAACTGTTTCCCAGTGGTTACCTGCCCTGGGAACCTCCACAGGGTGCACAGAGGATCAGATCTTTTGGGTAAATCAGTGGCAGTTCAATAAGTTACATGTCAAATTATTAATAGGTGTATTACCCTTCACCATTCAAGCTCGAATGGTGTTTTCCTGTGGGGAATTTTTTAAATAACAGTGGGAGAAAAGCATAATCAGAAACTCAAAGATACAGTCTCAGGAATTCCGTGTTTCTGCCCACTGGGTGGCTACTTTGTTGTTTGTTTGGTTGGTTTTTTTCCCAGAGAAAAACCTTGCTGTTGGAAGAAACGATGATCCATCCATAAAGCAGCTAACATTTCAAAATTTGGATTCTCACCAAACTATCTCAGCAGGGTAACCTTACCGCAAGCTAAGCAGGAAGAGAGTTATTTCTTTAAATTCTTGTTTTGGAAGTGGATTCCTCTCCCCACTCACATACCAGTCCGTTGTGCTTGGCAGTCATAGAGTCTTTTGGGAAAAATTTCAAAGTCTTGTCTGTTTCCACACAAATCTGCAGTTGAAGTGGGGTTATGCAGGGTCTTTCTAACCCAAATGAAAGCTGGGATTTTTTTTTTTTTTTACATTGAAACTAACTATTGCAGATTGAAAACATAAGAACGGGGACTGTAGACCCAAGGGAACAGATCCTCTTTGGCATGGACACTCTGAATGCAGGAAGCCTCTCAGCTGATAGGGAGTGCTTCAAAATTTTTTTTTTCCTCTGGAGGCAGTGGTGTTCCTCCATTAGCTGTGTGCCTTTTACTCAAGAAGAGACTTAGCACTGAAACTGACTGTGGAAAATGGTAGTCCAGAAGTACAGTGAAGAAAAAGCAAGAAAATGAAATGGCTCTCCTTGTAAATGCATCATATAAGCCAGAAAGAGACTGTAAAACTCTTACTTGCAAAATCATGTCTGTCACAAGGAACCTAACTTGGCTTCCACTTGGTTTTTGTATAGGTTAAGCTAAAGCAACAACCCGTTCTCTGCAGTGGGAACGTGGTTAGGGTGGTACCTGGGTGACTGATCTCTCCCTGGTGTTGGACTTCTCTAGTTCATACTAGCAGCTTTGCACTGTACTGGTGATACTAGCAGAACTAATAGTAAAATGGCTGTGTGTAAACAAGCCTCTTGACTCCTAACAATACACTTTTTTTTTTTTTAAGCATCTGTTATCTGTACATAAAATAAAAGGTCACAGCTGACGGTTTTCCTTATGGTTGTGGTCCCACAGGTGTACATCAGGTATACGCATTCATTGTCCCTCCCAATTCCATTGCCTTGACACAGAGAGCTTTACAAAAGGCATAGCTGATTAGCCAATTTCTATTCTTCATCTGTAGAGTAGGGAATAACTTTGCAAAAGGGGAAAGACCCCTGCTACTTACTGTTTTTAGGGGCCAGTCTCTGCATTGGAGTCGCAGAAGTCCTCTGGCTCGCCCTTTGCTGCCCCTCTTGCACCACCTAGGGGATGGGAACAAGTACATACAGCAAATGATGCACAAGTCACACATGGGGAGCAAATCACAGGGGTTTAGGCTGGAGTGCCTTAGGTCCCAGTACTGTTTGCTGAGAGAAACAGGTTTACTAAGGGCAAAGTTGGTTTTTATTAAAAATAAATAAATGAAATCCTGGATAGCCAAAAGAGAAAATCTGTCCTTCTATCACAAGCGTACAGAAAGATGAGATCATTCCCTACTTTCTTAGTGTTTTACATACCCACAGAAGAGAAGTAATACACGTTAGTTTCCGAGGAAGAAATCACAAACCTGCCCTGCGTCTTGGATATTTCAGATGCTTTCCAATTCATCAGGCAAATACAGGACAAGCCAGTAAATAAGCACTGTATTTGTTTGAGATCATTTGTGTTTTTAAATGCCTTTGCAATCACTGAGAGCTTTCTTAATTTGGAAACTTTATTTGGAAATGGAAAGACTTAAGTCTTGCAGTGGAACAAGAGAAATATTTTATTTTGTACCTTACTACCACAAAAATATTGACTGTGTGGTATTGCCCTCTACTGGCACTGGTCTGAGGAGCTTCATTAGTCCAACAGTGGAATCTGCTGGTCAAGTTTGTCTCTTTTGGGGGTGTCTTTCAAAGGCAAGGATCTTAGTTCTCGTTCACACTTGTCTTGATCTGCATAGTGCTCATGGTTTGATTTATTATGACAACAGAGAATCTTTTATGGACAGGGTTTTCTTTTAATACAGCTGTAAAAGCATTACGGGTCTTTGATAATCATTCATTTTCTGATGAATATTCTAAGAACCTATATGTGTTTTTCATGGAGGAGCTGCCTTTTGAAGACAGTTGCATTAAACATCAGTGTATCGTAACGTGATATGCTCTGAAGTAACGGAAATCTCCTTTCTTTTTTTTTCTAGTGTCACCTGATTCACTATTTGAGACTCAGCCATCACCTGATAGTTCTGAACTATTTGATTTGTACGTTTGACAAGCTGAAGTCTGTCTCTTCTGAACACATTAACATAACGGATGCTGTTTTCGACGGTGTGGAAGTCAGAGTGTTCGAACCTCCTGGAAAACAAGATGAAACGCTCAAGCGCAGTGTTGTTTACATCCATGGGGGCGGCTGGGCCTTGGCAAGTGCAAGTATGTGTCTGCTAGTAACTAAATGGGATTTTCCTCTGGTTTCCTCCCAGAAGGAATAACCAAAAGCTGTTTTTCCTGCCAGGGATGACAATTTTGCAAAGACTTAACTCAGTTAGGTAGTAACTGTCTCTACTCTGGTCGATCAGATGCAAGGAAGGAGGATTTAAATATATTTATATATACACCATTGACACACAGCAAAAATGTATATTTTATCTGGATACGAGATGTAAAAGAACCAAAAGGGTAATTTTGTTTCCTCATGAGAGGACAAAACGTACAGTATACAAAACAAACTACACAGAGTGGGCTGAACAAAACTGCATGCAAGAGCATTGCTAATGTTTGGCTCCTGGTAGGATGTACCTGGGAGTGCATGCTGCTGCTCACGGAAAATGGGCAGTGTGACAGAGGAGGTGGGGAGACTTGGGTTCCAGTCCCACTCCCTTAGGGAACCGCTGTGATCACTAGCAGAAACTATCTTGAAAGTTCATTATTTACATTAACTTGGAAGCCACAAACATGATTAGAGAAAGGAAGGTGTAGTTATACAAGTGAAGCACTGATCCTTCCACATCTTGCAGCAGGAGAAAAGCCTTGGGAAGAGAAGGGATGTGGTTCTCATGGCTGCCCTGTGGCCAAGAGCAAGAACTGACAGGAGTCTGTCTTTTCCCTGCTTAATTGCTCCCATGAGGACACGAAGGCTGTACAGCCCTGGTGCATTCTGAAGCATCTAGAGCCTCATCTATAGAAAAAAAAAATCAATGGTGTTTTCTGAAATGTTCTAAAACATGCAAAAGATTGCATCAAGTGCATTTGGACTATGTATGCAAGTCACTTAGACCATAACTTAAGTGAGATTTGGAGTCCTAAATACATTTTAAAGTCTGGTTTTCACATGCCTTTGGAAATCCCAGTCTCTTTGTCCTATAGCAGCTAAACATTTTGCTCCTCTTCTTACAGAGGAATGGGGCTTTGAGGTGGGTTTTCTTAGGCCTACCTAAGGGATGTTTATTAGTCCTGTCTACATCATTTGTGTTCTAACAGTTTGCATAAGATTTGTTGTGTCAAAAGTTTGTATTGAATTACTGTGCTTTGTTTGAATACTGTAACTCAGCTATGTCAGATGCTATCCTTAAGTCCAAGTTGCCGAAGTTAATGGCACAAGTGTCACAGCCAAATACTAAATTCTAAGACTAGATGCTTTAGAAAACGCTTGGTGTCCTAGTATATTTTATAGTACCAGGAATCAACAACTACATAATTGGAAAGGAATAAAATTAAAGAAAATCAGTCCACTGATAAATAGGATAGCTGTGATTAATCCTCCCTTAAATGAGTAGTTCATTGACATTAATAGGGCAGCTCATTTGAATCAAAGCAATAGATGGTATAATAACATGAAGAAAAAGCAGTGACTCATACAGTAATAACTGTTTCTGGATGCTAATGCCCGCAAGCCACCGGGTACCTTGAATTTTGCCCAGTTGTGAGAATTGTGATAGGTGGATGAAATGACGTGCTCCAAGTCACCAAGAAACAGATGAGAAAGAAAGCATTAGGCTGCAGATCTTTTCAAGGCATGAATTATGTTCCTTCTGCTAGAATGTGCATTTGGAACTTCATCTGTTGCAAGCTGATCTTATTTACTTTGCTTCTGTTTGTATGATATCTTTATTTTCTGGGAAGGCTTACGTATGGCTTTGTGAAATACTGCCATAAATGGACTTTCATGTCGCTAATGCTGTCCTTTCATTCCAGGAACAAGCCTTTATAACAACCTCTGCAGAATCATGGCTGAATCTCTCAATGCTGTGGTTGTTTCAGTTGAGTGAGTAATCTAAAATCGATAAAATAACTTTAAGGTTTTTAGAAATACGTAACGTAGTTCTTCTAGCTTTTTCCTTGTTACTGACTTTTGTAGAAGACTTTACCTTGGACAATAATTCTCTTTACCAGGCTGATATTTTTATCCTTTTAGAATGACAACAAATTAGAATGGAATCAAAAGTTCATTTGAATTTCTAATTATTTTAGGAACCATTTCAGAAGGCAGAAATGTGGGAAAAGAGTAGCATTTTAATCAGTTGGACAGAAACTGAAGTGCAAGTTTTAGTGTATTTTGCAAATATACCTGTATGTAAGGAGTGCATCTAAAACCAGAGATCACTCAAATGACTTACGTTATAATTCTGTTGCTCTTTTTTTTGACAAGCAGTTTAGGCATGGTATATACCTGAAGGAAGGCTGAACTGCATCTCTCTGACCCCACACAGAGCAAGAGTGAATTATTCCACCCTTAATGGAAAGTATATAATACATTAAAAACAAAAACACGTTTTCTAAGTCCCACTGAGCAAGGGTCTGCAACATAAAAATTAGCAAATCATTTACCACTGCTCATTAACCAAAATACACAGAAGTCTGGCAGTTCCTGCTGTTCCCTCAATTGCCCACTGTTCCCGTGTAAGCACTGTACTCCACTCAAGAGCAGGAGACTGCCTGGGTGCTAGACAACAGAGAAGCAGGGTTGCCTTTTTTTTTACTAGCTGAACAATTCCAAGGTAAACAAACCTCTCAACTAGCTAACTGCGTTACTTAGATGACTCCAACTTGATTGGTACTTCGCCCATCCTTCTTGTCAATTTCAATATTTTCTTTTGCAAAACCAATCACTTAATTTAACTACTCAAGTTTCTGACTTGCAGTCAATTACGCACCAAGCTCTGTGATCTAATTACGATTTAATTATATGGAGTTGGTGCTACTGATTCAATACTCATTCTAGTGTACGTTAAGGGGTTGCTTTTTTACTTCTTTGTTTATTAGTAGAAAAACTGTTTTAAAAAAAGCATACAAATAACAATCACAGTTTTGAAAAGTTCTTTGCTATTCCTTTTCTGGTGGCTGTTTCTCAGTTATTGTTTGTCTCTTCTCCTTAGCCATTATATCTTTCAATCAAGGCATTTATCCTCCATTAGTGAAGTCTAATTTGATTTTTTTCATTGGTTTAATTGCACATCTCGCTTTCATGATCTATACACAATGTTACTCAGTTCTGCAAGGCGTTCCCAAAGGCCCCTCTCATGTTCCTTTGTAGTTGATGCAATATATAGATTGCTTTCTGAAAGCAGGACAGATCTGAAGTTGGAAACAATTCATGTAAATTAAGCTTAAAATTTATTTTACATGTAGAATTTTTTTAGCTTAGATTCCAAAGAAAATGTTTTGAACCAGAAAACAGGATTTTGTTTGGCAGAAGTTAAGGCAAAATAAAATGCTTTTGACAGTGTCGAGCCTTTTTCTTCACTTTGGGCTAAGACACTTATGCAAAGATTTAGGCTTGTCAAGCTGACAATAAAAACATTCTCTCAAAATATTATTGATCAATAAGAACATGTGAAATCTGTTAAGAATACAAAAAGCTACAAGTGGAAAGATGTTCTTTGCACCATGAGGCCTGGTAACAACTCTTACATTACAAATGATTGAGTAAATTATGAACTGATTTCTCCTGCACTGTTATTTAGAAACTGAGAAAATGTAGTAAATAGAATTCGGCTGCTGTCTGTTTGTAGACAGACTGTTTAATCTGTGTGTGCTTCAGTCTGTGAAAAGTATATATTCCTGCTTCTCTCCTTGATAAAGGAGATGAATTATTCAACCTGCTGCATTACCCCAAATTGGTATTACTTCACTTCCTGGCTATTGTTCGCTTCCTGGTACAAAGCTAAGAGATACAGCAACGTTCATCCTCTCCTGAGCATAGAAAAAATTGGGGAAACAGAACTGCTAGATGCTTGTCTCAGCTGAATCTGTTGGGCGTATATTGCTTACTCTGTCATAGCAGTTAAGGTGCGGAGTTGTGATCAAAAACAGGCCAACAGTAATGACTCCCTCACCAAGGGTTGTTCTAATATTCATTCATTTTTATAACATGATGAAATGCTCTGTTGGGAAATCCCAAGAAAGTGCTGCATGATATTATAGCATCTTGGTGTTATTCATACCTAATAGGTTCTTGTAAATCTTTCAGAATTAGAGCGTTAATTAAAAGATTAAGTACTACACACCTCATTTTTTCCCATAGTATTTATCTTAATGAAATAATTATTTGCCATTCAGATAGCATCTATTAATCATGAGAGAGAAGTACATTAAAGGTAATAATTGTCTCTTACCTCTTCTTTTGTAGATACAGGCTGGTACCAGAGGTGTGCTTCCCTGAGCAATTCCATGATGCTCTTCGTGCTACAAAGCATTTTTTGCAGCCTGATGTCTTAGCTGAGTATTCAGTTGACCCAAATCGAATCGCAATTTCTGGTGATAGTGCAGGAGGAAATTTGGCTGCTGCTGTGTGTCAGCAGGTAACATCCAGTGTCTGTTATGTTTTATGCTATAACAATCCCTAATTTAGTGGTGCATATAGGTAGACAGGTTCTTTATGCTGCATCATCATGAAATGATGTGCCAGTGTTAGAGACAGAGTGGTAGCTCTCTATTGAAAGAAAGCATCTTACCACACTACAGAAGAAAAATGAGTCAATTGCATATTGCACGTAGCTTGCAATGTCTTACTACAGTTATGAGTTGTTATGGGACTAAGTTTAAGAGCAAGTATCTAAATGATTTTTTTTAAACTCTTTTGCTGAGGAATTCTTTATTTACCTAAGTAGGTAACTAGCTACATGCATGATTTATCAATTTAGCTTCTTATTTTCAGATGCTTGTCATAGAAAATAGATTGTTATTTCTTTCAAATACTAATGAAGGACAAAAAATATAATACGTGAAGCTTAACTCTTCTTTAAATTGTGAAATGCTCCAGGAAGACAATTAAGGAAATTTCTTTTGTGTATCTCTAGTTTAAACATAATCTGAATTTAATCTACTAAAGATTTTAAAGGCAGCCTGGGGCAAGTAATAGTATTATTCATGGTTGAGTGAAATATTATTATTAGCTTTTTTATATTGCCAATAACCATTGGTGATGATAAAGAACATACCCTGCCCAGGCAACTAATTATCATGACAACCTTGCAATATTGAATTAGGGGGAAAATTAATAAAGCACAATTGCACTAGAAGTCTTCATCTTGAGGACTGATAAACATGATAGAGCCATGTTTTGGAAACAGCATTGATAACTCATTTCCATGATGCACAGTTAAATCAATGATGTAGGACTGTTTCAGGGAGAGGTTAAATGCGCTAAGATTCTTCAGCCTGAAAGAGAAAGACAAGATGAGATACACGGATCTTTGTATCTTGAGTAGAAGGTGAAGCAAAACAAGTGTTTACTGATTCTTTCACTAAAAGAATCAGGGGGTTTCAAATGCCAACCTTGTAGGCTCAAATCAAATGCAGATGTTAGGTTCAAGTCCACCACAAAGGTGTTTCTGCACACAGTGAGCCTTTTGCTAGAGAAAACTGGATGCCAACAGTTTGCAAAAGCTCAAAGAAAAAGCTACAATTGTGGAAGCTGTGGAATCATGAAAAGCTATTAAAACCTTGGATAGCTACATTGACTCAAGAAGTCCATCTGCGAATAGTTCAAATGGTGTGTTAGAGAATACCATTTTACACTTTCCTTATACACTTCAGTAAATGTCTGCTACTGATTTTCTGTTGGTAACGGTACTAAAACTGTCCTGAATGACCATCATTAAAAGAAAATAAAAAGATAAGGCTGTATTTCAGGCAAAAGAGGATCATTCTTCACCAGAGGCGTTGCATAAGAACAGAGTTTGGCCTACAAGTTTTCAAATGGTTGTTTGAATGAAGTTCAGGGATGATATTGTAATGCTTATTTTCTTTCGTAATCTTTATTTTATTCTATGTTCTTCCTGCAGCTTAGCAAAGATGAGCATTTGACCATCAGACCAAAACTGCAGGCCTTAATTTATCCAGTCCTTCAGGCATTTGACTTCAATACCCCTTCATATCAGCAGAATATGAATATGCCTGTTCTTCCCCGTTACGTCATGATCAACTATTGGATAGACTACTTCAATGGTAATCATGACTTGGCTCACTCACTGCTGATTAACAACCACACTGCTCTTGATGTTGGTCAAGCACTCTCTTACAGAGGACGTCTGAACTGGACATCTCTACTGCCTTCGTCATTCAAAAAGAACTACAAGCCTGTAGTACAAACCACAGGCAAGGCTGAAATAATCGAGGAGATACCAGCGCTCCTTGATGTACGAGCAGTCCCGCTGCTTGCAGAAAACGAAACTTTGCAGCTGCAGCCAAAGACTTACATCCTGACTTGTGAGAATGACGTCCTGAGAGATGATGGCGTGATGTATGCCAAGCGGTTAGAGAATGCTGGCGTGGAAGTCACACTCGATCACTTCGATGACTGCTTTCATGGCTGTATGATATTCACGATATGGCCTACTGATTTCTCTGCAGGAATTCAGACTAGAAACAGCTATATAAAATGGCTGGATGAAAACCTCTGAGGAGAGAGTCTCTAGAAGATACAGGGTGCTCAACTCTGGTGTCTGTTCTTGCAAAAGATCAAAGAATGAAAAAGTGCACTTTTCCAAATTCTGACTTCATCCATTCAGCTGCATCGGGGGGGGGGGGGGGGGGGGGGGGCTGCAGACTAGCTGTAGCATTTACTAGCTCAATTGACCTTGCCCAGCAAAGTATTTTGTGAAATATTTCTTCAGATTTCAGGATTTTTTTTCTTTTCAGATAACTTGTCGAACGTAAACAAATGTTGAGCAAGGAGATCAGCATTCCTGTTGCATTCTTAACTGGCTCATTCTTAACTGGCTGAAACTTTCAAGCTTTGAAACTTTCAAGCTTTGAACCTTAATTAGGCACAAGGGCCACAACTGTAAAATGATGCCAGATAAAGTCGAATGCTTACATCTCTGTTTGAATATATAAAAGGGAGAAGTAATTTTCAACAGTGTTGAGTACTTGCTGGTGGGAAAGAAAGTGTGAGCACTCTCACCTTTGACAGTGGAACCATGCATTTGGATGTCAGGGATGGATTTAGATGGTGACTTCTAGGCAAATAGACAAATGGCTCTTAAATTAAAAAAAAATAGTTAAGATGATGCTTGGCTAAGAGACTTGTCTAACATAACTCAGCTTTGGAATTTGGTCTTTATGGTCTTCTAGTTATTTATAAATGCACAGAGCAAAACATTTTCAATTTTAAAAAAATAATCATAGCATTCATACAAACATGGAGGATAAAACGTGTACCTGCAGAATCTGGGTTCATTATGGGAGCTTCAGAGATGACTACATGGCTGAAGATTATGACTGTCAGCTTTTAAAGCCTCAGTTTATAACCTCCTTACAGAAAATACTGAGCATACTAAAAATAATCTGCTGTGTGGTTTGCACTAAAGTTTGTAATTAATAGTAGAAGTTTTTGTTCATTGACTTTCTTTTGTGCTTATGGCATTTGTTGTATTTCATCCTTCCTTGAAGGAGGGAATCGGACAAATAGAAGTGGGCTCTAGTCTATACTGGAGATTTACATTGGAGCTTTGCTGCTATAGCTTGTTTGTCTTGTAGACTGTACCTAAAATACCAGATAGCGTGATCTAGCTATTGTGCAGCACATCTGTCCAGTTTGAGCCGCTCTTTAAAAATCAGAGAGACAGGACAGTGAAGTGAAACCACTTGCAACAGTGTAAATGTACTTTTTTTCCAGGATGTTTACTGATTGCAGAGGTGGAGGCTGCACCAAAATGTCATGCCTAGCCTTTCTAGGCAAAGAGAGGGTGGCTGTCCCGTGACTAAACCAGGGGATTAAATTCATCGTCAGCTTTGCTGCAGACTTCCTGTAGGACCCAAGGAGATCAACGTAATCTCCTTGTGCCTCACTTTCTTCTTTCTGCAAACAGGGAGTAGTCAAAGACAGGGAGTAGTCGTTTCCTACCTCACAAAGGAGTTGTGAAACTGAATTCACAGACGTTAGTGAAGGACATGGATATGTTACTGACTGGCATGCACTGAACAGATCCCTTGGCTTCTGACTTTCCATCAGTCTTTAACAGCTGGCTCAGAGCAGTCTTCCCCATGGCTGGCGGTGCTGCTAGACTCTGTCCCCCCTGTGAGGGTAACTGATTAATCTCCTGGCTTGTGTGAAAGTACAGTAAGGTAAGGGTTCTCAGCTGTAGGAAATCTTGACAAAGACGATTTCATGAGATCATTTCTGAAAAGTTAATTTAAAAAAAAGTAAATCAGGCTACCTTCTGTAACTTAAGGTATATACAGAACAGCTCGCTTTCACTGATATATAAATTAAATAAGAGTATGACTTTGCTGAATCATTGCTTCCTAAAAACACCAGCTTGTTAATATGGCTGTATGTATTAATGAGACAAGGCCTCAATGTAGACTCAGTCACACAGGCCAAAACTAATTTCTGAGCATGAGTTCACACGGAGGTCACAAGCCAAAGCTTTTTCAACAGTGGCCCAGATTCTTTTTCTATTTAGATTGTTACAAAGACTTGGTGGAATTAGAGCAGCCAAGTGTCAATTCAAATCAGGATAAACTTTGGCCAATATATACAATTAACACTACAGAAGAATTTAAACATTCTTACGGATTTAAACCTCTTCTTCCCTTTCCCATAAACACAAGTCCAGTAGATACAATTTACACCTACAACAGATATCAACTAAAGTTATGTCTATTCAAAAAGACAAATTACTGATCTTGAAAAGGGGCCTGTACTCGTATCCAATCCACTGTATGCAAACAGCTCCAATTACTTGGCTTTAGACCATGTCTGAGTCAAAATATATCTTTTACACTGAGCTGTAACAATAGGCTTATTCCTGACTTTCCCCCTTACAATAAGGCTATGTCAGAAAAGGTATAATTTTATTTCAGCCTGCAGTCATTAAAAGGTAGTCGTTGGAGTACTGGGAAAAAAATGGTTACTATTCCTATCAGTTCTATAATAACTAAGTTACCTAAGAGCTGTCTGCAGTGCTTTAGATCAGCATTTGTTTATAGCTAATTTATAAATATCTGCTATGAAGCTATGGTATAACCACTACCTTTTTTTTCACTGAAATGAAATGGAGAGCTGAAATATATATTCCTGGAGTTGGCTGTGTATTTCCTTCATGCACTGAAGCACATTAAAGTCTTGGCACAAGAAGTGGTAGTAAGTATATAACTGGATTGAATGTATTCACTAAGTCATCACCAGCTTGATGTGACATCCACGATGGTAGCACAACTTGGATGAGATGTTACAGTATTAATTAGTTCCATCAAAATACCATGATTACTTTATCATGCAGATATATAGTTAACTACAAAATAGCTGCAAAGATACGTGGCATTTCCCATTACATACAAAAAGAGGTCTGAGTTACAGCTATAAAAAGACCTTTTGGTGTGTAGCCACACAAGATGCTTGATTGAAATTAAGCGTAAACCTTGAAGTAAGCATTAGTCACATTCTCATCTTTCCTCTTACTTTGTTCTCCTGTGCAGGCGATCGCTGTGCCTGGAGCTAGAAGTTCAGCACTGCTTCCAGCTGAACTGCTGCAAGCTCACCCCAACAGAGCACTGGCTCAGCTCAGCAGGGCCAGCAGGCCTTACAGAGATCTGGTGCCTGCAAGCAAGAGATTAAGATTAATGCATGTTACAATAGCTTTATTCTTTTTTTTTTTTTTTAATACTCTTCATCTGACAAGTGTTTGCTTGGGTGTACGTAGCACCTTCATTCCTTAGTTGTTTCACAAAGCAGTTCAGAGCACCTTACATGTTCTAGAATCAGACTCAGAAATACTCCTAACCATACTTCACCTATGTAGAGTGAAAAGTTGGTCTTCTAAAAGAAGATGCTCAATAAATTGGTCTACTTCCTTTTTCATTAAATTCATTAAATGAGTATGGCTAACTGCTTTTAGAAGATAGCTATTTTGTTTTTTTTCCCTCCCCTTCCTACAATTAAAATTCAACTGTCCATTGCAAGAATATCAAAGCATTCAAATGTAGGCTTTAAAGAAAAAGCCTGCATAACAGAAGCTACACTCATTTGAATCCTATTTCATTGGAAATATATTAGCAGGTCCCCAGTAGTTTTGACTGATACTGACAGGAATAAATAAAGTTTTTGTCTGTCTAGCTTAGAACATCTTAAAGAATGGGAGTTGAGCATTTCTGAAAACCCAGACCTAATTAAAGATGTTTCATAAAAATCACTAGCAACTAGAATTTCCTGACCTTCATCTAAGTAACTGCAAAATTGCATCCAAGCCAAAGCAGAAAGGCCATTGTGGATTTTAAGTCCTACAAACTAAAAATAAATTATTTATCTTTAAAACATTGTTTTGTACTGTTTGGGCCTCTCTATTTTTTGATTAGGTGCATCAGTTTTTAATCTCTTAATACATTCTGAGAAACTTTTTCAATTAAAACTATTAGAAGTAGATTAACCTGACGTAAGCCTTTTAAGCTGCTATGACCTGTAATAATGTTTGTTTTGTTTTGTTTTTAAAGAAACTGGTTTAATGTTCTCTTATTTATGATGTTCAAGAATACAAAGTACAACATATGTGATATGAATGCATTTAGTAACTTAAGTGTGACTTTTTTGGTTTTTTTTTTTTTCTTCTTTCCCATTACAGGGGAAAGATCTTGTAAGATCTAAGTAGCAAGTGTGGTTCAAATGTGCTATCAAATTGAAGAACAAATAAAGTGGAAATATGTCTGACTTTTTTTTCCCAGATGTGCAACGCTTCTAATTTGAGTTTTCAATTAGTAGAAATGAGTGAAACAAAATGGGAGATCTCCGAGTTCCTGTAAAAAAATGCTGAATCAAAGACAGGGTGGTTGTTTTCAAAGCAGGAAACCTTGCTGGTGTATCCATGGTCTGTGAATGCGACCTTCCCTGACTTGATTGCTCCCAAATGATTAATGCTGACCACATTTGCTTATGTTGAAAAAAGGACAATGCCTGCACAAGTGCTGTTCCTCTCTCTTTCAAGATAGACAGCTGAGCTCATGTTCTTCATTCTGTAAACAGAATTTTACATGCTCATATATTAATGTTTGAAATCAATTTTATCCCAGTTCCATTTTCATTCCTATTTACCTTGCTTTCACATTTTTTCTTTCTGAATTCTTACCTATTTTCTTCCCCTGCTCTCTCATTTATTAATGGTCACAGCAACCTTACTTTTAAATTATCGTAATGTGCAGGTTTGCCATTTTGTCCAGCAGGGTACTGTGACTTTCACAGAACATAACACTTTTGTCCTGCTGAAAAAAAAGTACTGGGGGGAAACAATAAGAATACTTCAAGAGACTTAGAAGCTTCTATTTAAACCAGCAGGAGGTGGTCTAAAGACACAAATGTCCATCAACGCTGCGTTTACAAGGCCAGTCCATACAATCCAATGCTGTTAATCTGCCACGGAAATCAGCCCCTTGGCATCCCACTGACCATGCCCTTCACTCGGATCCTTCCTGTCTGCTCCCTGCTCCTTGCTTCACACTGAGAAACCTCTTTCAAGCAGGACTAGGCATTATTTTGTTCACCCCCAGGAGAGGCACGTGTTTTCTGCTTGCTTTTATTTATTCTTCTGGCACTAGTCCAATGGCATTTATTTATTTCATAAATGTTTAAATAGTTGGCAGCACATCGTAAGCATCTCTTACCTTTCACTCCTAATGTAAATTTAATAATTTTTCACCATGATTTTCTGCAGCATTTTAAAGCATTTATCAGCTATTCAACATGAAGACAGGAAAAAGAAAAAAAAATCCTGCAGTATCTCCTTTAAAACTGCTTTTACAGAAATTTATATTTTTAATTACTCCTGGTTTTCTATAACAAGCCAACACTAAATCTTTCCACCACAGCCAATTGTTCTTTTTTGAGGCAGAATTTCAACAAGCCATGACACTTAAAATTATAAGACAGTCTAGGGATACAGGAGGAGTTCATTAAAGGAGAGAGCATATTTTATATCAGGCGATTTAAAACAGCAATAATAATTGATGTCATAGAAAATAAGCTCTCCCACAAACACCATGGCAGTATCGGGATAGGTGCAGTATACTCAGTTGAATATATGGGATTTGAGATGTTGGATTCAGAGTGTGGTGGAGGAATAAAGACAAGGAATTTTTGCTATTAGCCTAGTAATTTCTTTAGCAGTTTTATTTTCACTTAAAATGTAATTTACACAATAGCCAGCAGAGGGAGCATTTAAAACAAAGACTCTTGAAAAGGTCCAGCTTGTTTTAAAAACAAAATACAGAAATGAAAGCATTATAGCAGGAATTGTGCCAAAACTTTCGTGGCAGCCCAGGCCCTTATTTATGAATTCACACACGGACAAGGCATAAAATTCACACCAATCTGAGATTACTCAGATTTCCTGGGGAGGGGGGGGGAGGGAGAGACAAAAACAAAAACATAGAGCCATTTTTCTATTTCAGCATGATACACTTTCAGTCTTTGGCACACCATAAGGGTTTTTTTCAGCCCTAGTTGCTATTAGTTCAGATTTGCAAGCTGGTAAGGGCATGTGCAGTTAATTTGGGTCTCACATTCAATTTTGTAGGCACCTGTGCATGTTCCTATTCTGCAGATCTGAAGGGGTGAGTGCGTGCACCAACGGGAGAGTCTGCCTTGCTGCTCCAAGGATGCAGCTGTGTAGTTGTATAGTGCTGCATTTTTAGGACTTTCAATTGCCAGCATATACATCTGTCTTTATCAGTGACAGATGCATGGAAAGGAGGCACAGCAGAATCTCTGAAATCTATGGAGAGATGTGAGTGCCCCTGTAAATGGTTGCTGGGGGGTAATAGCTGGGGAAATGGGGCTATTTCTGCTCTCATGCCCTGTGTTTTTGCTCCTTCATGCTATATAAGGCAACTGGTTGCAAGTACAAGGCCATGGTTGCTGGTCTCATGCACCCTCTGCTGCACACTGGAGCAGAAGCCTGCTTCCAAAGCAGCCCTGGCACCTGCAGCTGCCAGTTATTTTAGTGATCAGATGAGTTACCTTTGATGTTTTTCACCATCCAGCCACATGCACACTGCATTCTTTTTGCAGCTGTCGCATCATCTGCTCCAGCATTTTCATTCCCTCCATGCAAACGTGCTGTGGGTTGTAAAGCACTGCAATGTAGGAATGGCTTTGTAAAGGAGCTGCGTACATTCAGCATCTGCCTATGGATTTTCACCACTCACCCTCCTGCCCCCCCAAAAAAATATGCTGAAAAAATTAATCAGCACATCGTGGATTTATCGGATAATGCCCAGTGCATGTAGGCAGGGCACCTTGCACATAAGGACCCTCTTTGGGCACAGACATGACTCCACTGGATGTTGTTATCCAACACCACAGCAGAGTTCTGAACATCAACAACCAGGCTACAGAAGTGAAAATTTCAGGGCTCACCCTAAGCGATGCGGACACTGGTGAAAGAGAGACTTTCAGCTTGAATCAGTGTATTATTTTTAAACACTGTAAGGAACTACATATTAAAAATTATATGCATATATTCTTTTATGTATGCATATATGCACTACATCTGTTGCAATGGTACAAACCTAGAACCACTTCATTAAAGATTACAGGCTGACTCTTGGTTTGCAATATTCCTTTTACTCAGACTAAAATGATGCAGTTGACATGAATTTTGGCTCAGGCCTTCTACTTTAAGGAGTGCCAACTTCTTGATTTCTTGGGCTGATTGAGTTTCCAAGGGAGTTTCTGAGTTTGAGCAAGATCTTAAAGATCTGCTAACCCGTCACCTCGAGGCAGAGGCACATGCTTACTTACATCAGCCACTCATCCCAGTTCTCGGAGCCTTCGCTTCCAAATGTAAATTCCAACTTTAACTCATTTCTCAGTGTCACTTTGAAATGCATCTTTATACTCAGCAGAGGTTATTCTGCTTTCTGCCTGCTCAGGCAGTTATCTCCTGAGCTGTGAAGACCAAGTCGTTTACTATTTGCATATTAACCCAGAAGAGCCAACTCAGCTGGATGCTCTTCCTCCTAAGATTTCCACAACAGACTTGTTTACTCACTTGTAATCAATGAAGGGCAACTGGGTTAACTCAGCTCCAATTCGTCTGTGTTGACAGGACTCCACTTGCAGGCACCTACCTCGGCTTGACCCAGTGTAACTCAGTGTCCAGAGCTGCAACTGGGAGCAAAACTGCCTTTCTAAACAAGGTGAGGCACAGAAATCATTAAAAGCTAATGTGTGCCAGGCTCAGTAACAAATTTTCTCAGTTTTCCAGACAAAAAACAAGTTAAGGCAGAAGGTGCTTTTCCTGTTAATACCTAATCCTTCCAGTGAGTAACATCGCTGTCTGTCTCGGGATCCTGGACTCATCACGGCATGGGAAGAAGGGAAGTTTAAAAAGCAACAACAGCAGCAAGCGCTGGAGACCAGCAGTGCTGAGCTCTCCTGCCTCCAGGACCTGGCAGCTGCAGCACAAGCCTCTCCCCGAGCCGTGCCAGGCCCGGGCAAAGGAGAGGTTGTTTACCACAGATAGGGCTGGGGGAATTCCACCGTCACTTCTAGTTTCTCTCAGCAGCTCTTGCCTGAGTGCCAAAGCTCCTTGATCTTGACAGAACAATGAGGGCGTTTTCTCATCTAGGCTTGCAGGAAGCGGTGATAAATTTGAACAAAGCACCTGGCCTTCAGCCTCACAAACCCCTCGGCTGCTCTGCAGACTGGCAGCAGCAAAACCCCTGGATGTGGGATCAGCTTGGCACTCGGCTGCTCGCTGCTGTTTCACCTGGTGTGCTTTCTGCAGCCCACCTAGGCCGGGCACAACACGAGTGAGCAGTTCACCTCAGTGTCAGCAGTGTTTGTTCGGGCAGGGCTTTTAATGCATAAACACACTGTCGCGAGCTGGCACTTGCACTACTGAAGCAGGTTCCTGTCCCTGATATTTTCTTCCTCGACTGTTCCTACAACACTGAAGTTGCTGCAGGTTTGGCAGCGTTGGGAACCCTCTGGAAATACCATACCCCTCACAGGAGCTGAGGGGACTTCGCTGTTTGGAAAGGAAGAAATTAGGTGACAAAGATATTGGCATGTTAGGACCTTATCTACAGTCTGCTAAATTGAAAAAAAAAAAAAAAAAGCCAGACATAAATGGGATTTTACCATACCCTTCCCAGCAGGCAGGAAGGTGAGGTCACTGCAGTGCAGGCAGGTGAGAACAAAACATTCCTACTCGGTGCTTTCCCCAGGACCAATAAATGAATCAGCGAAGGACAGAACACAGGGCTGCTGTCCTTTATCTGCTTGGCCTTACTGCTAGGCTTGCTTCCCTGAAATAATTGAAGAGACCGGTGAAGGAGCAGCACTTCCAGCAGGGAAGACAGCCGGTGCTCACAGCTGAGGAGGAAGGCAGCTGGCTGCGGCATCCTGCCTGCATTCTCACCCAGCTGGGCAGCTGGGCTCTTCGGGAGCAGCTGCAAATGAGGCATCGGCATCATTACTACAGAGCAATGAAAAATAAACCTTGGGAAATGGTACGAGCTCAGGCAGATCCACTGAGTTTTGCTAGCAAAAGTCTGCCAGAGGTCTCCAGTTTTCACCAGCTGAAAATGAATCGCTTACAATTATGCAGAAGAGTACCTATAGGTGCTTTAAATTATCCTATGCATCTGAAGTTTCATTTCCCCTAAGCGAAGAAAGTGTCATTTATGTTTTCTCTCTGATCACATTGAGCAATAATCATTAAGTGAAATGAGTCCAGCAGGGCAAAGTCACTGGGTTTCATCCACCTCTTTTCAGTTCCTATCAGGACTAACCGGAACAGGGAAAATGTTGCAATCCAACAACCCGCAGTCAGAGATATCACCACTCCTGGTATTACTGTTCTTGAAAATTATCTTCTGCCAAACGACTTTATGCCTCTAATTCCAGTTTTCCATTATCTTTAGGTTTTTATGGGTCTGGTATTTAACAGGTTTGCACGCAGCACAGAAGGTAAGGTTGGAAAGTTGCCTTTCTCCATCCTGATCTGTTTTACCTCTGCAGAGGTGCCAGCTTACCTGTCTGTCATCACACGGCTGGAGATGTAGCTATGTCACCACTGAGCTTGACTTCAGCTTCCTCTTTGTTTCTTATCCTTTTCTCTCTCCTGCACGTATTTCTTCATGCTTTTGACATTCGTTTTCTGTGGAAACTCCTATTTCCAGAGATAAAGAGAAAGTTTAAACTTAAGGTGAGCAGGATTTTGGGAAGGCCATTGCAATAATGAGGCAGCAAGTGCCTCCTGCAATGGTGTTTCTACCAGAGGCCAAGAGATACCTTTTAAAAGTGTTCAGCAAGAAACTCATATGACTGCTATATATTCTCACCATAAGGAAGGCCATACAGCCCAGTGGGCTTAGTGGTGTGAGCATCAGGCACTCCTGGATTCTCAGACTTACTTGCAAAGCCAGTAACCTGTCTTTGCAGGGTTAATATGGTTAATACCATCACAGTCTTTTTTGTTTTCTCAGACTGTTTCACAAGGAAATAACCACAGGAATGTGGGTGCTGTGTTCAACATCAGTGCATTTCTGGCTTTTCAACTTACTGTAACTGCATTCTGAGTCAGAATTTTGCTTTCCTTTGATGGTCTATTTTGACTTGGGAATGAAGAGCACGGGAAGGTTGCTCTCCCCTCATCTAAGTTTGCTCCCCAGATGACAACACCAGTGTGGCTCATAAGCCCATGCTCCCCACTTAGGTGCCTTGCTGCACCATAGGAAGGATCCATCCAGATAACCATCCCCTAAGCCTCACCTCAGAGAACGTAGGAAAGGAAGGAAATTGGCCCCAAAATTCAGTCCCGACACGCTCCGCCACCCCTGCTTGCCACCTCACCCCAAGCCCCCCCGCACTTTCCATCACACCTGGAGACAACTTAGTTTATACACAATAATTTCCATGGTGCACTGAGCCAAATATGTGTTTATCTGACAAATAATATCAGCTAGGAACCCACAAAAATTTTGAAGCTGGAATAATGTTAGATCTCCTATTCAAGTTCAAGTTGAGACCATATTCACCAAGAAAAGTCAGGTGAGATTTTTCCAGTATGGTGACATCTTCCTTTTCTTTCCTTACGCAATTAGGCACACAACTTGCTCATCCCAATTAATTTAGTCTTTTGAGAAAAATAAAATCCATATATGAAATCTAATAGCACAGGTAGATCTGCAGGGATTAACAATATGAAGGAGAACATTGTCAAGCATATAATGATATTTTGTGGTATGTTTGCTACAGCTAATGCTTTTAATTGCATTTTCCAGTTTAATTCTAGTAGCCAAAGGCTCAATGCACAAGGCAAATAAAAGACAGGATAATTGGCATGCCCAAGTGCCTCTTTTCAACATAAATCAGACAGACAGCAAATATGAGTTGAGCAAGGAGATCACCATGTTGCAGTTTAATTCTCTCAAGATTTTGCCAAAATTAATTTCACACTGCAGGATAGAAAAACAGGCCTGGGAAGTGCGTTCAGAATGTCAGGAGGGACTGGGGCCACAGTATCCCCCTCCACATTAGCATTTCACACAAGTGTGAGAAAGCTTGTAAGCAAACAGATCGAGGAGGAATAGGATCAGATGGAGACATCTTTCTGGGTGTATTTTTCTATTCTCTACATTTGTCAGAAATTGCTGGGGAATTTGCATTAATACAAGCTGCTTCTTTGATTACAGGAGAAATTAGTAAAAGGTTTTCGAAAGAGAAAGACCTTCCTACAAGCCCAACGGCAGCAACAGATTTGCTTATCCACGCCCAGCTGTTTTTTTAAGACATCAGCCCAGCAAATTCATGCAGAGGTGAACTATCACACTACTTCAACTGGCAGGGCACAGCACTTTGTATGTACACAAGGAGCTGCAAGATAACAATGATTTGGAGTGTAAATTCTCTGGGGCTAGGATTATGGACTTAGGCTCAGAAATACATTACCACAGCTTTGTTTTTAAATCCATCTGACTTACACGGTAAAATAAGTAGAAATTTATTTTTCTTTGAGTTTTAAGCCAAGGTGTTTTTTCTAGTATTTGATCTAAAAGTACAGCCACTGCAAATAACTTTGAAACTGCCTACATTCATGGAGGCAGAGCAATTTGTTCATCTACCTGAGCCCTATGCGTTTTTTGTTTGAAGACAGAGTAAATAGGTACTTCTACTTATCAGCACTGCAGAGCTTACACAGTTTGTTTGGAGAAAGCTCAATTCTCTAGGGCTTTGCGTGGCAGCAGCTGAAACATAGCTGGTCACATTCTCTGCTGGTGTTATCTGAAATATTTCTGTTACTTCTGAGAGAGTTTCACCCTTAATGCTGGTAGACAGTTGACTTTATTGCATCTGCATCATGGTCTGAGTTCCAAAAACTTAGAAGCTGTTCAACAGTTTTTTTTTTTATATATTTTTTTTCTGACTATAAAGAAAACATGCCTGTATTTGGCTGCTACACAGATTATTTGGTTGTCTAGTCTAACAAAACACTACAATGGTGTTGTCAATCGCATCCAGTTTTGGAAAGCTACACTGTGTTTTGTACAGTATTTCCAGGCTTGTTTCCATTAAACAAGCCTGTTCCTGCTGCAGTTCATGTGACTTTGGCCATTAACTGTAATGAGGGCAGGATCAAATCCAATGCATGGTCCCAAAGACACTTGTGCACATTTCTAACCCCAAAGTCATCAGCAGCAAAAGCAAAACATTTGTGGAAATTCCAGTCAGCAAGCCAGCCCCCAGAATTATTCAGTTTGTGTGCATATAGAGCTGACACAGGGCAAGGACAGGTAGTTCAAGGAAAACCGTGGGAGCAAGCAGCTGAGAGTGACAAAAAATTAGTTTGACTATGCATTAGTGTAAGGTTGCACTCTAAGATTACAGTGCTTGTTCAATATATCCCTTGTTGAAGACAAGCTCACAAAGGGCGTGAAGTTTCTCCCCAGCTTCAGGGTAATCCCATTATCTGGGTGAACCTCTGAGCACAAACCATGCCTCTGCATCTGTGCCGTGACTTCTGCGGGGACTGTCTACACAACCAGGCCTTTGTGCATTTACCTGCTGATGTCTCAAGTGCAGAGGCGTCTTTACACTCTTGTACATTTAGTTTACAATCTTCAGTTTGGATTAGTTTTACTGTGAGCACTTCTTTACAGTCAAAAGGTAGTGTTATAAGGGATGAAATCCAGATGTTCCGTGTTTATCCAGTATTAGTGATTTCATAACACTTAGTTTGCAAGTCATGACTAGATTTTTTCAGCTGCCAGCAGCACAGCCCAAGTATCAAGCTGTGTTTCCTCTGCTCAGTACATTCACAACACTAAGTTGAGTTGCAGAGACGTTAAATTGCCCTGACTGGGAATTAAAGCTTCAGAAATAAATATTTTGCCTGTGGAAAACCAGATTTCACAAATAGATAACGCATACCTTAACAATGCTCCTCAGGGTACAAATGTCCACTTCTGGAAACATTCAGCTCTGTGCTGACAAATGAGTGAAGCATGATGCTGACCACCAGCTGACCTTTTTTCTGGTGCTGCCTGTGTCAGGATAAAGCATGGATATTTTTTCAACTACACAAATTTGGCAGCACTGATACTGTTAGATTAATACGGGGTCTTAAGCAGAACACAACCTAAGGCCTTTATCTCGAGATAATGCTTTCTACATTTGGCATTTCTGTTCAGAAGATGTATCTTGGCCAAGATCACCCAGCATTTAAACCCTGCTCAGTTTTTCTTACCTTTACAGGACTTTTGCTCTCTGCGGTAGCTGCTGAGATTCCACCAAAGAGCAGAAATTAGTGAGAAGCTTTGAAAGACACATGGCATGGATGTGATGCCTTCTACCTGAATGCCTTCTACCTGCCATTCCACATGAATGTGAGAAAAAGAAAAAGGTGAGTACAATAGATTTTGCAAGGACTGCAAAATCTGCACATCAGTGTTAAGTCCACAATCAACATACATCAAGCCTCTGCTCCAGGCTATTAGAAACAACAAAGTAATCTGGCAGCAATTTTGGAGAACTACATGCTTGCCAAATACTGAACTGCTTTTATCTGAAAATGATGTCTATGCTAAGAAAATCTAGTTGCAGCTATCTTATATGCAAAAGAGATAACTGGTTCAACTACAGTAGTACTCCATCAGGGGATTAATGTCAACCAGAATATTTAAAGCACAATAAGCAAAATTTTGCTAAATGCAGCAAAACTCAAGATTACTGTGCACCAGTAGGAATTGCATAGACTGTGTGCAGGTATTTGAATATCTGTATATTTAGAGAGTAGCGTGCATACATTCACACACCTCTATATCTGTGCAGACATGGTGGGTTTAAGTCTGAAGCAGCACCATGTGCAAGGATTATCTTATCAGTCAAGTTTTTAAGTAATCTGTTTCTCATGACATCCCTTCCCTGGGGGGGGGGGGGGGGGGGGGGGGAAAAGCAGAGGTTTGTCAAGTTGTAAAACTCAGTTCTCACAAAGTGCTTTTCAGGCTTGAATCCTTCCTAATCCACCTGTGGGGGAGATGGGTGCTGAGATTTCTTCTGCCTGATGGTTCCCCTGAAGACAAGCACTAGCAGCAGGATCATCAGGCTGCAGACACAGCTCCTCGTACGCCTGCAAGTCATGCTTTCACTTAGAGCAAACATGGAATGGCTTTATTCACGTACAAGTCTCTGGATTGACAATTGTTATGAGGCTGCGTAAATCAGACACAGTCTAAGTCAGACAGACAGCAAACCACGACGGCAAATGAGGAATGCACTTACCCTTCAGGCACCTGTTTTGATTTAAAAAGTGCTAATGAAGCAAAAGATGTTGTTTTTTCCTACAACTCTCTTCCCACAAATCTCGCCCTGGGAACGTTTATAAAATTCTGGAAACTTCCTGTATTGCATTTTAAGAACCATAATCTAGAGCCACCGGCAGGCAGCTGACTGGCTACACTACCTCTTTCACATTGAAGCAGGGCCCTTTGAAATCAAGAGAGAAGTCATTAAACCTACTCTGATTTCCAACAGGTTCTTTTCTGCATAAGGCAAAAATGCCTTCATCAATTCACTGCCTTCAAAACAATTCAGGGTTGAAGAAAACTGATTCACTTTCAATGCAAAGAAACTTAAAATCCAAATCAACTTGGTGGTGGTTGCACCAAATTCTCCCAGCATTTTTTCCTCATGGCAGATTTGGGTTTAAAATTCCCAAAGGCAACAGAACTGACCTGATCTTGTCAAATTCCCCCCTCTTTTAGTTTAAAGCCATTACCCCTTGTCCTACCCCTACACTCCCTGACAAAGCGCCCTTTCCCAGCTTTCCCATAGGCCTCCTTTAGGTACTGCGAGGCCGCTCTACGGGTTAACTGGCAGAGTTCTTTCAAAAGAGCACAATGCCTGATTTCCGGGAAGGAAGCCATGCTTGAAAAGGGAGGTTTTAAAAACAATGCTCACACCTCCTTGTTGCTCTTACCAAAACTTCCTGAAAAGAAGAAAAGGGGAGCTCAGGCCACAGCCATGGATGAAGGCTTCTCGGCCTGCCCAGTACCACCGTGCCCCTTAAATGCATCAAAAAAACTCTTCATGTCACCACACCATAAAACAGCCACTGGGACTGAAGAAGATTGCTTTCAAATCCAAGTCAAAAAGGCGTGGGAGCTGTAAACTGAACCGCCACTGGGACAAGTGCCTACGTTGGGTCAAACCACCACCTCCGCGAGGCTGCTGGCGGTGGCGGCTCTCGGGCGGTGGCTGACTGACTCCGTGCTTGGACCCCGCGGAGACCTCCCCAGGGGGCACCACTGCATGGGCACCGTCCCAGCGCCTTGGGAGGCACCTTAGGTAGCTACTGGCTGCAGAAACAAAAAGTGGGCTCAACTGTTTAATTCAGCAGTCAACAACTTCCTCTGTGGAAAAGCACTGTTCAGTCTGAAACTGCTGGTAACAAGGAAGACAAAAGCAAAACCAAAAAACGTCCTTCTGAAGGAAATCACTGTTCTAAACAGTAGCTATCTGACTTCATCAATGTGTGTAAATATCTGAGGGGACAGTGTCAAGAGGATGGAGCCGGTCTCTTTTCTGTTGTGCCCAGTGGGAAGACGAGAGGCAAAGGGGAAAAATTGAAGCACAGGAGGTTCCAGCTGAATAAGAGAGGGTGTTTCTTTACTGTGAGGGTGACAGAGCCCTGGAAAAGGTTGCCCAGAGAGGTTGTGAAGTGTCTCTGGAGATATTCAAAACCTCTCTGGATGCCATCCTGTGCAACATGCTGTAGGTGATCCTGCTTGGCAGGGGGGTTGGACTAGATGATCTTCAAAGGTCCCTTCCCACCTCGGCCATTCTGTGATTCTGTGATTTCTCCTAAATAGGAGTTGTCTTCCAAAATGCATATTTAATTACAGGTAAGCATTAGGGAGATCTTCCTCCCTCATCTGTTTGACAGGTGAGTTGCAGCAGCCTAAAAATACTCAATACAAATTTACAACAGGGGTGATAGAGAGCCATTCACAATCTTCTTCTTTTTTTTTTTTTTTTTTTTTTTTTTTCCCTCAAAAGAATCAGCTTAAAAGACACCAGAGCCTGGAGACAGTCCAGACTCCATCAGCTGGAGGAGCAGCTGAGCCCATATCGCTGTCGGGGAAGGCTGAAACCTCCGTGCCTCTTCCTCCTTGCACAGGCTCCCACCTCTCCTTGCATTGCCTTGGGGCTTCCTAAGCTCCTCACTGAGCCAGTATCTCCTTGCTAGCCCCGAAGATAACTATCTGGCTTTTTGCTGGGTTAACGAGCTGTATTGGCTCTGAGCACCCGAGCTGATCCAAAGGAAACAGCGAGATCATGGGGCCAGGCTATGAATTGAACAGACACACATTGCCAGCACCCTTTTCTCCAAGGGGCATGGAGCAAGGCAGCCATATGTGGTCGAACCATCCCAGCAGACACCCCACCACAGGAAGAGACGAGTACCTCCTCCCCCTCTCAGATACGCAGAAGCAAAACAAAACGCTTCGTATGCGCGTGTGGGTATCATGTCGATCCTGATTACCACGTCCTGCCCCTACCACTGAAGCCAACAGCAGCGTGCTGTAAGGGAGCAGTCACTTCTGTGATGCCGTGTCATTGTCTCCTAGTGTTTTTCACCTGCGACATTAAGGTCCACTTTTTAAAATTAAGCCCTCCAGTCACTCCCTTTTGCATGAGGCCGCTCTGTTCCATTGATGCTGTGTTCTTTCTGCACGGTGAATAGTTCTCTGCTGATCGGTACGCTTTTATTTAGTGATATTTCTTCTCTATGTGATTAAGGACTTAATTGTCCCAAAGACATTATAGAACTGTAGCCTTATCAAAGCCAAGGAGAGCAAGCTCAGCTGCCTCCAAAAGTCATAGAAAGGAACATAGGAACGAACATATTTTAACCCAAGTCAAGCCCTTAGATAACTGTTTTAATTAAGTCAGTCATGGAGGTAGTTTTACAATCTAACTGTGCTAGAGAGCTATTTTATTAGCTGATGGCAGTCATCAATTATTTTTCAAGTGCCTTCCTGTGATAGTCCTTCCTAATTACAAATAAATTACTTTTATATTTAATTTTTCCAAAGAACCATTCTATTGCAACATTTTCACTTTTTCCTTACCCCAAACCCCACGAATATTTAACCAGCTTAACCGGTATGTATTCACAGTGCAAAATTATCCAGAAGAGGAGAGTAAAGAAATGAAACATTTTACCCAGTCACATAGCATTGACGCGCTACAAAATATTGCCGTATCCTTTGGCACTATGTGCTTTGGCACCATGTGCTTTGCCATGGCTGAGCCCAGCCACAGACGTACCAAAACATCTCCAGGGCTTTTGTGAGAGCTGCCACAGCTCTTGCCAGTATAGACTTCAAGCTGCGCTTCTCCAGCTCTGTGTATGTATGTCCGTGTGTCTGTGTATCTGTAATAAGAACACAGACATCCTCTGCAGCCTTCTCCCTGGCAATTTCATCTACTGAATCTGTCAACACAACTTTTCAACATTAGTCAGTAAAAAATTTGAAACGGTTTTACGATTGCAAAACACATTACAGGCAAGTCTGAATTCCTTTAATATCTGGGTTTATGGTTGAACCTCCAGGTCGTGCCTTCACTGCATTTCCAATCTTTCGTCCTCCACAATAAAATTTAACAATTTTTTTCATTTCCTTACACAATCTAAGAACCTTTATCAACTCTAGGAGCTGGGCTTTAATAAAGGTCAACTATATCAATATGAGTCATCATATGAACATATTCATTGGCCAAAAAACTGTTTTGAGTGTTTCCGCCCATCCTTCGCTGCCCTGTGCAGTTAGTCATGCTTTCAGCTATGCCTCTGCAGCAGTTTGGTGTCCCTGCTGTGAAATAGCTCCCAAAAAAACAGAGTCAACACAAACTTTATGGAAGCACTTTTTTACCTTCTTCTGTGATCTGCCTTTCCATTGTGGCCCCAGTCGTCCTGCTCAGCTCCAGCACTGCACAGGAGCAGATGGCCAGGCACTGCTGCTGCCCCTGCCCCAAAGGTAAAACAAGCAAGTCCACAGGGCTACCTGGGGCTTACAAGGCTTGCCTGGCTCCTCTGCAGATGCGGGGACAGTAGGGATTTTCAAAGCCTCCAGATCCTACCCACTGCAGGACCCTTGCACACACCTTATGCATTAGCTCTTGTAGCCTCTCCCTCCTGTTGAATGACCCGGTCACCTCTCCTTTTCCCCTGCTCAGAAACCTTGCCTATGCTAAGGTGAGGGCATCATCCGAGGAGCTCTGATTTCCAGCTCTAGGAAGACCCAACAACTCCATGCATCCACCTGGAAACGCCATCTGAAGTTATACAAATTCCTGAATACTGTGCACTCGGGTCTGAGGAGGAGAAAGCTAGGATAAAGAAGGATGGGACTTTAACAGGACACAAAGCACGTTTTGAAGCCTCTTTCTTTCTAAGTGTTGACATCTTATGTTTTGTTTTCAGGTGGACCTTATTCGCATTACCTGAACAAACTTTCTAGTTAATAAATTACTTAACAACTCCGAGAAACCAGAGTAGTAGTTAATCTGCTGATAATCTTGTGGTGTTCAGACACAGAGGAGTAGCGACTGAACAAAGTTGAATGTTGTGCTTGCTGACAAAAGTCTCCAGGGTTTCTTGGTAGACAACTCGTGTATTATCTCACATCTCAATTAATGAGGAAAAAAAAAAAAAAGTGCTGTGAGTTGTTCAGAATGAAGTACTGGGCTGCAATCACACTCATCGTCACTGCTCTAAAATTGATTTTTTTAAAAACTTTGTTGTTTACTTTAAGTTTTTTTACATTAGCTATTTATTGTCAGGAATCCGTTCCAACATCCTTCCCAAGTAAATAAGGAAATCCTTCAATAAAGAGGCCAAGGAATTGTTGTACCTTTTTATTCCCAGACACTCAAGTTCTCGTCTTGCAAACTAATGTCAGCTTGAGTTTAACTCGAAAATTTTGAGAGAGGAAAAGCAAAAATCTTAGCCCCAAGAGCAAATATACTGCAGCTCAGTGAAGTACACTGCAGTTTACTCTTAGTTAAATATTGCTATAATTATAAATGTTTTCCAGTTAAATATTACACAACTTTGGATAAGAATGGTGAAAATAAAAATAATGTTGACCCAGGAGACAGCTTCCCTTTCAATTCTTTCTCCTGCCCTTTCTGTTTTCTGTGCTTCAGTTCTGTTCAAGCCCAAAAAAATATCTTGCACCTGGCAAAAATTGCCATCTGTAAACAACACCGGAGCAGTTCAGGCTCCCTCCCTGTGGCAATCAGGCCACAGAACCAGTTTAATACTCTGCTTGCTGGTAGCTGTGGGGAACTTCTTCTCCCCACTAAATAGGGACCCATTTTCTAGGACAGATGGAAAATGCCTTTGCTCTACAGTGCCACTGAAAACACAAGCTGGCCACTGAAGATCCACATACACAAAAAGGTAGTTTTGCACCTCCATTGTAGTGTTTGCATGACATTTATGCAATACCTCCTATAATAAAACAGTGTGTACAATTTTATCGCCACTGAGATATCATTGGCATGTTCACTGACTCCAATGTCTCTTTTCAGTTTTGCTTCAAATAACTGATAACCCAGCAACATGCACAAGCAATTCAGGTTCTACTCCCAGTCTGCACAATCTTGCACTGCCTTCACTGCCATGCATTTCACGTTCATTAACCTCTGAAGGTTCCCACTAAAACTCTGGGCAGTCCTATCCAGCCCAGATCAACCTGTATAGTCCCTGATGTCTCACAGCCCCCCTGAATTTGCAGCTGTTAACCTGGAAAAAACAAAAACAACAACAACAAAACACAACACACACACACAAAACTAAACTAAACCAAACCAAAAAAAAAACAAAACACATCTGAGATGTTGCAGATACCACCACATTGGATTTAAAAGAGCATTTTGTGAGAGAGAATCACTATACTTTCAATATGTATAAAATAAGTGGTTGAAGAACCTTTGTATCTTAAAGTAATGAGTATCTAGATCAGAATATGCAGCATTCAGCAGTCTTCCAGGCTCCAGGTTCATAGGTCACAGATCAGAGAAGTCCCCAAGACTCTCCAGTGTCCGTGCTGGGCTAACGCAACAGAGATCAGTATATGCATTGCCCACTTCACCTGAACAAAGCAGTCCGAATACCTCCATGGCAGGAGGACACAGTGCCAAAAAAATAAAACAACCAGAATGTGTACACACAGCGGTCGATATCACTGTACATGTCAGATCCTCTTCCTACATATGCATAGGTGTTGTGGGTGCAAAATACAAATGAAACTATTCCCCACTTCTGTTATTGTGTCCTCAAGATGGTTTTGCAGATACTAATACAAAACCAAATCCACATGTCCCCAGTATGGATTAAATACGTTGCAGGACAAGCCAAACCAAGACTGCAGGAAAACAGATTTTGCTGGACAGAGCTAAGAATTTAACTTCATGCCATGTTTTTTCAATCATAAGATAGAAAACAGTCCATCCTGTTAATATAATACAAATATACGGCCCAATCCCTTGTGCATTTTTTTTTTTTACCAGTTACAGGAATAGGGAAGGGCTTCCATGTAAGTAAAAATCATTCCCAGGTGCTTCTCCCCTCTTTCTCTGCACCCACAGCATTTTGTTACCAGGTGGGAGAAGACGTTTAAGTGGGACCCCACATGCAACGCTGACACTGACAGCACACAGGAGAGCAAAGGGCAGTTTCTCTCTGCTAGGAAGCAGAAATCTCACTCAGTTCTCTATCTACCACCTTGTGCATTGCTTTTAATCTGTCCCAGGAGGAAACTATAGCTCAGGCAAAGCTAGACAGATATATGACAGATGCTTTACCATGAAGAAGCCTCTGAAAAAGTCATTTTTTGCATAGAGACCTGGCACCCTAAAGAGAAATATTTGTCTTCCATTTTCAAGGGAGGTTATAAGCACTCATCTGTGATGAAGATAATCAAATTTCATGCTTCAAGGCTTAAGCTGATTGTTTAGCAGGGCTTTGCTATGTGCTAGGGACAATTCTTTTTCTTTCTGAAATGTTGCAGAGGCAGCTCGGTGTGTTATGGGTTTCCTCCCAGCTACCTCCAGAGATAAGGCTGCAATGAACCTGTTTCAACATTATCACTCTGTTAATATAATATATAGGCAGACTTACACGCAGCTGTAAACATCCCTTTTGCTCCCATCACAAGCGGCCCTTTGCATCTTCTAGTGCTTCACGCAATCTGGTCATGTAACAGGGTAATAGCTGCGTGGCCAGAGCCACCCTTAGGATCTGCACCTGAAATGAATTGCTTCTACCTTAGTGATCTCAGTGGACATACAGGAAGTATATCCGTATAGACCATAAAATGGATGTATATGTCACTGAAATGATAAAATCATTTCAACTTTTCCAAAAGATGTTTTTAGACACCTTTTTGACCAAAATCTTTCATTCTAAGACAAATGAAAATTTTGAAATGTGAGGCTGTGGACTAAAATTCTGAGTTGCAGCACTACAAATAGTAATTCAAACAATGACACATAAAAGATTTACCTTATAAACCAAGGACGTGACAAGGAATCTTGGACCATAGCACCACAGTGAGACTAACTGCACCGATTCACTGTGTTTTGCTGGGACATGCCTGGTGACAATACCTGGCATTTGGCTCAGCCTGCCAATGTCAGAAAAGCAGGCACAGCGTGCACTACTGCAGCCCAAGAACAGGGCTTCAACAAACTCACAGAGAAGTGTAGCATCAGATGTTTTTCAATCTGCAGCAACCCAATAAGCCAATTAGGTTGCCCAGGATAGTGTATTGCACGAGAACTGATTTTCCAGATCTGCCGCCAACAAACTTCAAATCCATGGTAATGATCTTACAAAGGCATACAAATCTGGAGAACGCTGCTTCCACTATTCCTGTCAGTGCTCAGTGGGGACACCACCATCCAGCATGTGCATTCCCTTTTGTGGATGCAGCTCCCTCTTGCAGTGTAAACTAAACAAGAGAATTCCCTTCATTTTCTGTTCTCAACCATCCTACGGTGATATATTTGTATCAATACTACAGACTAAAAAGCTGCTCTGTTCTACTCAAGAGCTGGCTTTCTAAGCACAAACTTTTGTGGAAGACTAAAGAAAGATTAACTTTCTTAAAGATGTCTCTCAAAAAGGACAGCATACTGTTAAAAGTGCACCTATGAAAAGGCTTAAAATACATGCAATATATGAATAGGGAAATGGTTAAATGGTATGTACATGCGCATATATTTCCTGCTCTATTTATCAAATCTACTGTGTGGGGTATTAAAAAAAAAAAAAAAAAGATGTCAGGTCTGAATAAATTAATTCAGAGGTGCATTTGGGGGAAGCTAGGCCATTGCTGTTATATGTGCAACACTATAGGCTAAAAGGGCATTGCACTGATAAATACATCCACATTCTGATCCCATGACAGCGTTAATGATGATTAACTCATGTATTTGCAATGGTTCACAACTGACATCAACATATGAGGGCTGAATCTGGCACAGGGACCACAAGGGAATTAGCAAAACACTGAAGCCAAGATGTGATCTGTTGCGCACATGTGCAAATAGGAGGACCACTGTGCAAGGTTAACTCTGCAATGGCTGGCACAGACTGGGATTTTTGTGCCATTCGTGGCCATGGAGGTGGCCACACACCACCACAGCAGAGCAGTGACAGCAATTTCTTCCTCTGCTCTTGCAGCCACACATTCAGTGGCTTCACGGTAGGAACTAACGGCTAAAAGTAGCACAGCCCAAAATGACAGAAATATTCAGGTGCCCCTTGATGAGCATCCAGTACCTAAGTTAGGGTTTAGCTTGTAAAGCAAGACTTAAGTTGCCGCCTCATCTTTGGTAACAAAAAGCTGTGTGAGCCCTCTTCCTGACAGGTTGGAAGCTACAGCCTGAAAGCACAGCTGTAGGGCTGCTCTCATCACCAGAACAGCTAAATTCCCTCTCTGCAACTACAGTGCTACAATTACATGCTTTGATACCTGTGACGAAAAGCACAACCTCCTTTGCCGCTAAGCAGAGAAATCAATGTCAAGAATTGCTATTTACTCAAAAGTCAACTCTGCTTTCTCTGACTTGGAAAATGAGCATGGGCCCTGCTGCGCTGGGGCTCACAGGGAGCGATAGCAGTGATAGTAACAACCATCTGCATCACTTCAGAAAACATAGGTATAAATACAGGCAAACCTCTTTCCTCTTCTGGAGATGTCACTGCTGGAGAAGAATAGTCCCCAGGTATTGCAGGTCCAGTGCCAGGTGTTTCTTTGACAAGCCAAGTAACACAGGTCTTGAGTCCACAGCACAGATGAAGGTTTAGCCCTGATTAAACGGTTCGCTGAGCAAGCTTTAATAGGATGAAAGAGCCAGGAAGAATCAGAGGTTTTGTAAGTGAGATGCTTTGTTCCAGCACTACACAATGCACAGAAATTATTTTTCTTTAAATGAGTGCTAACAACATTCCTTCCCACTGGTGTCACGACCCTGAGTTTTTGCTGTGGTAAAATCTCCTCAGAACAGTAATTTTATACTCTCTGAACCTCTGAAACAAATTATTTTCAGTATAAGTTTGCATCTATTAGACAAAACTTGACTACAAAAAAAGTAAGCATTGGAAGTAGCAAAGATTCTGAAGTATATTTGATGGTGAAAACTGTTGGAGTTTCACTCTCACATTAGCCTCTGTTGGTGTGGAAAACCCATAAACATTTTATCATTTTACAATGATATTTTAAGATCTGGAAAACTGGGAATGAAATGTGACAGGAACATTTTTGGAAGAGGTACATTTGAGTGTTTTTTTCCTTGGTTGTTTTCAAAATAAACTTCATTAATTTATTCCTATAACACAGACACTGACTAAACAAGTATTAAAACAGAGACATAAGCAATATCCAAGGAAGATTTCAAATGATGGGTAATGGAGACACAGACTAGGTCCAGTAGACATCTACAACTTGTATACGCAGTTCTTGAATAATCTTTCATGAACTGGTATGTTTACCCATAAAAAAAATAGTTCTGTTACAGTCATAGGTTAGGAAGAAATCTATAAAGTCACAGAACAAAGACTAACTCATAGTGAACAACAGGAGTACTCCTTAGTGCCCTGGGCTTGCTTTCACTTTTGTTTCCATTCTGTTTTTGAAAGTAAACACTGGAGGAAAATTTGTTTCCTTCAAAGTAAGTTCCCTGAATGCTCGGAATGAAACTCTACACCCTCTGTTCAGCAGGCTGGATTCTTCTTCCAGGTTAGTTGACCACTCTTCATATGGCTCCCTCAGGTGAGTTTTCTTGCTTAGGAACTTCTCACTTAGGACGGAGGTCATTTTTTGTAAGATTCTTTCAGGTATATGCTAAAATCTCTAAGAGACGCCTGACCTGGAGTTGATGTAAAGAGCTACTGCGCATTAAGCAAAGGCAAATGGCAGTCCCACTAGTCCTGCTCCAGAGCCAGGATGCTGCAGAACAGAAGGAGCCCAGAACGTCCAACTGTCTTGGCTCAGAAGTCACAGGAGGAGACCATGAGCTCACTTTCAAGCAAATATTAATCCTCTCCCTCTGACATATGTTTTGGAATTACACAAATTTGAACTGTTTTGGCACACGGATTAAGGCTGCAAAGAGCCAAAGTGTCTACTGCCACGTTGAACAGGGACTTGGGGATCATTTAGCTACATTATGATGGAATAAAAAACAACTAATTTCCTTGTAACTGGTTCAGTACAACACAGTTACCTCTTCCTTTTAGATACCCATGGGAGAGGAAGAGATCTTTGTTGCTGAGAGCTCCCACTGCACCTTGGCACTCAGGTTCTGAGCGTTGGGCCAAGGCCAGGAGTCTGCGCTGCCCTGCTAACGAACCGAGACCAAGTCTCCACACTCGGATTTGAAGCCCCACTTTTTCTAACCCGCTGTAGGTGTGAGAAGGAGGTCTCAAAACCCCGGTGAAAGCCAACGCGCACCCCCTGAACCGCGCTGTGCCCCCTTCAAAAACTTCTAAGGGGGGACCAAGGCCTGAGGGAAGAGCTCCCCGGCGGCCGCCTCGTATACCCGGCGGGGCTGCGAGGGGCGGGAGGGGGGCGGTGTGAGCGGGCCCGGCCCCGCCTGCCTCCCGCCCCGCCGGGTAAAGGCGGCCGAGGGCCCAGCTCGGCGCTGCCTCGGGCGATCCCTGCCGGGCCATGATGCTGCCCACGGCCGGCCCCAGCCCCGGGCAGACCTGCGGGGCCGTGCTGGCCGCCGCCGTGCTCCTGCAGTCCGTCTGCGTGGCCGTCACCTTCCTCTACTTCACGAACGAGCTCAAGCAGGTCGGTGCGGGGCGGGACGGGGCTCGGGCACGCCGCCTTTGTCCCCTCGTGAGGGGCTCCCGGGGCTGGGTTTCGGTGTGTAAGCCCCGCTGGGTTTTGTGGGGGGCTGAGGAGGTGCGAGCGGCTGGCTGCTGCTTGGCTCGCCCCTCTCCCTGCAAAACGTTGCTGGCACGCCGGGAAAGTTGTGCTCCCCTCGTGGTTGCAGGAGCCTGTGTGTGTGAGCCGGATTTCCACTACCCCCTGTGGTGCTTGGGGTTTTCTAGGATGCCCTACCCAAAACTGGCCGTCCTGCTGCACGGTGGTGCCAGCATTTGCTTCTCCTGGTGCAAAGGTAAACCAGGCTGCAGGCGTGTGCGTTATGCTCATGCCATGCCAGAAAATGTTGCATAAATGTAAACATATCTTACCCGTGTGTTTAATCTTCCCTGTGTGTTTATTCCACGCCAAATTTAATAGGTGGAGTCTTCTGAAATGTCAGAATTCTCTGTGAAGCAAGCACTAAAGGGCACGCAGTATGGTTCTGCAGCGTAAGGCAGTGCTCGTGTTTTGGAAGGATGTAAAAGATTTTCTTGCTAGGTTTCTAGCTGTGACTGCCCCCTGCTTGGTGAAAATGGTGAGCCACAGAAATGTGTTGATTTAATGAACTTAGCTTGCATAAGAGCAAGGATGAAGAAAAATGCATAAACAAATTCTCATGACTTCCTGAATACGGTTCAGAGTCCTTTGCTAACAAGCTTGCCTGTGTAAGCAATCGGTAACCACACTGATTTGCATAAAGGGAAGGCAAAGATATGTACACCTGGTATACGACCACATCTAACAGTACCTGACCAAAATACAGCTCAAGATTTCTCAAGAAGACATGCCTGCATTTGCTGTGCAGAGCTCAGTCCCGTGCTGAAGTTGTGCTGGGCTGTAAAGTAACTTTGGTGGCTCCTAGGAGGACTTTACACACACATTTTTCACACTTCCTCTGGAGCATGATAAACAAGCAAAAAGTGTACCTAGAGACATGGGCTGCTGCCCCACATCTACATTGTGCATGTGGAATAAATCTTGAAAAGATACAATGATTTTTTGTCTGCACATTTTTCTTTTCTTTCTTGTTCACAAGATCGGCATTTCTACACCTTCCACAAATTGCTGTGGCTGCACAGACTGCAAATATTTTTATTTTTACCAACAAAAATTGTATTACTAGCAGTTTTTCTCTACAGCTGTAGTCATCTGAATAGCACTCAGATATGACCGTTCACTTTAAGAATTTTGCTATGGGAGGAAGTGCTGAGACGTGAGTACAATAAAGTTCATTATGCTTCAGGATACAGGGCTGCAAAGAAAATACACTATTTCCTTCTTTTTTGAAAACATAGTCCACACACTAGCCCTAGGGTAAGAAAGAACCTTTACAAGGCAGCATTCCTGCAGGAATTGTGTCCTCACAGACTCTAGTGCTACAGATAAACCTCACTGAGCAAGTTTTACAATAAGCCTTGCCTTTTCTACCAAAAAAAAAAAGCAGAAATACCAATCCTTCAGTACCATACTGGCTCTGGTACAAGGCTGCATTCCCTGAGGATTTCAAAATGGATGGAAAACACTGTTTCAGTGTTACTGTAGTAAAACTGTTTGGGGGAAAAGTGCAGCAGGTAAGGATAAGGCAGAGGTGCAGTACTGTTTGCTTCCAGATCAGAGGGTGAAGCTTGGAGGTGAGCCTTGCCAGGTCGAATAAGGAACTAACAGTACTATCTCATATGCACCCTTTTTTAAACTCATCAAACTACCTTGTTAAAGGAGCTGCTGTGGTTAAATCCATCAGAGCCCTTATTTTTAGGGCAGTTCTTTCCTGAAAAAGCACATAATTTTAACTACTTCAGGTGACTTTTTGAAACAAGAGCCCTGATTATAAAATATCACTGCATTCTTCAGCAAAGGCGCAGAAATCTTTGCCAACACTCGTAGGGTTCGCACCATCTCTCACTGATGCCTTCCGAAGTACAGAATCGTTTCAGGGGCTAGATTAAGCTCGGGAGAGCTGGCTGCTGCAAGCTGCAGGTGCTGTGCAGGGCGGTGGGAATTGCAGGGTGCTGTGGGGGAATTCTTCTGAGCCTCCCGGAGGGGGATGTCTCTTCCTAAAGGAGCAGGAGCGTGAAGGAGGAGGTGGCCCATTTATTGCTTTCAATGCCCTGGGCTTAAGGACAGCTGAAACTGCTGCGTGTTGAATAAAAGGATCCGTTTAGCAAACCAAACCGAAGTCTTTAACATAAGAACAGCGGCATTTAGACGTTACAAGGAGAAGTCCGTCTGAGTGCTTTGCATGCTGCTGGCTGCCTGTTCCGAGTTTCGGCTTGGACAAGGAGCCTGCAGCAGCGGCACCCAGCTCGGCAGGGTGCAGGCGTGCAGCGTGAGCTGGGCAACAGCGCCAGCTGCAGCCGGGTGCCTCACCTTGCCCCGGGCACCCACGGCTTTGGCACTTTCATTTCTCTTTATCGGGGCAAAATACACTCTCTCTGTAACGAGAGGGTCCATGTCACAAGCATTTGGCATTATAATTTTGTTTGGACCCAAATGTCATCTCTATTGTCTGGACTTTGCTCTGCGCTCTTAGGTCAGATACAGTCACAGAGAGTCCCCGGACTGGAAGTGGGCAGATAGACAAACATCAGAGAAAGCCTGGATTTTAAGTGACACTGGCTGAAAAGACAGAATGGAAAATACTTGTACGGTTCAGTATTTGATTTCATCCCCAATAACTTCTGAAGAAAAATCCCCTGTGCAAAAGAAACTGCATTCTGCAGTAAATAAATGAAGTATTTACAGCATTAATGATTTGGGTATTGAATTTTTATAAAGCTTATTTACTTGAGTGCTGGGTACCAAATTTATGTCCGTGGAGGTAACGTAAGTGTATTTTTGCATATTAGCTGTCACTGTAATTAAATAAATATGTAAAATCAGGATGAATTACTCACGTTGTCTCTATAGCCATAACTTGTACCATACTAGCAATGCTTTTAAGAAAAGAAAGCACATTCCTAAACATGGTGAATTCAGTGACATACCACAGCTGGAGGTCTGCGAGCACATCAGAGGTGACAAATTCTGGCTTTCCCTTCTGCTGCAGCTCTGGGACACGTACTCGAAGAGCAGCGTTGCTTGTCTCACCGGGGAGGAACTTGGAGATTTCATCCAAAACTTGGATGTAATTGAAAGCGAAGACAGAGCAGCTGACCCCTGCTGGCAAGTAAAGTGGCACCTGGGAAAGTTAATTAAAAAGGTATTTGGAACTGACATGTTGAAATGGGTGGAGCTTGATGCTGTTTGGATTTAGAGAATGCTAATAGCAGGATGAAGTGGGATTCCCTGATTGCTTTATTGCAGGGCAGTAGTCCAGCCATAGCTTCAGCTGCAGAGTGCTTGTACTGAAGCCAGAAAAAAAAATCATGGCTACAGTTGCACTGCATTCACGAAATAATGAGGCAAACACAAACAGTTTTTTACTGAGGCAATTTCAGCGAAGCTTCAGTCCCTTGCTTCACAGAGGAGGGTGGGACTGGGCTCTCCCTCTGAAGCCACTGGTGGCAAGGAGAACCTAGCAGCTCTGAGATGCCAATGTTCACAGTCCTGCAGGAGCAAATCCCTTTTTCATTCTCACACCTGTGCTGCACAGAGAACGGGAGCTATGCCTGACCCAAGACCAGCGTTTTTTTCAGCCTAAGCATGCAGATCATAAGTTGTGCCACTCCTGTTTGTAGGTACAGAGACCGTCATGAGAAAATGAGGTAAAATGTAATGGGAAGCTAGGGAAAAACGTGCCTGAGAGATGGCCTTGTCATGGGCTGTGAAATGCACCAGGGGAGAAAGGAGTGAGCGAGCACGCAGCATCAGGCACAGCACCTTCCCAGCTTGCCTTTCACAGAACTCTGTCTCCTACATGACTTGCACACAGTGCATGCAATTGTGGCTACGGAGAAGAAAATGAGCCTGGCTGAGAAATCAGGAAGGCTAAAATCTTCTGGAATGGTTTTCAAAATCCCAGCTCCAGCACATAAAAAAGCACATCCATAGAAATTTATTTCAGGCTGCAACTTGACTGATGAAACTTGCATCCCAAAATAGATCCTCTATTTGTATTCAGAGATCTCAGCTCTTTCGGTGGAAGTTCTACCAGTGAAGTCCCTGAAATCCTGCATAAGGAAAATGTTGTTTTGTGTAGTGGCCGTTTACACAACTGACCAATACACAAGCTCCCTGCTTGCTTGAAAAAAGCTGGCCTGGGTGCTAGAAATGGAAATAAACGATAGGTGGCTGGCTGGCTGGCTGGCTGGATGGACAGATGGCAAGAAATGTGACAGGGCAGAACCAGCAGCAAGCCACAACACAGGGATGTCAGTCAGCCAGCATAAACCATCCCAAACCACCAGCATGCTTGCTGCAGCCATGCTGGTGTCAGTAACCTGGCCAGTTTGTTCCAGCAGTCAGTGAACGGAAAGGAGGGGGCTGCACGAAGTGAGATGTGCTGGCTTAATAACTTAGATAGATAGACAGGCAGAGGCATAAAAATAAATGAAATGTAATTTCCCAGAGCCAAGATCCCACAGATGTGCACCGCTGCCAAGTATTACTCTGTGAGTGGAAGCTGATCCTCATACACTTTCTCTCTTCTTATTTAAGAAAAGCAATAGGATCACATTTTCCAAAAGACTTAAAGCCCAGATGGCTGAGTTCTCTTGGAAATGTTTTCCCCAGTATTTAGTTGTGTAAAAGGTGTAAATGTAGGGATACTTTATTACAAGAAATTAATAGTCTTTTTTCTTTTTATTAGGTTGTTGATCATATTCAGAATAGCGTCTATTCATGAGTGGGAGAAAGAAGACTGTTTTTTCTACATCTATCACTTTCTGCTGACAAACTAATTAGTTTTCTCTGTGTTTGTTGGCAGATGATGTCGAGAAGCTTTGAGGAAAACATATCTGCAGTCAATGGTACTATAATAATTTTATTAATTGTGGTAAAAAGGAACTGCTAGTGGCGTCTGATGTGTAGAGACTCAAGTAATTTATTAGAAGTGCAAAAAACAGTGACTGAGGTTTGGTACAGTTACACAGTTCTTTGGCAGCAAGTCATCAAAACATGAGTACCTATTTCTGGAAGGCAAATTTTCAGGAGCCAGAAATATGGTCAAAGGCGAGGTAACTGAGGGGGATGCAGAGGACAGCTTCTAGACCGCAGTATTGTGCGGGAGTTACGGGGACGTTGAAATGGCCTGCTGTCCTGGGGACATGCAGCACTGCACTGCGGGCAGATCCGTTACCGACAGCTCTGCTGAAGCCGTGCTGCCCTGAACACGGGTAGCAAAAGCATTGCGACCTGCAAGTGGAAATTCAGAGTAAAGGCTACGAATACTTAACTTTAAAAGATACGCATCATAAATATGAAAATTTGTTACTATAGGTTATTTGTCTATTGGTAGTTGGGGAGCTGGGGGAGAAGAAGAACAAAGAGGCATATAAAGACATTCCAAGGAGAGCAGGAGCAAAAGGCTTGATTGAGCCTTCTTAGCCAAGAGCACTCAATCTATGATTTAACCAGTTAAAAAACCTGACACCCATATTCCTTAAAACCACATGGTACAGAAGTGTTTAGCACATGACAGACACGCTTTCTTACATCCCTGTTTCTAATCGGAGATTCTGTTTCTCGTCCCTGTGCAGCTGACAAAGCCCTGACGCTTCCGCGCACAGACGGACAACGGCCGCAGGGTCCTGTCCACAGGATAGCAGCACACCTGACAGGCAACAGCAACAGGAGGAGTTCCTTGTCACCACACAGTAAGGAAAAGCCTATAAGAACAGTTAAAGGTCACAGAGCTTACTCTCTCGCTGGTAGCTTGCTGTTTACATATGCTTTTATATACTCACATGGAGTTAATAGCACGAAACAAATCATAAAGAAATCTCCTTGTCCCAGACAATGTGTTTTTCAGCTCATTCGCAGAGAACTGGGAGAAAGCCTGTTCCCCTTGGGTACCTCACTGACTTTTCTTCTGGAGCCTTTGTTAGACCAAAAAAAAAAAAAAAATCTCTTCCTAATGTTAAGCTTTCCTCTTTTCTTTAATTTACTTCTGTAGGTTGTATGAGGCCCAGCTGCTATGGTGACAGACCTATTAGAGCCAGAGACAGGGAGACTTGACATTCAGGCTGTATTAATGAAAGGCTTGGTGGGGTTTCATCAGCTTTGGAGGGTACCAGGCACAAATGGATATTTTAACTTTGTTACCAAGTAACAACATAATGTTTTTTCTCTTATTTGAGAGCACAGAAATCCAAAATAAAAATAGTTTATGTGAATACCGACATAGCCCTGAACAACTTACTTCTGCACCTTCCAATTGTTTTGAGAGGCCGGAGCTAATGACCTGCTATTGGGAACCACTGGGAAGGGCAGACTTCCTTACCTGCGTGTCCTTACCAGACTCCCTGACCAGCAGACACCAGGCTTTACCACCCCCAGGCTCTTAACTTCCCCTCTCTCTTTTTTCTCAAGTAGATTCCTCACCCCGAAGAGGTAGCGGACACAAAATAAACAACTGGGAATCGTCAAGGAAAGGCCACTCTTTCCTTTACAATGTGGAGCTGAGGAATGGCGAGCTGGTGATACCGCAAACGGGGTATTATTACATCTACTCACAAATTTATTTTCGCTTCCGTGAAAATGAGAACGAGGATTCAGGTTTGTTGGCACAAATCAGAAACCCCAAGCAGCTCGTCCAGTATGTTTACAAACTGACTGATTACCCAGAGCCCATTTTGCTCATGAAAAGTGCAAGAACAAGCTGCTGGTCTAAAAAGGCAGAATATGGACTTTACTCCATCTACCAGGGTGGTGTGTTTCAGCTGAAAAGGGACGACAGGATTTTTGTCTCGGTCAGTAACAGTGACATAGTTGACATGGACAAGGAGGCGAGCTTTTTTGGAGCCTTTATGATCGGTTAAAAGATGAAAACCGTGCTCCAAAGGAACCGGTTTTCATAGCCAGGACCACCTCAAAATTCCATAAAACAGGATAGTAAGCAAATGCTGTAGCAATACCGACAATACCGGGATCCCCCTTGTCAGCTCGCTCTCGCCGTGCCGAAACACGCTCCCACCAGCCGGGAAGAAGCCTGGCTGCCACCGGGCGGGCGATGCTTCGCGCAGGCTGGGGATGCGCAGGGACATCACGGGGGGTCAGACCCCGCAGGTAAGCACCTGGCTGTGATCTCTGCAGAGGTGCTCCACGCTGGCTCAGGTCGGGTGGCCGAGGGGCTGCTCCGGGTGTGGGTGCTTGAGGCTGAAACTGGAGACACATTTCACCCGTGGTCTGCGTTGGGAGGCTGTCAGGAATCTCTCTGCTCCAGCAAGGAGCCGTGCAAGTCCCACTTCCCAGATGCCAGTGGAATTATTCTGGGAGTTTTTGTTGGAACCTGAGTTTTGCAAAAGGGAAAGGCCATCCCAAACTCATGCTGCACGTCTTTATCTCATCTGCCAAAGCACTTAAGCACCTAATTAATTTTAAGCGCACAAACAGGCTGACTAAACCCGGGTATTTACACGCTTGAAATTAAATATGTGCTTAAGCATTTTTCAGGGTCATGGCTTGAATAAACACATTAGTCTGTCTTAATCAGTATATTGTACATAAAAACAGCTGCTGAAAGGGCACAGAAGAGGTTTTGAAATCAATCAGTATTTTGAGATCAACACATTATGATAGTGCCTGTTTACTTAATTGCTTTACTGCAAAGATTTCACCGTGCTTCCAATAGGTTCAGTAATGCAGTTGCTGTACACTTGTTGACAGCAAGTACCTGATACCAAAAAAAAGTGATTTTCTCTAGATACTGAATTCTATTAGACATTTCCCACAAATTGAGCATGACATGGTTCTTCC
Source organism: Anser brachyrhynchus (assembly GCF_964034855.1). Lineage (NCBI taxonomy): Eukaryota > Metazoa > Chordata > Aves > Anseriformes > Anatidae > Anser > Anser brachyrhynchus. The sequence continues at coordinate 5,783,019 of NC_137703.1, read as the reverse complement.
ATGTTTATTTGTACTGGCCTGTATTTGGTAAAGATGCAATGCAGAACAACACACCCTGATGACTAATGTTTTAAGGAAAACATACACAACTATGTGTACTTAACCAGAAGCTGCAGTTTAGGTAATACTATTGATTTTTTATTTTGTTTGTAGAGATGGGTGGAAATTTTTCATAACTTTTCTTAAACTTAAACTGGCTGCTACAATTATTAACTCTATGATTAGAACTATTTTCTATTTAAAAAATGCAGAGAATATAAAGGTTTGCAGGTGTAAGTTGTATGGGCTAGATAGATCCTCAGCATAAATCAGTACATCTGCAGTGGTGTCAGTGAAGCTATACCAGTTTGCACCATCAGTGCATTTTGCCCAGGTTCAGAGAAACTAACGGGAAACAGAAGGTGAATGTCAGAAAAAAATGGAGGGAAAGGAAGACATCTGCTTTTCAAATGTTACTTTAAATCAACAGAATAACTCCAGGAGAAAACCTGGTTGTCTATTTTTTTTAACATATTAAGGTTCCCACGGCAACCTTCCCATTCACCTTCCCATTGTGATAATTAAATCACTGTACAGCCCTTGCAAATGGGCCTCGTGAGTAGACGTGCATCATTCATCTCACTGCTTTGTCAACAGGAGGAAATGAAGGGGCACAAGCCCCTGCGTTTATTTTGTTGTTCGGAAGAGCAGTTCGTTTCGTTGGGCACTTAAATACCTGTGTATGAGCAGTCAGAGAAGAACTTCAGCAACACCCTCCTTTTGACAGGCTAGGACAAAGAAACACTGGGGTGAGCTTAAAGCAATAACATCGTCTGCTGTTTTAACATAGTGTCACATATACTTTTTTTCAGTGGTAATCAAATATGTGAATTTCTCCATCGTTTACTGAAGTACTTTGTCTCAAATTCAAATAATCTATTTCAACACTGAACAGAAAACATATCTATAGTTTTTTTCCTGATTTCAGTACTTAATTCAGAAATTTTCTGCCTGGCAGACAAGGCTAGGGAGAACAAAGCCATTCCCTACATAACTGGATGTCTGCTACATTGGAAAAATGACTTTTGTAGCTGCTTATCTTTTCAAATGGACCAACCATTTTAGTTGCAGGACAGGAGTGACCCATGTTATCAATTTCTTTAAAAAAAAAAAAAAGTCTGTTAAAAATGTATTTTTTTAAAAGTTATTTTAGGAACTTATTTGAAAGAAATACGTTTGAACTGTGAAAAACCATTTCCGATTGCTGGTGGCAGCTTAAGAGTCAGAAGCCCTCCATATGGCTGAGAACCAATTTGTGTAATGTAGCAGTTGTGAGCAGCTAGAAAGGACTGGAAGGGAATCCGGAGGGGTCTTCGCACACTTGCAGCTGACATTAAGACAAACTATTGCACACATATTTTAGTTTTTTGCTCGATGTTCTCTCTCCAACTCCGAATATATATCATGCTCACTGTTGCTTAGGGAATGTTCCCGGGCATTATCTTCTTTTTTTATCTGCATGTACGTATTCTTGGTCCCTGCATGCAGAGCATATCACAACAGGGATCACACTGAATAATCATATTTTATTTCTGAGTAATCCAAAGGCATGCTTGCCAGATATTATCCTGGGGAGAGACTATCGAGCGATATCTGAGAGGACGCATTTGAAGACAAGTGGAAAGATATATCAACTTCTGATTGTACATTTGCACCGAGTCATACTTTTCATCTCACTTTTTGTTGAATGGTAAATGTAGCAAATTTTTATTTGTGGGTTTAGGTTGCAGTAACATGTAAGTATTGTAATTTTTCTACATATATTTTCTATAAAATGTTTTTAGTAAATACTTATTTTGCCTTGTCGTTTTTATTGGCTTCTATAGCAGCAAACCAGTGTGTCATTGTTTCTTTGGTTGGTGTCAGGTATAATCCATTAAATGCCACAAACGCCTGCAATGCAAAGGACATAATGCAAGCCACTGTGCAACACCACATCATATAACACCGTGTAATTGGCTTCCTGACCATAGAACAGCAGGTGAACAGCATCTGGAAGCAGTGCGCTGAAGAAAACACTCAAAAAGATTTCATGACCAGAGACTGCAATGCTGAACACTAACCTTGACGTTCTTCTCACATTTCTGGAAAAATCTGGTATGGAAACACCTAATCCTTACCCATCGCCAAAGGGCAGCAGATGATTTATTGAATTTATAGTGCAGATGACCATTTACACAGATGAAAAACAGCATTAAAAGGGAGGTCCCCTGAAGTTAAAAACAGATGCCCTCGTTGCACCAAAAGCAAACTCGGGGTATCATTCAGTCCAGCTGCCCCACTAGCAAAATTTTTCCCAACCAGAAAAGCTCATGAAACCCAAGCGAACCCTAGGAACTCAAAAGACCATGAAGACATCGTCCCCCCTGTCCCCAGCCCTGAACCCTGGGACAGTTTCCTCCAGTGCCTGCAGAGAAGCACTATGGCTGGCACAGCAGCAGCACAGGGCTCCTGGGGGGCAAGCCCGCAGGAAAATCACCCCCACCTCAGCCAGACCCAACCCAGGGCTGGCTCACGGCCGTGTGTCCCCTGTTCCTGTCACCTCCTCGTAGCTGGTCCCAGTGTTATTTCATTGGTGCTGCGCTGGGCTCTGGCAGACCCCCACATCACCGGTTTATGTGCTGCACATCCACATGTCCCACAGAAGGCTGGTTGCCTCCAAAACGGCCTCACAACCCAAATACATTTCCCCCAGGGTGAGTGTTAGGTTTACCAGGGACCCCCCGCTCATCAGACAAAGCCCTTGATGGCCTTGATGCCCCCCCAGGGCACCTCCAGCCAGGAGCAACCCCCACGACCGCATCCCAAATTGCAGGGATGCCCACAGGGTTTGGGAGGAAATCATCCATTTCATACAGACCGCTTTTATTTCAGCAGAGGTTTCTCTTTTCTGGTGTTTCCATGGGAAAGAGGGCTTATCAGCTAACTCGCTTTTATTGTACCTTTCATTACTTCAGAGAAATGGACCTCTATTTTTTGCTTCTCTTTGCCTTAGTATATATAATTATTACTGTTTGTATTGCAGCAGCATTCACTTGGCCAACCAGAATCAGGGATGCATTTACAGTACTCTGTGCAAACAGATAAACAGCCTGATTCAGACACTGAGATTTTGAGATACATAAGTTTACTTTTCAGATGACATCTAAATATTAGAGACTAAGGAAAGAATGAATGTAATGATCAAAACAACACAAATATCACATTAGGACAAGATCTCATTCATCCCTCCAAGGCACCTTGTTCCATTCAGTAGCAGAAATAAAAGATAGATTAGGATAACTTTGGGTGTTATCCAATTTTCACAGATTGGACTTTTTTTTTTTTATACGCAGTTACATGGACATTTATAGCTATGTCCATCAGCATTACTCAGAACTCTGTTCTCCACAACTTTCCTCTTTTCGTTCATACTAACAGACAGAAAACACACACTATGTATGTCACGTTAAAAATCACTAATTTTCCCCTCCTTGACAGTGCACCACAGTTAACTGCCTGAGCGCCACATCACAGCAGCCTTGTAATGCCCCTCCTTTCCCTCAGATATTTGTAATCCAAACCTACATACATATCTCCATTACTTCCTTCTGAAAGTTTTCTGAAAGCCCAGGGAGATGGGGCCAAGGCCTGGCGGTTTAAGCAGCTTCCCATTTTCGGGGGCTGTTCTGCCAGTGTTAACGTAATTCATGCTCCTTGTCTATAATATAAATATATATAAAATACATAATATGTTGTATATAATAACATACATAATAATAATAATGTGTTCTGCATACAACAGAATCCAAGGCATAAATCCTTTTCAAGGTGCTTTTGGTTTTGTCAGATTGTGAATTCTTCAGCTCATACTATTCTCAGTTTCTATCAAGTCATCCTTATTTGTCCCTTAAAGCTACCAGGTGAAGAAAAAGAAGATAAATTGCAGATTTGTTCTAGATTCAGGCAGGATACCACTCCCTGTTTCACAGGAGAAACAGAAGTACCAAGAAGAAAGTATGACCAGGAATAATGAAGTATGCAATCCCATTCTGCCTGTTCTGGCACTAACACAGCTCAAATCACAGGGCACATTAGTAAACACACACAAATCAGGCAAACATCCCTCATTAGCACAAGACTTCTGTCACAAAGTTTGCTGTCCTGTGAATTACCAGAAAGGTGTCTCCTGCCTCCAGAAGCAAAGCCTTCGAATGAATGCCCAATGATATTCAAAAAACGCAAGATACATCTCCTTCTACCCTCATGCTATAAATAATTTAATAAATTCTGAGTACTTTTAATCCGGAGTAAATGTATCTGTGACTGATGAACCTTCTTCTCTCTCCACGTAGTGACCGAGTTCACAAAGAGGGACGCTCACGCGCTGGTGCGACCCAGCGGCATGAGGAGCTGAAGCACTCTGAAAAAGTAAATCTAAAATGTATGCCTCTGAATTAGCAGCATTAGAGAACAGCTTCACTGATTAATTAACTAACAGTATTTCGAAGTTGGTTCCAGATGTTTACTTCCATGTAAACAACTCTAAAGTGACTTGAGCACATTCTGTTTTTTTACGTTGTTAAGTTGGATTACCACTATTTGATCAGCATTACTCACTGATGATAGTTACTAAACCGTAACCTTTGAAAGCATTCACCAGATGCTACCTTCTGCTCTTAAAATACAACATTTATAATAAAAGTCAAAACATCTCTGCCCTTAGATATAATCAAAAAATGCATTTGCTTTTCTGTGAATTGTTGGAGACGCATCATTTTTAAATGGGAGATCTCTTCCTTGAAGTCTGTTTTCTACATTCTTCATCTCTCCACAATAAAACCATAATCATTCTATATTCAAAGCCTTCGGATATTTCCATGACAACAAACAATAATATAAACTAGAATTAAAACTTTATTGGATGAAAAGAAAATTGAAAGAATGGAACATAGGAGAGAGATTTCAAAACACCATAAATAGAAACTCTCTTGTACCTTATCTCTAGTGCTCGATACAGCTTTAACACTGCAGAAGAGATGCACCAACATTTTAAGAGTTCCCTGAAAGGTAAGTGTCCTTTGTAATGCTGTTTTTAGTTCTTTTTTTTTTTAATTTTTTATTTATTATTTTTGGAATCTCTCTTTTGGTCATACATATAGTTAGTGGATAAAACTGTGAATAAAAAATCCTTAACTTCTGCCTCTTTCTCTCCCTTTTTTCTCATCCTGATATTATCAGTGACTTCAATCTTCTCTGTGGTTAATAAGGCAACATAAAAGTACTGTTGCTGCAGCTGAGGGCAGGTAGGTAAGTATCAGGAGCCTAAAGCCACCTTCTCTCACAGCTATTATATCTTCTTTCACTACTATCTCCACGCCTGTCCTTCACTACATGCAAAGCAGATGCAGGATGTCATGCAAAGTTAGTTGCAGTAGTTCTTTATATCTCCTCCAGATTTGGCCTTCAATTGTCAAAGAATCAGAAAACTGGAACTGCTTTTCTTCGCTCAGCTGTTTTTCTGGCTTCGACCCCAAGGAGGAAAAGCAGCCAGAGGAGCCCTTGAATCATGCTGCCCTTCGAGCGAGCAGGGGGTCGGTGCTGCTGGGTGCAAAGAACGACTGCAATCTGTGATCCAAGTGGGTCAGCACTCAAGACATCAAACTCACAATGAATTAGGTGTTAATTCATTGCATTACAAGCTCGAGCTGTCAGGGGCATATAAATCTGCTGCTACCTCAAACTTGGCTACTTGATTTTGCTACACACACTTCAGTTCAAGTATGATTTTACTTTTTTTTTTTTTTCTGGAAAATTAAAAGAAAGCTTTTGTCTCCCTGGGGAAAGAGAACCGGTCATTTTTGACAAGACACAGCTCAGCAAAAATTGGAAGAATTTCATGAGAATGAAAAATCCTCGCTGCAAAGTCACATTTGAAGCCTCAGGCCATCTTCTCTGCCAAATATCAAAGTCCTGCAGCTACTGCCACTGGTTTGAGAATATATCATGAGGGAAAAAAGAGTGAAAGCATTCTTTATAATAATAGAAAGTATTTGGCAGCGTAAATACAGAGACAGTTACCAGTTCCTCTATAATACAATGCAACGTCATTTAAATTAGATTGGACACAAAACTGTAATACGAATTAACTGTATATTGGTGGCATACAGACCATGATTTTTCTTCAGAAATATATAAAGTGATTACATAGACAGCTGGATAAACAAAGTGAGAAGCACGATAGGCTCTCCCTTTTTCTTTCTTTCTTTTTTTTTTTTTTTCAACTGCAATTGATTTGTGGCTATACCCCCATAAAATTTAGCAACTGTTGAGTAACTTGCTACAAAACTGTCTCACAGTTCAAGAGCAGGAATGATGAATACTGGCTCCAATGAAACTGCAAAATATATTGAAATTGGGATGTGGATGAGGCACTACGGGTAGCGCTTGCATTATTACGGGAAGCACTGCAAAGTGCTCATCATCAGGCAGGTTCGGAGGCACAGGCAGAGTAACACAGCCTTGGGTCACCCCACACTTATGTTCTGCTCTTAAATAAGGCTTGGCAGTTATGAGACGGCAATAGCAGATGGTGTGCACACATAGGCAAGTGTGCACATGGTGTCCCCTGGCAAAAGAGCACAAAACTCCATGTCCCTGCTGCGTTAAGCTGGATGCCAGTGGGGACTGGGAGCACTGGTTGCCCCAGAGAGATGGGGCGCAGGGGCAGGGGTGAGCACGAAGATGGGAAGCGGGGAGCAAGACGAGGCTGGGGGCTGTTTGGCTGGGCTGGGGGGGGCAGAGGACAGAGCCCCCCTGGCAGCGCTTTGCTCGGCTCAGGCTGCCTGGGTGCTCTGGTGAGGGAAGATTTGTGAGTGAAAAATGTAATTGTGAGTGAAAATTTAGTGGTGAGTGAAAACTTGTGTGTGAAAATGTAATCGTGAGTGAACATTTGTGAGAGAAAATGTAATTGTGAGGTAAAATTTGTGAGAGAAAATGCAATTGTGAGTGAAAATGTAATAGTGAGTGGAAATTTGTGAGAGAAAATGCAATTGTGAGTGAAAATGTAATAGTGAGTGGAAATTTGTGAGAGAAAATGCAATTGTGAGGTGAAATTTGTGAGAGAAAATGCAATTGTGAGGTGAAATTTGTGAGTGAAAATATAATTGTGAGGTAAAATTTATAAGAGAAAATGTAACTGTGAGTGAAAATGTAACTGGGCGACCCACCCGGACGACCCACCCGGACGGGGGTGGTGATCGCTGCAGCTCCCTCCAGCCCCCAGACACCCAAGCAGGGGGCAGGAGCAGCAGCAGCCGCCCCCCGTCCCCCCGCGGCTCCCGCCCCTCAGCGAGCCGGGGCCGAGCCTCGCTCCGCACCCGCGGAGGCTGCGCCCCCCCCCCCCGCGGCTCTGACGCGCGGCCAGCGCCGTCCCCCCGGGCCGGGGGGCGTACGGGAAGGGGGGGGAGAGGCGGAGCGGGGCCGCGGATCCCTCCCCGCCCTCCGCACCTGCCCCGGCCCCGCGGAGGAGGGCGCGCAGCGGCGCGGGGATGCGCGGCCCTCGGCGGCAGGATGCGGGAGGGGAGCGCGGGCGGGCGCGGCGCGGAGAACAGGACGGGCGGCGAGCCCCCGCTGCATCTCTTCCCCGCGCCCGTGCTCACCGGCATCACGGTGGCCTGCGTGGTCCTCTTCGTCATCGGGATCTTCGGCAACCTGATGACCATGCTGGTGGTGTCGCGGTTTCGGGACATGAGGACCACCACCAACTTCTACCTGTCCAGCATGGCGTTCTCCGACCTGCTCATCTTCCTCTGCATGCCCTTGGACCTGTTCCGCCTCTGGCAGTACCGACCCTGGAACTTCGGGGACCTCCTCTGCAAGCTCTTCCAGTTCGTCAGCGAGAGCTGCACCTACTCCACCATCCTCAACATCACCGCCCTCAGCGTGGAGCGGTACGTCGCCATCTGCTTCCCCCTGCGCGCGAAGGTGATCATCACCAAGAGGAAGGTCAAGCTGGTCATCCTCATCCTCTGGGCCGTCTCCTTCGTTAGCGCCGGCCCCATCTTTGTCCTGGTGGGGGTCGAGCACGAGAACGGCACCAACCCCCTGAGCACCAACGAGTGCCGAGCCACGGAGTACGCCATCCGCTCGGGGCTCCTCACCATCATGGTCTGGACCTCCAGCATCTTCTTTTTCCTGCCCGTCTTTTGCCTGACCGTGCTGTACAGCCTCATCGGGAGGAAGCTCTGGAGGAGAAAGAGAAAGAACATCGGTCCGAACACGGTCATCAGGGACAAGAACAACAAGCAAACTGTGAAAATGTTAGGTACGACTCTTCGTGCTTCCAGAGGGTCTGTGTGCTTGTGTGTGTGTGAGAGAGAGAGGAAGACCGAGAGTGCTGGTAGGTCACTATAATCGCTTCTAAGGGAAAGCGTTTATTTAAAATGCTTCAGACAAAGGGCTACACTTCAAGGTAGTGGTAGAGTAACTCTCCCCCGTCCTTAGATTTATTTCTAATGGGTTGGAGCTGGGGGCTCTAAAACAGTTAAGCAGATTTTAATAACAATCACTGACAAAGACAAATACTACAGTTACAATTAGCTCTTGCCCTGGAGACTTTTGAACATCTTTGCTCTTTGGTTGTGGATACCGACATTATTTACAGAAGGATAGTTTATTTGATTTTTAAACAAAACTACCTCTTCTAAAACCACAAAGTTGAGCTGTAGACTAAGCAAGCAGGGACGGTATGGTGCCCTTAGTTTCAAATGAAAAGGATATCAAGTTTCTAGCAAACTGGGGATATTTACCGGCATGGCTGTGTAAGCTCATGAAAACTGATGGACATTTTTGTATTAGAAAAACACCGGCACATGCTGAACAGTGAGCATTTTGTCTCCTTTGAGGTCTGATCCTGCGAATTCACTGGTTTCAAGAAAACAGGATTGGAGTGATAGGTGCTGTCGTTCTTAACTCTGTGTATTTGCATTGCCGGATGGCTTAAACAACAACAGCTATTGCTGCCGCACAGAAACACAGATTTTAACATCCCGATGCTGCAAGCCCTCCCAGTGAGAGCATGTGGTGGGAGTTTGAGGCACAGAACCAAAAAGTTGTTCTGCAGTTCAGTGTCTGGAGGCAGCAGGGTCCTGCTGCTGCGTGCTTTCATTCAAGCCATAGTCCCCTGTGTGTGGGATTTCCGTGGGTCTGCTCCCGGGGATGCTTTACATGACAGTTCCATAGGCAGCAGCTCCGCCGTGCTCATTTCAGCCAGGCGGAGGTGACGGGCTAATGAGCTTGAAGAAGAGGTGGCAGCGTGTCCTAAGTAGCTGAATTATTAAATGGGAGCCTAACTGATCTTTTGTTCGTGCCCTGCTTTATTACTATGCAGCAGCAGCAAGAATAATAAAACCCGCGGCATGCTTTGTGCCCTTTCAGCTATGTTTTATGATCAATAGAATTACTTCATTTGGGTAAACGTGACCTTGGAAGTAATTCATCATTTACACTTCTAGAGTTTCGGGATTATGAATCTCTGTTTACAATAAGTAAACTGCTAGCATACATTACTACTGTGTTTACATATCTGCATACTTAACCATAAAGAATTTCAAAACAATAACGGCTTATTTCTGCCCTGGAGTATTGCTTCAAGCATTACAGTATTTTAGACACCCTTTTTTTCTTTTGCACGTCTGAGAATAGCAAGACAGTAGTAGCAAGACTGTCCTCTGACAGAGAGCCAATATTTCTGAATGATAACAGTCTGATGTTAGATGGAAAGAAAAGAAGTTAGCGAGGGCTCAATACTAGCAGACGCACAAAGCAATCTGGTCTCATTGATTTTAATTTTCTGCTTAAAATTTAGAAGGCACTTTCTAAGACTTTAGCAGGTCATGGAACATAAAGTAAATGGGATTAGCATCAACTTTTCTTCTAAATTGTAGAGAAACATTATGCTTCTAGGACCATAATTAAACACCTGAATATATAGCCTGACTTTCAAAAGAGCTATCATACCCCATTCCTGCTGAAATCAATGTGGTTCTCCATGTGTGAAGATCAAACTGCATCTTCCAAAGGCTGACTAGGAGGGTTATGCATGCCCACCTGTGAAAATATTAGCGATGCTTAAAATTCTGTTTATAATAGCCACAATGGTAACATTCATTACATGGATTAAATTCTAGAATGCAGAAGCTAGTGAGCTAGGTAAACATTATCTGAATTGTGCAGGTGGAGAAACTGAGGAAAAAGGGCACTAGTTGGCTCAAGCAGATGCAGAGCTGGAAAACAGATACTCTGAATTTCAGCTCTGTGCTTTAGAGTCCATCATAAGTCCTACAGAAGTATCTATGTAAGCATGGGAATGCTTTTTCATGAAGTTTTTGGGGAAATATGCTGATTACGATCCCTCTTAGCTCTTTGAATTTTGTACCTGCTATGTGTTGACATAGGCAAGCAGGACTGTGAACAAGAGAGAACAGCTTAACTGGGAAGAATTGCTAAAAAATGTCAAAAAACCTTTCCCGAGTTTTCTGTGGTTTTTGTTTGTTTTATATTAATAGATATACAGAAAACAGTATGAAAAATAACAAAGGCCAATAGCACACAGTAAGTGAACAGAAAAAGTTTCCCTTTCCCTAGGATGGAAACTGAAATGGGCCAGTGTTCAGGATACACATGTTCCTATTACTCTATGTGTATTTTATATAATACATATGTATATATGCATAACCATAGTGACAGTGTAATATTGCAGATACGCCATGTAACTATAACTATGTAGTTACACATTATGTATTTACTTTTTGTGGAGTAACTCATGTTCCAAAACACAGACAAACTGGAGGGGGGCACCGCTGCCTGTTGTTACCTTGGTGTACGTGCGCTACTGATCCGGATGATGGCTTATTTTATCTTTGGGCCTCTGCCTTCAATCATTTTGCTTCCCAGTGATTACATTTTTCATTATAACCCACAGTGTTGAGTCTATCACATTGTATATATTTTGCTTTGGTAGATGAAGATGATAGATTATATTACATTTTTTGTCACCATTCTGAATCCTGAATTCTCTCCTTTTATGGAAAAGATAAGTTTGATAGTTCAGAAGTGTGCTACAGCATGCAGTATACAGGCAGGTTGTTTAGATACGATTAATTTCTATTAAGTATTGCTAATTTATACTGTCAGAAAATGTACTTGAGATAAAATGAAAAAATATGGGGTGCATTTTCACACTTTTTTGAGATTATTTCGTTACAGAGATAGAATGACGTTTCATTTAAATCACCCATATTTCCCTACTCACACTTAACACGCTTTCTTCTGCTGTTTTCATTTTAGTTGTGGTGGTATTTGCTTTCATACTCTGCTGGTTGCCTTTTCACGTAGGACGATATTTATTTTCCAAATCCTTTGAAGCCGGATCCTTGGAGATAGCAGTGATCAGCCAGTACTGCAACTTGGTGTCCTTTGTCCTCTTCTACCTTAGCGCCGCCATCAACCCCATCCTCTACAACATCATGTCCAAGAAGTACCGAGTCGCCGCTTGCCGGCTGTTTGGACTCAAACCCCTTCCAAAGAAAAGACTCTCCAGCACGAAGCAGGAAAGTTCACGTGTGTGGACAGAACCGAGCGTCACCACATGACACGGTGTGCAGAGCTCCAGAGCATCGCTTTCCAGCATTACCCAGAAAGCCATAACGAAAGAGACGCGGGGCAGGAAACACAAATCGAAAAGCAAAGCTGTACTTCTGTCGTCACCTGGATTTGCTGAAAGACGTGACGCGGGCAGTTAAGGATTTTCAAAAACTGACTAGTCCTTGAGAATATCAAAGGAGACACACGGTTACAGAATTTGGAGACACTCGAGTCATACTTTTCTGCTGCTTTTGTCCATATGATTTTTTAATACACGGGAGCTAGGTTTTCCCATCTGGAACAGGCAAACGTAGCCTGGCTCACTTGAGAGTTTGTACGACTTCAGTAGCAGCTAATTCGGGCTGAATTATTACAGAGTTAACTTTAATTTTGCTAAAAATTTGGCTAGCATGTAGCCAGACCCTAAAGAGAGAAAAATCTAATTGCCTTTTTGGAGTAGTAAACATAGAATTTGATACACTTTTCATAATCCAGACTTTTAAATAAAGATCAAAAAGGAAAGGAGACATACAAATGGATAGTTTTTAAACATGCTAAAAATAAATGACCCTCATGTCATGTCTGAATTGAAAGAAAACAAAAAAATACCTTTATAGAAGCAGCTTAGAACATGGCTGTGCTGAAATATTTTTTGAATATTTATCAGTGGGACAAGGACAGTGCTGACTTCAGGACTGCAGTGATGCTATAAAAACTGGGAATGCGATCTCCCACCAAAGTCATTTTTTTTTACTAGCTAATTCATCTGTACTTGTTCTGTTCAGCTTGACTGTGAACGACTCGATGTAGCCAAACTTGGAAGCTTTTAGTTGTTCCAGTAGTCGTGCTGCCTGTGGCTGCCTGTGCCGACGCTGCGCCCCCCCCCCCCCCCATACCCCAGTTTGTCAGCAGTGTGAGGAGGGGGCTCCTGCCCGTGGAGCACCACGGCTCTTGCTGCGGGCGCAGCAGGCTGTCAGAACCCGGGGTGCGGTCGTGCTGGTTTGCTGCAGTGTGAAATTCAAAACCACGCTCATGTTTCAGAACATTTTTAACTGAAAAGGCCTGAAAAAGAAAGAGAAAAATCTGCATCAAGACACACAGGTGGACACATTCTCATACTTGATCCATAAAAATCTTAAATTAAATCAAGTTTTATAATCAAGTATGCCACTCAACAACAAAGCAACCCGGAACACTCTCCATCCCTTACGCTAGTACGTATGCCTTACATCGCACCTGTTGTCACACCAACATGTGGAGTTTGTGGTCCAGCTAATAGAGCTTAGGGGCTTGCATGTGCAATAGCAGCTTTTATTTATTTGGTTCTAGTATTTATTGCCAGCTGGTCCACAACTGAGTCTACAGAAAGAATTGTCTGTTTGCAAAATTCCCGTTGCCTACAGCCTCCTATTACTGCCGGTGGGCCACATTCTGCCTGTTCCTCTTTAGCTGACGGTGCTGCTCAGGTATAAGTGAAAAGAGAATTTGGCCTATTCTGCATATTCTGTGTCTTTGGTATCACACAGAGCTTCACTAGGGCTGGCTTGCTCCCCCCGGCATGCTCGCTGCGAGCGCAGGCTTGATGCGGGGACTGAATGCAGGCGCACAAGTTGAGGGGCAAACCACAGAACCAGCTGGGGAAGCACAGCAAACGAGAGATGCAAAAGGCCAAAATAGTGAGACAAACCTCGTTTGAATCTCTGGAGCGGACTGAGGCCCTGGCTGGTGGGTGTTAGGAGAGCAGCAGTGCTGTAGCATCACCCCCTGTTCGTCTCTAATCACTTCTGCCTTTCTGTTCGTTTTGTTCTTTCGGTCGTTGCCAGCTGACATTCAGATCTGATGGCAGACATCGTGCAACTCAGGGAAACCAGAAATTGGGGAATCTTGAAAAGATTGTAAAGATGTAAGCTCACTACTAACATGTCTGTGTAAATGAACTGATCACGCACCTGACATCACATAAGTGTTTCGAGTTTCAGCTGTGTCTGTGGTATTAAATGTGAACAGAAAAAGAAATAAAGTCATGAGACCCTTCATAACCCTGCCGGATCGGTGCCGCTGCGGGCGGGCTGCAGGAGCGAGCCATCGGATGTGCCGGGCGCCGGCGCACATCCTTCCTCAGCACGTGGAGCTGGGCAAGGCCGTGCACGGGAACCTGGTTTATAAACCAGAACAGCTGTAACGTTACAGCCCCTGGGGCAGGCACGCTCCTTTTCTGCATGTTAACTACGGGTGTACAGATCGTTTCATTTCACCTAGCATTTCTTCAGGAGACGCTGTAAATTCTAACTACACCATGACTGTGAAATTGGCAGAACTCCGTGCATAGAATGGAATTTATAACATTTAATCTGGGGTTACAAAAAGAAGCTAGGGGGCTGGCTTCTTGTGCTGAGGGAGGGCAGGACTTCTCTTCGGTTCCACTTAGGAAACGGCCTTTGCTTTGCAAGTCACTGAGCATCTGGCCAAATCTAGCAAAATTCATGCAATTTTAGGAAAGAAGAGGAGCCACCTCCATTTGACTCTTGCACCGAGCAGGAAAAGGTTTCAGACAGGGAACATTCACGCTTTACACGCACACTGCAGCAGCCGCTCCCGCAGGTTGCACTGTACCTCCTGTTAGTTCTGCCTCCCTTACCGATACAGAAATGCCAAAGTCAGGGGACTTGTGCTTGCTGGCGTGCGTTGACTCCAGATAGTGACCAGGGTCTGCTTCTTCAGACAGCTACTGGTGCAAAATGAGCTGCTCTCACCTGGAGGACAGGCAACAACCACCTGGATAACCTGCCCTTTTGCATCATAAAATCAAATACTGCCAGCTGCCTCCAGGAGGACACACGCCTCTCCACCACCACTGCGGGATGAGGATGGAGCTGCCTGCCTCGAGGGTACGTTATAGCCTGAAGTTTTAAGAAATAACTTCATTTAAAAAAATAAAAATGTGATCAGGATATCAGTAGGGCTTTCTAGAACAGCTGGTTCCCTTCCCCCTGTAATTTTGGGTCTGGATGTGGCTGTAGAAATCTGTGGTACCTGCAGTGAAGACAAGAGCCCTTGCAGGCGCTGGGCTATTCAGCGAGCGCGGCGGGCAGGGAGACTCCGCAGGAAAATTGCCTGCAGGCTGCAGAGCCATATGCTGCATTTCTGCAAACCCTTCCCCATAGGAATAAACTTGGCCAGTTCTGATAAAAAAAAAAACATATAGGGACTTTGTGAGTCAAAATATTGCTGTGTTCTCACTGCCCTCTGTGTGAGAAGCCGTATAGGAAGTAACGGGAGGCTCATTCATTAAACAGCTCAAGTTTTAAAAGATTTTCCAACTCTACATTTTGTATCACAGCTTCACAAATAAACAGGAACAATTTGGCAGCATTTTATTTCTTGGCAGCATGTTGAATTGGCGATAAAATAGGTCAAAAGCATTTTACCAGAAAGCTCCATTCATTTGAGAAAAATACTTTTGATAGAAGCATGCACAGGCAGAAAATCATGTCCTATTGTATTGCTTGCCAAAAATAAAATATCCTGGAGAAGTAGCACTTACATGTCAGACCTGGAGTTGCTAGATGCTCAGCATTTATGTACGTGTGTGTCAAATGGCATTTGCCTAAGCCCTATTTAAAGCAGTTACTTATCCAAATACCTTGAGAACCTCTCTGTCCACCATTGGCCTGCGGCAGCCGAGGTGCTGCAGCCAGTTCCCCCAAAGCCACCCGCTGCTGCCCGGGTGACATTGCCACGTGAAGCTGGCTTCCAGACGAGCTGAAGCTTCCATAACAATTAACATTTGCAGTTTCATTTGGATGGGCTTTCCTTTTTCACTACGGGAAGCTAACGTAGAGGTAAGCTACAGGTTTCACGTGTAGTCTGTTATCATCTCTCTTGGGTACTTCAACACGATCCACGTGAAGGTGGGTTTTGGTCAATGCTTTTTGGTGGGCTTCCATAGCAAAAGTCCTGGCGTGGATCCGTCCACCTCCAGCCTCCCGGGGCTGTGTTTCTTCGGGCTGGGTCCGTGATCACACCCCTGCAATTGTGCGAGGAGAGTGAAAGAGGAAGAAGAGACACTCCATCTCAGATTAATGAAGGTTTATGGCTTGTTGGACAATCACTTCTGCTTGCTGCTAGAGCTTTAGGTTGAGCTCAGTACGTTTCTACCTCCAGCACACACTACGTACATCAGTGTTAGCAAATGTAACTCGTACACGCCGACACACGCTCGCTGTCCATGCACGTGTGAATTCCAGCCTTGTGGTGGGCTTCTAACGAGCTTTCTCGCCGCCTTTCCCAGCAGAAGGTCTCAGTTCCCTTCCACGTCGGCGTGACACAGCCCTTTCCATCTCAGCTAGGGGCTGGTGCATGCTGTGACTTTCCAAATCAGAGCAAAATTCAAAGCGCTGTATCTGGACCAAAAAAACCCCAACCAACCAGTCCCAAACCTCTCTACCTGAGGGAAATGCGGCGTTTGGCCCCATTTCAAACAATGCTGCATGAAAGGGCACTGCTCCCTTTTCTTTTCCTCATGTCCTGCTTGATTGTCAGGTGATTGCAGAGCTGTACATGAGAAAGAACAGGCATGGTGATTTCTAAGCCTCTGTTCACATTGGCCTTCTCTACGCGGCCCCCTTCCACACACTGCCCAGTGCTGCAAACCGCCCCTCGGCAGGGTGGGATGGAGTCAAGCCCTGGCAGCACTTTCTGCCATGAGCCCGCAGCACGACCAGCTCCCAGGTGCCAAGATTTAAACACCTGCAACACCCCCATATTACAAAAGGCAGCAAAAACTCGTGCTACAAATTCTCACCAAAAATTAAGCCAATATCCATGATCACACACGGGCGTCTGTTCTGCCCGGTCAATAGCACCAGGGGACTTGTAGCAAGCAGTGACAATGCAATTGATTGTTGTAAGATTCCCTGTGCTGCAAAAGGTGCGACCTTCTGTTTTTGGCTGCACAGGAACAAGTGCTCAGCTGTGGTTCTGAGCCCGCTGCCCGACCACCAGCTTGTGAAGGAAGCAGGTGGGTGGCACAGGGGCTGTACCCGGGTGGTGCACGGCGTGGGGCTCCTGCCTGGGCAACCTCTGAGCATCTCCGGCCTAATGCCAATACATGAGGGGGGGAAAAAAAAAAAAGTAACAACATTTCAGATACAGTCAGATCACCACAGCGGTTTCTTCCTCATAAAAGCCCTTTGGCTAGAGGAACCTTGGCCAATGGCCCAGCTGAGCTGCTGGGCACGTGGAGGCGAGCGGTCCTGAGAGCCCCCCGGGCCTGGCCTGCGGGTGTCTTGGGGAAAAAAGGGCACTCCGAGGCCTCTGTCAATGAGCACAGTGTTTGCACTGGATTAGAGTGGGATTTCTCCACTCTGTTCACTTGCTGATCCTCACAAAACTTCTGCCTCCCTCCTGTTTGCTCTGTTTTGTTTGCAGAGAGTAAGTTTTTATGCAACAGAAAGTGAGGGAGATGAGCTAATAAAATAATTACTAAGAAATGACATCCACTGAGCCCATTGACCCAAGCAGTTACTCATTAATCATGCTAGTAGACCTAAAAATACTTTAGATTGCATGCGATACGATCTACACTAGCAATTAGTACAACCAATATAACTACTCAAACCAACAACAGCACGTTCACCTAAATAGCAGCAGATAGCCAGCTAATCTGCTGTGTTTGAAAGCGTCTTGTCAAACCTCGTATTTGTCTCTTTATTTCACCCAGCCAAGAATCCGCACATTGAGAGAGCAATTGTCAAGAGCAGAAACGGATGCAATCATTTAGAACTTATTAAATGTATTACCAATAAGATAGCCTTTTCAAGGGATCTCAGCTGGCTTTCTGCTCAGCCATAAAAGTATTAAACCAAAATGTCCATATCCTCCTCTCTGTTTACCTGTGGTTCTCATTTCTGAGAAGAATAAGAGCTGACATTTATGTCTTCACTCCAAGGAAGGTGAATATTACGGGCAGAGAATATAATTTCTACACCACTTCAAAGAATTATAATACATCATGAATTCTGCAATAACTATAATTCCAGAAAATATTTATACAGGAAATATAATTCACAGATAAGATTTCTACAGTAATTTCCGCATGACTTTTCCCTAACGCCTGCCAGCAGGTGGGCGAGCAGAAGCGGAGGCGGTGCGGGGCCGGGCCTGGCAGGCGCAGAGCTGCTCAGCACCGCTTTGATGGGAGCCCTGCTCCCGTGATGGCCGGCCTCAAACAACCCGGCCAGGTACCCGGGCCATGCTGGAGCCCTGGGACACACGGAATGAGGGCTCAGGCCATGCTCCTTCCTTCAGGAAGCCCCTTAAGCCGGAGCTCCCAAAGTGTTTTATTCTCAGGGGTGTTTTCAAACACTGCTGCTGTGCCTCAGGACAGGAGGGAGAGGCACAGGTGAATTGCACTCGCCTAGGGGCAGGCAGGAAGGCCTCAGGACAACTCCCGCCTCCCTTCAAGTGCATGTTTTCTCCTCAGAAGGAGCTGTTTGCACTAGGCTGAATTTGAGCGTCTCCTAAAATTCAAAGGCTTGAGGGGCTCTAGCAGGAGCAGCTCGACAGGAGGCCACTACACGGTGTAGGGGACCGACGCTGGCTGCCGCCCCGCTCGCTTTCTGTCCTGCGGTGCCTCCGGGCCCGGCCTCCCACACAAAGACCCCCTCCGAGGGGCTCTGCTCTCCTCCACCAAACCGCACGTGCTCCCAACTGGCGACAGCGGCTGAAGACAAGACCACAACAAATTTTACCTGATTCGTTTTCGAGCAGGCTCTTTGATTACCGAGAGGAGACAGAATTGCTGCTGCTATAGAAACAGCAGCCTCCAGCCCGGTGACCACGCTCGGCTGCAGGCGGACCTGGAGATTGCTCGGTTTGCGAGGTGGGGCACGGCCTGCCGGCCTCGGTCGGCTCCACACGAGCCCAGAGGTCAGTTGTAAGGCCATGGAAATATCTAGAAATACAAGCCCCGGCTCTGTTCCAAAACTTTTCAAAGCAGATATTTTTCCAGCATCAATAGAGGCAAGAGATGGTGTTAAACACAGTCCTGCCCGAGCAGGGATACTGCTTGCTCTGTAGTGCATTAATAAAACAAAGCCCACGGGAAAGTTCGTGCTACCCACCCACTCCTGCCCAGTCTGGGTGTGCGATTACAACACAACACAACGCAGTGCTCGGAAGGCGAACATAAATCCTCCTTCACTGTCCCGGGCTTGCCAGGCTCTCACTGTTCCCCGTCATCCACAGACGGTCATGGGAGCTGGGAACCGAGGAGTGGGTGAAATAAGAGAGCTCTTCAGGTAAGAAAGCGCTGGCTACCTGTCTACAGACATCTTTAAAAGATTTATTAGAGAGAGGTTGTTTTGACAAGCACCGTTTAAATAAATAAATAAAGAGCAACCAAGGGGAAAAAACAACAACAACAACAAAAACCCCTACATTTCCTTCAGAAAAACACTCATGTTTGCAAATTGCAGTAATGAAAAAAGTAAACAAATAAAATGCTGTACTTATGCAGTGATTTGAAGAAGAGAAGCTGTTTAAAAAACAAACACTGTGTTTGCCACGGGACATGCATACATACCGGCTTAATTCTTTATGACAAGTAATTGAATTTATTGTGCATAATTAACGGTAAGTGAAAACTTCTGGTATTTCAAGTGTTTATTTACTCAGAGACATCAAATCCAGGTATATTTTTACAGACATTAAAATTTCAGGCAAGCTATTCAGAAGAAGTGACTAAAACACCTCAGCAACTTGTCTCACCCAGTAAAGGACACAGGAGAACTCAGCTCCTAAATTCCCAGATAAAGATCAGGGCTGAGTGCACTGCACCCACACTCCCAGTTCCCAAACCCCAGCCCACTCCAGCAGGAACTCGATATTGTCGGGGAGGATTTTACACTGAAATGTTATAGCAGCCTTCAGATTCGTGCTGCAGCTACGGCCCTGTTCAGGGACGGCCAAGCTCCAGCTTTCCAGGGGCGGGATGGAATTGCCACGTATTTAGCTCAGTCTTAGAAAAGATCTCGCTTAAATCCCTTGAGTGAAAAGGGACTGAAAGGCTTCTCTGCGCGGCCACGGAGACTGCAGCTGTCAAACTCTCCAGAAGTCTCCTGCTGAGGTTTCCAGGCCACCTGTGTAAGCCACCACAGAAGGCCGGGTCGCTGAGCAGTGCTCTCCCTGAGCCGGGAGAGTCGGGCTGTTAACAGAGGCTCCGGCTGCGGGGGAGAACCAGGCTGCAAGGCCATGGCCACTTCCAGACAGCACCGGGGCTCAGAAATAGGCCAAAATGCTCATCCTGGTGAAAGTAGCTAATCCAAAGCTCAAAGTGGAGGATCTGGGAGACCACAGCAACGCTACAGAACAAACCACCCCAAAAACTGCCCTCTGTACTCTGGGGTGCAGCCCTGCGGGGAGACCCGGGGCACCGAACTGCACCAGCAAGCGCTTCATAAATGATGAAAACCTTTCCAACTACAAATCAGAAACGTCCCGAGTTAAACTTGGGATTCTCACTCCTGCTTTCGGTTGCAGTAACATCACCTGAGTACCAGAAAGGGCCACCCTACCAGACTGAATGGGCTGTATTCAGTGAAGAAAACTCCTGGTAATATCAGAAAGAATTAAAACATTTATTGGGCATAAATATATTACATATACACTACAGATACAGTTAAGTCTTACATACATAGTGTAGTATTTGCAAAATCTATACATTAAAATTGATATGGCAGTTTTAATACAATGCATATGAAATAGTCTAAAATTTACAATACAAGAAAACTTATGATTATTTTTTTTTTAAAGTTGAAAAGCTTGGAATGTATGTTCCCATAGTGAGGTAAAAACTTTTTTTTTTTTTTTTTCAATTTAAAGAACTGTGCAAGGATAAGGTTCATACACATTCAGTTAGGGCACTTCTCAATCGTGACACTGAATACTGAACTACTGTAGCCAACAAACAGGATTAGAAAACATTTCAAGTTCATAAAGAAAAAGGCAGAACAATATAAAAACGTCTCTCTCCTTCCTTAAGGGCTGTAAATATTTAGTGTTTCATTCTACCTTTTTGTGTGTGTGTGTTCATTATTTCTTTCAGAGCAGAGAGCTCTTGGAGTTGATTCAGTGCCTGATGCCACCGGATCAAAGGGCAAAAAGACATATGGGAAGACAAGGCATCAGCAAACTGCGGGAATGGAAACCCAAACAGAAACGGTTTATGATCTGTGATGTTAATACATGAACCACAGCCAGTTCACTATGGCAGAAAATACGAACTAAAATAATGCCAAGGTAACTGATTTAGGGCCTGCTCCAACTCCTGCAGAACACTTCGTTAACCCCGGGGTTGGAGTGGGCATTGTCACGAGCATGATTGCACAGGGAACTGAACAGGTTGGCACTGACAGAAATGCTTGAAGTCTAACAGATCGCTTCTCTCTGCGCTTCTGCTTGCTGCTTTTAGTATCTTTGTACTGCAAGCTTTCAAAATTGATCAAATTACATAAAGCAAGTTTTTTTTTTTTCAATTTTTCTTTTTTAAAAAAAGATGTCAAGCTTGGGTTTAATAGCAGCACTGCTGAAACAATACTCCAAAAATAAAAACGGGACTCTACTCAGATTTCTGGGTTTCCAAACTAGCAGTCTTTTCATGGTTTTAAAAAATACACTTTCCCCACCCCTCCATTGAAAACAGCTGTCTATGCTTTGCTCACAAAATACAGATGCAAGGTCACAAAGTTTCATATCACAAATAAATTTAAATAAGATGTAAATAAATTTGACAAGCCATGACTTTGGCAAAAACAAAAAAATATATATATTTAGCTCAATGCCATTAGTTTGCAAGGCTAAATTAAACTAATTATAGTCAATAACAAAATACAGAACATTTCTAATATTTGCTACATCTAGAGAGGCACACAGAATAATTCATTGATCTTAGCACTTTCTTTCCAGAGATGATTATGTTTTTGGATACATGTAAACGTTTGAATCACTGATAATGTTTTTTGGCATTTAATGTACTAGATGCTCCCATCTTCAAAAACACAAGAAAATGTAAGAAGATTAATAATACTAGGAATGCTGCCAGGTAAAAAGTTGACCTAAAGTACAACAGTATAAAACAGACAAAATATAACATGCTACAGGGGGTGGGGAGGGGAATTAGTACATAAGTACACTTTTTATTTTTTATTTTTTTACAATAAATAAAAGATTGCACTGTAATTGGTATTTAAAGTACTGTATGCAGTATATAGTATAAATAAACCTAAAACAAAAATAATGTTGTTTTTCCCCATTACTTTGGTTAAGGGAATATTATGCTAGTACAGGACACTGAATCCTAGACAATGGAGACAGAGCACAAAATAGCTAGGACAAAAGCAAAACCAAGTAGCAAAAATATACAAAAACAATAGGCAGGGAAATACACTGTGTCTGTTGCACCCTTTTGGAATCTATTTGCACCTCCAGCTCACTTATGTCCCTGAGGTACTCGCACAATGTTGACTTAATATAAATAATCCAATGACTCAAGAGTTAAAAAATCTATCTTGATGGATTAAAATGTGTGTCTCGGAAGAGGCAGGTAGGAGGGGGGGGAACACAGCTGTAAGAGCGAGGACTATACCTCTGTAGGACTCCAGTCCCAATTTTGCAATGTACCAAGTATTTCGATTAGCCCTGTGTTAAGAATAATGTAGGCACCCATTTAAGGTACTTAAAATAAACAGATCCCATTTCTGATACCTCCAAGAAAGTTCTATAAAATCAATACCCCTCCAAAAACCAAAAGATCAACTGACAGTGAAGTTTGCTTACATTTAGTGTAAATCTCACCTAATTCAGTAGAGGCAGTAAGCTGTCACCAGCTCTAATCATATCAATCAGACTGAACATAATAGAATAATATCTACTATTAGATTAGGAATAGTTATATACAGTGACAAACAGACAAGTTAAAGCAGCTTTTAAATAGCTGAACATGGGAATAACTAACTATTGCACAATGCCCTCTTACTTAAAATTACTGCTAGGAATCAAAATGGTAAAAAAAATCTATAATGCTTCATAATTTATATGCAGTTTGGTTACTTGATTTCTTATACAGGCAGTTCATAGTGTTGTAACTGTAACAATAACAGGTTTTTAGACTGCAGGATACTGTTCCGATTTAAATGCACTAAGCAGTTAAAATAACAATTTATTTTTATCTTGAAAAAATGGGGCAAATGTAGTGAATAATTCATAGGCAACATTGCTAATACTGTTCAATGAAGACCTGGTATTGCTGACTAACACTGTATTCTAGTCTTACCACTATACACACTTGTGACTAATGTTTAGGAGAAGAAGAAGAAACAAAAAAGTGATTCAATTAAAATTTCCTAAATAGTAAGATAAAATAAGAGACTGTAAGAACTTCAGTGAAAACAAAAACAAAACCACGATGACAAGGCAAATTGGTGACATTTTTGAAACTGTGAAGGAAAAAAATCTTGCTTTTGGTATCTGGTTTGCTTGTTTCTCCAGTTTGACCACTTCCTAGTTTTGAATTTCAAAAAGGTGCATCAAAACACTGATTTATCTTTCTTCAAGCTAGAACTGTAAAAACAAGAGAAGTATATAAAATGCATGGTAGAACAAAAGGATTTCAAAAAGGAATATCTGAATAAATGTGTGGATTATAATGCGTAGCATTAGTTAAATTTGTATCTCAAACTTCCATTGAATTCTCTACTTCATAAAGAAGTATTGTAATATACAGGCGAATATAATTGACAAACTTGCAAAGCCAAGAACAATGAGGGCTGCAAACTGTTCATCAGTAGGAATCATGTTCTTTATCTTAGGATTATCTATGCTTCCCATTTCTCCCGCAAGCATGATCTCGTTTCGCTGAAGCATAAAGGCAACGGATGGGCTGAAAGGTCCACTAAGTTCCTGTGAGGTATCCAAGCACCGGCGACACACGCAGACGCGAAACCGATAGTCTGTGTTGACTTGAAGGCCTGAGATTTGGAACGTGGTCTCATCTCCCTTGTACACCTTCAAAACAAAACAGCAAGCACAGTTAAATATAAAAAGCAGAACCACCTCCACTTTTCCATAATATCAGAACAAATTCAAGAAGCGTATGACGTATTTGTTGAGTGAAACATGAGTGTAAATAGTCCGTTCTAAGTAGAGGCAGAGGAAACCTGTACATGAAAGGGTCCTGCATTTCATACAAAGTCACAAGTTGTAATAAATTAAGGTAGATTTGGCAAGGATTTGGGCCAGGAAGTTAGGTCAAGCCTGAGTCTGGTAAGGAAATGTTTCTGCAGGCCTCAAGGGAAGCCTCTCGGGAGGTCAGGGTAGGCCTCAGCAAAATGGCGGCATGCAGAGGAACAGAACAGAGACGTCCGACCATGGCAGGTCTCCACAGAGAGCTCAGCAGACTGCACGCACACAAGAACAGACAAGACTTCAGGCAACATATCGTACAGAAGACATGCTCATCTTTTGTGGGTGTGATAAATACCACAAACATATTTCTGTACTGTTAAAATGTGACTATATGCTTAAAATGTCTAAGACATAAGCACCATATTTGGCCCCAAAATGAAGAAAATCTGCAAACTAAGTTTATTGCAAGACATTCACTGCACAGTCATAAAAATCATACAAATACTATTTTAATATACTTTCCTCACATTTCTCTCAAGAGTCAGCAATTATGCCAGAAATTACACTTTCTGAATTGTGGAAACAATAAAATATTATTAAGGTATAAAAAGCTCCTCTTGGTTGCATTGTATTTTGTTCTTTAACAATCCAAAATCCATGATGTATTTATGCTAATCAAATGTAGGTAACTTATGACTCAGAGCATGAGTCACAGTATGAGAAAGAAGAGAGAGAACTGAGTATCTCAGAGTTTTGCGACTTAAATGGAAAAAGACCACTGGAAACACTTAGGAACTCTGAAAACAAATAACCAGTCAACAATTTATATAACGTAGGGTTGCTGAAACTGGTATTTTATTAAATAAAAAACAAGGTGTCACAAAGTGCTTTTATCTCCTAGAAAAAAAAAAACCCTCAACTTTGGATGCTTCTTCCTTTACTCATCTCACCGGTTTCCTTCTCCTCACAGCAGGAGCAGGAAGCTGAGTGCTTCTCTGCCCTCCCGAAGGTAAAGAGCTCTGGCTGAGAGAAGGTAACGAGGGAAATTAAAACTGAGCCGACAGAGGACTTCCTGTGTGTTACTCCAGGGTAGGAAAAAAAAAAAAAAAATCAAAATGAGACAGACTCAGCTAAACACCGCTTAAAGAACGCAACTTTCCTGCCCATGCGTACCCCTGAGACTCATCCTTCAGTTAGGAAGCCAGTCTGATTGCCTGGAAAGGTCTAGGACAAAAGATCAAGGTTTTCCTTCCATTCATTTTCTCTCCTCCTTTTAAACTTTTAAACTTCCACAATTTTTCCAAATACAGTTTGAATGACGGTGACTGAGGTTCCAGACGAAGAACTCCAGTAGCAAGCTGGTTCCTGGCCCCAAGACGTAAAGCAAGAAGCAGCGCTTCAACAAAATTATTTCACCTTCATCACGTACGCTCAGCATTCACAGGAAGTTCATTCTAGCTCAAGTGACAGGAGCACAACGAATTCATGCTGTAAATGTCTGCAATTAACCAAAGCTACACGCCACTGCCTTTCTTGCAATCTTTGCTCATCTTCCCAAAGCCACCAAGAAGCAAGCCATTAAGGTACAGTAATACATCACAGGAAAAACAATTACAAGCACTGTAGCTGCCCACAGAATTAATGTGAAGGCTGAAACATCTGTTTGCAAAGCATACCTCTTATCAAGAAAGTCCCTGCCACTGTATTTTCCAATGGCAACTGGAAACGTTCCTCCACCAGACCCATCAGAATTCTTCTACTTCAGGGCCTTAGCTAGCCCCGCATTTCTGTAGTCTCTAAGACATCACAACCCAAAGCTGTACAACACAGCTGTAAGCAATGTGTATTTTTGGTGCTGTTGTCACTATTAACTTCCTTTCAAAATGCATCATCAGAGGAGTTCCACGTGTCTTTGCCATAAAGTAATTCATTTGCCACAAACAACACTACTTCTAAAACAAAACAAAAATCCGGTAAAATCCAAAAACTGAATTTTAATTTAGAAAGTACCATCTACACTTCCAAAAAGCACATTTCACAGATACTAGGGATTGGATCTATACAACCTGTCTTTGCACTGAAAAAAACCTCTGCAGTTAATTGTTTCTGTTACTTGTTTCGGTGTGTCAGGGTGGTGAATACCGGTGTAAACTGGTAACTGGCTAAGGTCAGCTAAATCAAAGACTTGTATCTTCATTACAGTCTAATAAATACAGATGGCCATTCAAGACAGCTACTCAACAGTACTTCTCAGAAAAAAGCCAGTCAGCCAAGTGAGAGAAGGGTGCATCTTTAAAGAAAGCTTGAGGAACAGTCAAAAGTACACTGGCTACATGAATATTCAATGCTGATAAAGACAAACCATCTCCTGTGCTAGAGCTAGGAAGGTGGTGGAAATTGTCCTGCTTTCGGTGAAGACTGTTAGCACCAGTGGAGCTATGGCCCTTCTCAGCAACAGGCAAACGATTCTTGTGCTTAATTATCATCCCTTCGGACAGCAGCCTCTGCATCCTGCACAACTGGCTGCAGCGAGCGCCCTCGAGGGCTATGCAACAGAAGGCACTACTGGCCTGAGCTCAGTTTTGCCTGCCTTAGTGTCCATGCTGAATTTTGTCTGCCTTAGTGCCTCTCGGACCATGCTAATCTAGGGCAGAATGCCCTGAGCACAAACACATATGCTTGGCTGTTAATGCAGTTACACTCTGTGATCAGACTTCACATACACAGCAACAACAACAACAACAAAAAGTAATTTAATTTTTAATTTGACAATTATGTACAAGGCCTTTGAACTTGCTATGCAAAGATTAAACCCAATATGATTGTGTAAAGCAGCATATATATATATATATATATATATATATATATATATATATATCACACTGCTTTGGTGGCCACCAAGTCAGAGTAAAGAGTCTACCCAATTTATCGCTTTCAGTTCCTAGAAACAGCTCTTCTGTTTAGGCACCTGAGAATATAATAAAAACATGATGAGCTTTTTGCCTTGCTCCCTCAGTGAAAATATCATCACAAGTAATAAACCACTGCTGAAGCCCCTTACGGCACTTGATACTGTTGATCAAAATAGAGAGCCTAGAGAATTCCTGTAGGCAAGTATTTCTCCGTTTCACAGATGTCATTAAATAATTCCAAAACTCCTCAATCTTCTCCAAACAATAAAAATATGACAGCCACAATTGCTCTATAAGCAACACACTGGGAAGTGTAAGATAGCCTTATGTGGTGCTTGTACTCCATTGCAATGACCACTGTATTTAATAATTAATACAAGCCTGTTTTGTATGGTAATCAAGAAACAGAGGCAGGTTTCAATTTATTTAGAAAGCATGCCCACTTGAAAGGTTTTATTTCTTCTAAGTCATTTGACAGATTTCTCTGTAAGAAACAGTCTGGGCTTCTTCTTTTATCCAGACTCATAATCAGTGTCACTCACTCCACTGCTAAGATGGTCTGGAACACTTTAGAGCTGCGTGGACAGGAGGTGGGCTGCACTTACATTCTCTAACAAAAGTAAATTATTTGTTCCGTCTCATTACACAAATCTGGCATCAGGAGGCAGAGAAAATACTCTACATAAATAGCACAAAGACTAAATGCCAATGCATGTTATACATATTATTCTGGCTTGTAACCAGGATGAGTGCCTTTGACTTGCTATTTAAAACAGAGAAGGAAAAACATGGATTTGTGGATCAGAACTTTAAACAAATTAACAGTGCACTGAGTGTGTTTCAGAGATTGTGTGTGTACTGAGTCTGAAACAGAGCACAAACAACAATAAAAATCAGAGCTTGGTAACATTGACTGGATTCTCCCAGGCATCCACCTCTTGGTGCAGAAAGGCCCTCGGGACTTCAGCAGCCTTTCCACTGCGCTGCTGGGACGTTTCACATTTTTCCAATGCATTTACTTTCATTTGGAAAACATTTAGGGACAGTTTTCTTCCCAGTACAGTTGTGGCAGAAGCTCATGAAACACAATTGCCTCCAAATTCTCAGAAATTTCAAACGTAATTTTTTTTTTCCTCACAGGCAATGATTTAAGGATGAACGAGCTTTAAAACTTGGCATTCTCATTTCCCTCGGACATCTCTTATGAAGAGTTGGCTCCTTAGTGATTTGATCCCCAAATCTGTTCATGTAGGAAACCAAATCTTAGGCTGCCGTGTGCTAAGAGAACATTATCCCAAACTTCACCTGCTTGTGCTGCACAACCCAGCCCCTTGCACTCACTTGAGGTTAAACCTATGCAAAGCTGAGGATGATTTCAACACAACTGGAAGCTAAGTTCTAACTGAATAAACTCTGTCAGACAAAACTGCAGGACACACAAAATCCAATCTCAGCCAGCGACTCCTGGAGTTTGCAGTGGTTTACTTCCTGACTTGTAAACAAGGAAGATCTGATTTCCTAAAAGGAACTGTAATGTCACATGGCACTGCTTTCTGATGTATCCAAATAAAGCCTACAAATACACAAAAAAAAGAACATACTGCTCAAGAAATAGGAAAAAGAGCATTCAATATTTTTAACATGCCATTTAGGTAGCCACATTACTATCTGTTTACCTCCTGCAAATCAAATTCATCAGACAATATTCTCAGTAGAGAAATATTTACCCACGAGTTCATCCAGAAGAGGGCAGGGATGCCTGCAGTCTGAAAGAAAGGGGGTTTGAGTACTTTGACACCACCTCTGCAAGGTCAGATGGCAGAGGAAGGGTGGCTTACGGGATGTGGAGGGCTGCATCCATGGGGCTACAAGTAGAGGCAGGCAGTTCAGGTGCGATGATCAGAAACTACAGGAGCAGGAGCTTTACCCAGAAGCATGTCAGTGGCTAAATTTGCAGCAGGGGAAGGAGATGCTAAAGCAATTTCACATATTTTGTATGTTAATGAAAATTATTATTTTATATAGTCTGTATGTGTTTCTACAACATAAATGAGGCACAAGTACAGCACAGTGGGTTCCTCCTAGGTGTTCTTACATCTCTCGAGAGCATCCCTAAGACGTACATACACTGCAGAAGATCAGGGAACTCAGACTTGGAGAGTTAACAGATGGCAATGCGACATGGCTTTCTCCAGTTAAAGTTTTACTTCATAGTGAGTTTGCTATATTCATTCACTTTAGATACAAAACATACTAGACAGGTGTTACGATGCTCTCCTTTAAACTGTTCCACAGGTAGTCCCAGAAAAAACAATCAGCGTGGTGTCCTGCAGAGCTACACTGTGTGAACGAGAGAAGTGAAACGTAGCCACTTGTTTCAGCACGCACCCTACTCTGTGCCAGGAAACATGAAGCAGGCTACTTCGTGCTTAGTCAGCACAGCGTGCCCACGTGGATTTTCTCTTCTCTGAATGAAATTAATATGGAAGAACAACACATTCTGCATCTTCTGGAGGGCTTCTGAGCAAACAACTGGGTCAAGATCCATAGTATAAAATTCTTCCAGGAATAGCAAGTATCACAACCATGCAGCTTGAGGGACAAGTTGCATGAGCTTCCTTTAGGAGTCCAAGCAGACTCCACGCTCAGCACTGTCCCACTCTGTGCACAACTGTTCCCCAAATAGTCGCGGGATATGGTTGTGTTTTCACGTCAAACACAATCATCGTGAAAAAGATCTAACTCAGTTTTCATGATGATAGGATCTTTCTTTTGGAAAGACTCAAATCCATTATGGAAAGCATGCAACATTCTTGTCCATAAAACACAACTGCACTAGTTTAAAATACGTAAGAACAGTACGGATGCAAAGCCAGTGCTGCAACGGGCTTATCGACATCTTCCTATTACGTCTGTCAGAATAACAGAATCTTTGCAGAATTTCCTGGGGGGGGAACACAGACGTGTATCAAACATTCTCCCATCTCACACACACAAAACAGACTCACAGCGACCATCATCTTGATTTCTGCTGTGCAGTCATTTGTACAGATGGTAAACGCTTTGCAGTTTAATTGGTTTGTTCTACTCCAGGAGATGCCTGCACATGAACTTACACTCGTAAGCTTTTATTTATTAAAACCCTGAAAACAAGAATTAGACCTTTGAGCTAAAATGAAAAAAACTTTTTTGGTCACTATTAGCTATATTCACCTCAAGTAAATTAATTAGGAGCAGGCACAAGATGTGGCTCCATGGATTTTTAACACATCTTCCTAGTTAAAACCTTTTAAAGTCTTGGCTTAAATAGCTGCCTTTAAATTGCTGCAGATAAAGTGATGTGACTATTGACAGGATTACGGACTTGTAAGAGAAAAAAGCTTTTTATGTTCATTAGTTGAAAAGTTAAAATTTTAAGGTAATTTTAAAAGTGAATTTTTATTTGGTGACAAACATAAATAAATAACTTCGATCAGTGAAGCCGATTTCTGAGACAGTGAGCTGTGCAACTCTCCTCTTCCACGGCTGGTTATCGGCTGGTCCAGCCACAGAAGTTACGGTGTCAGGCTTTGAGAATCACAGCCGGGAGCTTCTTCCAAGTGAGTCACTTGCGAGAACACAAGTGAAACACCTCTCAGCATTGTCATGCTTCATGTGGTTATGAGAAACTAAAACCAATATCAGACCCTGAAGACTACTTTTAATTTCCTTTATTGCTGGTGTTTTTTCACACCATTATTTTTTGGCTACAAAGATTAAGCCATCAGCTACCTTAAAGAAACATGAAGCCGTGCCCGGTTCTCCACAAGGATCACCAGAACATTTTAACCACTGAAGCTATGCTCACTAAAGCTGTACATGGAGACTGCGTGTTGAGGCTACTTGTAAACAGCAACAGCAGAACAGGTTCACTCAACCCACTTACCACTAAGGGGCCACCACAGTAAAGAGAGGTCATGTTACGTGTACAGTGCCAACAACGATTCCCAACAAAAACAATGGTTAGGTTTCTGAATATGTAGCACCCACACGAATTGTTTTTATGCATTTATGCTTATATGCTTTTATGTTTATGTTATTTTAGATAACTCATTAATTTGCAGTAACACTCAAAAATAAGACTGAAGAGAAGCAAAGGCATAGTTGCAAAGAAAGTACCACCTTATTCACATTTTTAAGAATTTAATTTAGGGCTTAAGATACCTCATTCTCCCATTTTGACTTATTTGGAATCCTTATGAAAGGACAGGCAGAAGACAGGGCCCAGATGAAGTGCACTGTAAATAACAAAGCTAGAGGTATGATAGATGAAATGAAAGATTTAGCTATGAATGAGTTGTTCCATTTCAGATGTGCTGGGGAAACGTCCACTTGTGATCTCTAGTCAATATAGACAAGTCAGGAAGGATCAGCCATACTTCAGGCATACAGTCTCTGTGAGGCACCTGATACAAAGCAGTAACACATCCATACATCTACACCTACACAGGAATGGGATGGCTGAACAAACCAATTAAAAGTTGTCTACTTGAGTGAAATCCTTGATACAAGGTCTTGAGAGCTACCCTGAAAATCCAGCAAGCAGCTTACTGAATTAGGAAAAATGAGCCACCTAGTTCATCTCATCTTCAGACAGCAGTCAGCACCAGCAGGAAACCTGGGTGGACAGAATTGTAACTTTCTAAAGGTTAGTTCAGTTGGAAACAGTAATCATCTCTGGAGAGGGCGTAAATCATTCCGGTGAGATAACAGCGTTCTATATAATCCCTTGGGGGAGAAAACAACCTACTACTGTTCTTGATTTTGACTCAGTCTTTACCAAAGTTCACCTGATGCATCACCATAGGGTATAATTCAACGCAGTAGAAAGAAGCAGCCCAGAGACTGTTCAAAACCGTTTCTACTTCCATCAATTAGACAAGATAATTGAGAACGTTTTCCTACCTGCTTATATTCAGATTCTCTTCCAACCAGTACCTGCAGAATGTAACCAACAGGATCCCCCTTCATGGGCGCGACCATTTCCCAGGCAATTTCACAGACATTTCCTTCCAACTGTGTCACCCGAGGGGCTACAATAAAAATAAATGTACAAGCATTTAATATAAAGACCTCATTCAAATGTTACTTATTTTACATGCACTCTACAGCATAACAACATGTTAAAAAGAGAATCTCAGGACATCATGGGTTTAATAGCACAATATAATGTATTTATGTGGCCAAAAATCAAATTACTATCACAACTGGATGAAAGAAGTAAAACCAGGGCTGGATTTTTAAGTCACTCAAAAGTCTCACTTAAATCAGGCAAGACTGTCTTGAAATAAGCAGTTCTGTATTCTTGTGGTGTTAAACAGCAACAAACAGTACGTACAGAAAATTTGGTGAAATTTGGGGATGATTAATGCAATGGGCTTTTCGAACAGAAGCCAACTCAGGAATTATACTGGCATTAATAAAAGCAGCAATTTCATGAAGTTCTGAGCAATCACCTGTACCAGCGGAGATGTTTGTGTATTCTTCCCATGCCCTAAGGCAGCCAGCCACACATCATTGAAAGACAGCACCAGTATCAAATATTTCATTCAGGAAAAATGAGAGAAGGAATGTCAGAAGACATTTAAATGTTCTAAATGTAAGAATTTAAATAATCTGTATTTGAGATTAAGTCCAGCCTGGGAACCAGGAGTACAAGCATAATTTTAAATACTTGGACTTGTGAATAATTCCGAGCCTGAAATTCAGGTGATCAAACCTGGTAGTTTTAACAAGGCTTAGACTTGTGCTTTCACTGGAATTCCCAGAAACTCCACTTATCAGCTGTTAAAACGCTGCCTTCCTGGTGAGCAGATCTCTCACCAGCCGAAAGCCAGAAGATGCTGTGCTGTGCCCAACAGCAAGCGTGCAGGTGAGCCGAGCAGAGCAGCTGTGTTTATATGTACAGCTAAACATCTGCCACTGGAAGGCAGCTGTGACAGCATTTGGGCTCCACCAACATATTCATCAGGCAGAACAAGAAAGCACATGACCAAAAAATGAAACTGGGAGAAACACTGGTGCTAAACACTTCACCAAGCGGTTAACGTGTGCACGTGCAAGGCCATGAGCTCGTTAAAGGCAACGCAGGCTCACAGCCCATGAAAACAGACAACAGGAGAATCTATCAAGGAAACAAACGCTGCTGTGGCCGCATACATTATATGAATTCTAGATTAATTTGCTACCACCCAAGAGGAACACATGAATCATACGCAGACCCAAATGTCATCAATATTCGCTTGTTTCTCTCTGCACATCTGCCTGCGTTGAGAGACTGATAATAGACACCTTCATTTCAGCTGACAACAACTTTCTCAATGATTTTCCCTCCTCTTTGTTCCCTCCCCCTGATACACGTAGATTTTTGTCTGACACTTACAAAACTGCCATTATCAATATTCTGTTTTAGGGTTGGCATTACTGAGTAAGTAGGCTTCTTTACAGAATAAAGATGTGCTTCTGATACCCAGAGAACAAAGTTTATGGCATACATTCCTCTGTATTGCTCTGAACACAGAAGGGAATCCACATGGTTATGTTGTTGGCTGCTTCAATGGATCTCTTTTCCCTGTAGCATTACCTTCTCACGGCAGCGTTCACTAACACAGTGTTTGCTGTGCCCTTTTCTCTCTTACAGCCAGTGTTTTGTCATGTACCTGTGGTCCCATCCCACACACAACCCAGTATTTGCACCCTGTCTTAATGGCATGATATTCAGTCCTCGGTGTGAGTCACCTTTAACAAGGACTCAGTACTCAGGCAGCTCAAAACAAAACAAAAACCTAAGTGAGAGCTGAACTTACTAAAATGGATTTCTGTCCATCAGAATGAGACTGTGACTACAGTGCATGCCTGCGCTAGCTTTAGCCAGTTAGTGCTGCTAAGAGAAGTGGAGACAACAGTAACGTAGGCTTAGCATGTGCTAGCGAGCCTGGTTAACCTAGCACGAGCTTCCTTTTTTGGGTAGTGTATCTGACATCAGGACAACTGCGCAATATGGTGAATCAGGATAATTCACCATTGAGTAAGTGTAATTTACGCTTGAGCTTTACACCAAACAGATACAGCTATCTTCTTCCAGAAACAGCACTGAAACAAATGCCAAAGCCTGGGAGAAAGCAAGGTGGGAACAAAGGTGGGATTCTCACATACGCTGATTTTAGTGTCTGAAGCCAATCTCCTGATGCTCTCCCTGCACTCAAGAGCATTGCTGCTCCTGAGAGTGATTCAGAGTAGGTAACCGAGGGACAGGACAGTACATCCCAGCAGTGTTTTCCCCTCTCTAAATCTTAGATCATGAATAGTGTCAAAATCAGCAAAGCCAGATTCCAAATACAGTGGAACAAATGAAACCACTCTGACAAACTAACAGTTACTGTTTTTCATAGTAAATAGTACAGCTTGAAAAATTAGTTTTAAGAACACAGAAAAAAAAAAAAGGTTAGCATGGCATCTGATTTTAGCTTATCTGACAACCAATATAACAAATCTGCTCCCTGCATAATAGTTCTTGGAAGAAGGAGCAGAATTACTTAAGGCAGAATTCACACAAAGGAAAAGATGTATCATAATACAACTTTATTTAATTAGGCCTTTTGTTCTTCTAGTGGAACGCATGCTAAGAGAGATAATGAATCAAATGTTTTATGTATGTGACTTTGTTACTAATTTTCTAAATTAAAGGAAAAATAAACTCTGAAATGCTCTGCTGAACGTTACCCACACAACTTAAACCAGTGTGCAACTTTAACACTTGAGTTGGTATGTACACGTATATAGTGCAGCTGTTATATTCCTGATGGAAGTGTTCCCGTAATTAAGAGCAATCCCCTGGAAAACATTATTGTTAGTAGCAGCATTTTAACTGTGCCTGTATAACAACGCTGGTAGGCATAACGCTAACACTGATTATATGAACTTTTTTGTGATAATTTAGCTTCCCTCCATCATGTAACTTCACTATTCACAGATACACAGAAGCAGCATGCACCAATTTTTGTGTTATTGCATACTTATGTTAACATTTACAAAGTGATTGCATTTATCAATTACTTAAGTAATTACACGTTACCTAGGTATATGTAAAAAATATTACATACCTTTGATTGCAGGTGGGACTGACTTAGTTGTGCAGAAGGTAACTATTTCTGAGAAAGGTCCCTCCCCAGCATCATTGACAGCCTGTATTCTAAACGAGTAACAAGTGGATTCTGTCAGCCTTTGAATCTTGTATGTATGACTTGGTCCCCTATAAATTGGAATAAACCTGAAAAGAATGAAAATTAGAATACATAATTACATTGGAGCGGCACTAACGTTTCAGTCTATTACATCTATCAGCTCAACGCATACATGTGAAAACTGACAGAACATGCTTTGCAAAGCTGTTAAATGCAAGTTTAAAAATGGTTTGCTACTAGCACACGATGATTATTGAATCAGGCAAATCAGAACAATTTCATTGCCCCTTTTGCAAATAATAATTCATGTAATCATTTTTGCAAGTTAAGTATCTGGAAATACTTCTGTCAACACATTTCCTACCATGCAGTAATCAAAATGGATTCAACTTGTGCTCTGATACAATGCACTGAGTGTGATGCTCGTTTAAACATGTTTAAAGCAAGATTAATTCTTTGAAGCTTTTATTGCTTGATTTGGACCTTATTCACACACTAAGACCCACAGACGAGATCGTGCACTTATCTATGCCATCTTAAGTCAGAGCCACTATGTAAATCAGGGCATAAGGATTGCATTTAATATTTAGTACATTGTGGAATATGAATGAAAAGAAAGAGGGAAAGCATGATAACTGAGAGGCGGATATGTAGGATGGAAAAAGGATGTCAATTCTGGAGCTGCGGGGGACACCTGCAATGACAGGTCTGCTTGAGAGCAGGCTGAGAAGAAGAAAGAGACATGACACTAAGGAAGTGACTTCCAAAGTACCTCCATTGACAAGACTAAACCTCAACACATATAATCATGTCCAACAATACAATGCAGAAAAAAAAAATCAATCTTAAAGAAAAAAAAAGTACTGGTTGCTAGAGACTCTGACTTCTATTTTCAATTGCTCTGCTCAGATAAATGCTTTTCAGTAATAGTCATAGGTTAGCCAGCAATTTCTAACCGAGATCCTGACCCTGCAGGTGCTGAGCAGAATGGGGATGAGGGTAAATAAAAAGGAAGCCCTCAGCATCTTGCATCAAACCACTTAGCCTCCACCGGGGAACAGTCTTACTTGCGACAGTTCTGAATCTGGAGAACATTCACCACGCAGAATCACACAGTATTTTGATGATTTAGTACACTTATTCAAGTACCTTAACTATTTCAGCTGATTTGAAATCACCAGGAAGCCAACAAAGTGATTTGCTTGTGACCTCCCTATCTAGGTACTAGCTTTGTCTTGGGTAATAAGTCCTGATCACTTTGGCTTTGCATGAGATACACTGTACAACCAATTTGAGCATTTCAAAGAAACTGGGTCTGTCATTAGCTCTCGGGGACAGAAATCAATTCATATTACATTATGATTGAAACCCAAGGAAGTACAAACAAAGATCAAGAATCATCTGTAATAAAAAGAAATGTTCAGGTAATTTAAATTGCTGAAAATGTACTTTGAGGACTAATGCGACTAACTACCCATAGAGAGTCTTAGCAAGCCCCTCGCCTTGATTAGAAATCAAAGACCTATGCCCATAAGTTTTTAGGAGCAGATTTTAAAGCTGATTTCCAAAGGCAAACTTCTCTCAAACTTATGCTCGTGTAGTTTTAACTACTTTATGCTTGCTATCTCACATTTCTGAAGCTCACATAGGCAGCAATGGCAAGGTTCAAAAGGCTGCAACAGACTTGGTGTGAAGGGGTAAGATTACTAGGGGTTCACAGCCTGATGAACAAACTACTTCTTTAGGCCAGAAGACTGAAAAAACAACAAGGTGACTGTCTCTCTCTTCCACTCCACGTTTTGCACCTCAGGTTGGCTGAGAAGCCACTGCAGTATTTGTAGGAGTGCACAGAGGCTCTTACCCATGGGCTACAGACAGTAAAAAAGAAGCAACGTGGTGTTATAGAATAATGCTCTTTCTCTATGTGCAGCTAGGTAAACGTGCAAGGATAAATATACCTTACCAGCTAATGGTTCTGCACACTCTTACCCCAGTTTGGGCTTATAGCGCACTTTTAAGACATATTTATAGTGCAAATACCAAGCAATGCTAGTTCTCAAGTTACAGTTTTGCCTTTCAAACACGAGCAAAGTTTCATAACACTGACGAAGTGATCTGGCAAAGCACTCCTGCTCCTCCCATCATTTGGGAATTGGAATAATATTCCCATCCCGTTTCCATCTCTACCCCTTTCTACTTCCGTATCTTTATCTGAAGAAATATCTGTAATGAAAGCAAAAAGCATTTCGGAAAAGCTTGCATCCACATTCAATACACAGGACCGTAATGAAAGCACACTCAAACTTCTGAGATTCAACCACCTTTGAAGAAAGATGGCTTCCAATTTTGGAAGAAGAAAGGCTGACTAGTAAGTCAATCAACCTTAATTGCTGTTAGGCTTTACTATGACAAAGATGCTTTGTAATTATCCTTGAAGAATCCAAACAGTGATGTAAGAAACATAATACGGATGAAACATTTTAGCTTCAATACACCAGTGATTATTTTTATAACAATGTAGTATTTTTCTCATGAGCAAAGCAGGTACTCTGTACTTCAGAGTTATTTCTGTTACGTTTAAAAATAGTATATTTCCCATTTGACGTAAACGGCTATAGAATTGAAGCAATATATCCTCTGATCTTTTTTCAGTCTTCCAAATTTTCTGCAAAAGGACTGCAAGGATCTTAAAGTTGAATTACTCAGTATGATTGCTTATCACTACCACGATGTCTGTACACATTAAAAATTGTCTAAATACGACAATTTGTTCATATTATTGCAAATTGATTTTTTCTAAATCTAAAGGCAATTTTAAAAGGACATTTAAAGGTGAGCTCTATATACCTTTGCCTTTTTGGGAAGTCTGACATTGTTCACTATGCTTCATCCAAGCCCTATTCCACACCTTCTCTTAAGAATAAGCTAGCTTTGAGCTTATCTTCATGTCTTATATACTGATAGGGCTGAAAGGTGAACTGGATTCGAGAACTGAGAGAAGTTAAAGATCTCTGTAAATAGCATAGTCTTGTACTCAATTAGTTCCCTAGCAGGTCCAATGTTACGCTAAATCAGTTGTATACGTAAAAATGTAAGGATAGTATGGGTACACAAGTGATTTAAACAAGCCAAAAGTGTTCTTGTTCCTATATAGGAACACGCTTACAGAAGTATGTTTATACTTTCGCGCTTATTTCTTTAACGCACTCCCCTTCTAAGAGGAACAAAACCAAAACACAAAATATGCTCGAGTGCATCCCAGCCGTGTTCATTCTCTAATCCCTACCTGCTTGGACCGTTCATGTAAACCCCCGGAGTATGCTAATAAGCACCAAGAGATGTTCGATTCTAAAAGGTTTGCCTAGCCAAATTTGAAAGATATTAGGCTGCATTCCTTATCTGATATTTTGTCTTTGAGAAAAGACTACCTCTGCAGGCTAACTGTATCCTCGATACAGTAATTTTATTTATTTTAAATTTGCATCATCCAGAAGCTAACGTGTAGTATCAGGATTTAACGTGATGCAGTATTGCCTCTCCTCTCCTCTCCACGTAAGTAACAGCACAAACTGAGAAGAAAGCAACTTTCTCGAGGGAAAAAGACTCTCCCCAGAGAATTCTTCCCCCTCATCTCACTTGAGTGATCTGAATTCTCTCTTCCCCAGACATTCTCATGTCAGTCACGGATTATTCATTTACTTACACAGAGAGGAAAAGACAGAACACAATGTCCTAGAATGATTGTTTGGGAGACACCACTGCTGCTGGTTTTTCATCAATACCTTTTTATTCACCACGAAGATCTTCTTGGAAATGTTTTACGCTTGAGCTATTTTGTTTCCTCCACTTCAGTCACTTCCAGTCAAGCAGAGGATTATGAATATACTTGCTCTACCTTCATTCATTATCGCTCAGCACATTTTAATCAGCAGGTTCCCTTTCAAAGTCTCTGGTTTTGTTTACATTTTAGTAACACAATTGTCTTTGCAACAATTTCATTTGAAAGAAAATCTAACGTACAGTACTAAATAAGACAGCAATCTTGAGCCAAGCACAAGGGCTGTAATAGCCACCTGAATGGTTCTCTTACTGCCTCCCAGAAAAACGTGGTCATCTGCCACAGTTTTGGCTGGATCGCGGTCATTAATACACCACAGGGCTGACCTGGTGACCCGAGGCTTCTGTTCAGCATACACGGGCAACTGCACAATTAGAAAGCTAAGTACATGAATTTCACAAACCAACAGCTCTTTTAATGTTATTATTGCAATGTCCCAGTTATCTGCACAATTATAGCCCCCACCTACTTTTTTTTAGACTGTTCCTCTTATTTTCTCTAAAGAACATTATCAAACACTCACTGCTTTAAGCGATTTTCTTTCCCCACCAGCGGTTCCCTACACTACGCAGTCGCACCCAGCAAAGCAAAGCTTCAAAACAAAAACATCTAATTCACCCCCTGAGACAGGGAACATTCAGTTCTCCGAAGTGCTCGAGCAGAACAAGGCCGGGCAGCCCCGCTGTGGGGCTCAGCCCCTCTGCAGCGCCCGCACCTGCCCCTCGTTCGCAGGGGCAGATCCTATCTCCGGTACGGCCCTACCTCCGATGCAAGGCAAAGGTTCCCCTTATCATGCTCTGCCTGGGGAAATTTGCCTGCAGCCCAGTCACCCCAGGGCTGATCAGAGAGTTTTGCACCTCTCAGCTTCACGGTGAAGTTTCTCCCGTCGATGCCAGCGAGTGTCACACATCTCCGCTACACCTAGGTGTCACGGGAATGGGGTTGGCGTACTGCAAGGGAAATGGCGAGAACCATCTCGGTGGAGGTCAAAACAGAGGTACCATCAGATTTTTTCAAGCTAGACGGTAGAGGGGCCCTAGAGTCCGGAACTAAGTAGAAAGCACGATGAATTAATACCTCTCACAACATGACAAACCTGCCCTTCCCCAGCCGTAAGCATCTTAAGTCTAGAGTGGGCCTCTGTTCAGATGCAACACACAATTTTTCCATTCCTGCTTCATCTCAAGGCCTTCAGCTCAAAGAGAAAAGCTCGGCATCTGCAGCATCCCCATCCCTCGGTGCTCCTGTGACCAGTACCAGGCTGACCCAGGCTTGCCGTGCTGCTGGCAGCATGCCGGCTTTGGGGCCCCTTCCCAAGCCTCTCCTTGGCATCTCCACTTGCAGGTAGGTGCTGAGGGAAAGTAAACTCATGGGAATAGGTTCCCAAAGAGTTTTCTGTTCAGTAACCTCCTCCGACCCTGACTTCCTGCCCTAATTCGAGGCATAGACCAAACAGATGGGACACTTTGGCCCCTCTGAGCCAGAGATCTGTTTTCTAGAAGATACCTTCTGGGAAGCATATGCTGTATGCTTGCTCACAGCATGTTTAGAAACCAACCTCCTCCCTACACCAGCAACAGAATTTCTGTTTACAGGCGTAACAACATGACCCACTGAAGGAGACCATGTTTTTTTCCTTGTACTTAGAAATTCAAAACTAAGTGGAGAGAGGAAAGAGGCAGGAAAAGAAGTAATAACAGTTAAATGAAAAGAGTTTGTTTTCTTTGCTTAATTATCTAGCACATCCACAGGCGAGACAAGGAGCACTTGCAGCCAAAATTGATTTTTAGCTTGCTTCTACTAGATCATCCTTTCATCTGCTGCTGAATTTGACCATGCAATCCTTATTTACCACAGATAGTCACACGTCACGTTTCTGGACTTACTGAAAATGGAGATGCCTCAACATACAGAAGCTTCCAGCTAGCAATAAAAATTAATTTCTGAAGGATCAATTACCATCCTCCCCTTGACGTTCATACTGCTGAGGGCAGCTTGGATTTGTAGCTTGTGACCACAGAAGACTGAATCAAAGCATCAGCCACCTTCCCACCCACCCCGCTTTGCCGTATCATGGCTTTAGGATTGCACTTGTCCTGATGGATCACCAGAGAGAAGAAAGCTGCCCATGCTTCGGGTTGCTTCCCTTTTGTCCCCTTTCAGACTGCAACCTTGTGCAATCATTTAGACTTCTGGGAAGTTGGCAAAGAAAAACTGCACATAGACTACATAAATTCTGCTGTTTACCCGGGTGGTAGATGAGGCATATCACAAAGAAGAAAGACAACCACACACACTGAAAATCAGCTTCAAGAATGAGAGAGACTGAGAATAAATTTTTGATTCTGAGTGATTCCCGGGGAAAATACACAGTAAACACACAGAAAACACATAGTAAAATCTCAGCAGCTTCTGAGCACTTCCAGGAGGAGTGGAAGATAGATCGGCAAAGTGCCCAATGTAGTTCTTGCATGCAGCCACATCAGAGGTCAATGAACAGACAGAACGGAGAATACTGAGCACAACTTAGTGTGAATTAACAGCATCTGAATGAAGATTTGGGAAGAATTACGAAGAGCATCCAATGCCCTGGCAAAGAAGGACTAGATTACTAAGCAGCTACCAATACCATGGTTTGCAGTGGCAATGTGTTAAAAATTAACAGCAGATACAAATAAGAACAGCCTTAATAAAGCTAAAATCAAAACAGAAGAGAACGCAGTTCAGCAGCAGCAAATTAATGCTCTTATCAGCAGCGCTCCTGGTCAAGGAGCATGAGGGGTGATGCCTTATGAAATAAACCGAACAGCCTTCCAAAATGACTCTGTAAAAGGGTCGGGGTGAGGCAGTGCTCCTCTAACTGAGATTATCGATCTACTGTCTGCTTAGGTGGAATGAAGAGCTGCAGTAGATCTCTGCCGACCAATTCACGTTTCGGACTGCTATTACGTTATTACTGCTTTGCAAATCTTACTGCTTCATTTTTGTCAGGACGTTCAGGTAGGCAAGGTGCAGCTTCATAATAAAATACACTGTGAAAAACACCTGGCCTGCTGAAGTTAATTGGTAAGCTCCAAATAATTTAACAACGCAGGATTTGACCTCCATATAAATTAAGGCATTGAGTCATTAGTCTTTTGTTGAAGTCAAAGTTGCTGGCAACCTTAAGGCAAGACCCTGCAGCTGTACATAGATGATGAACGACCACCCCAGAAAGAAATTGGTATGCTCAGGAAGAGTTCACCCTGTATTCAAGTTAAGGTAAAACTATGCAAGAAGAAGGAAATCAATTCAAGGGATTATATCATTTGTTTGCAATTTTTATTCCTGTATTCCTAGCAGCTAGAATTTTCCAGGAGTATATCTGTGTGTGCCTGTGGCCTTTGGGATATTCATATTTGAATACTCCTACCAAGAAAGACAGTTACCAGAAAACCAGTGTGTGCCAATTAAAATTTATAGTCATTAGGCAGGTCCTATTTTTGGATCTAATTTTCTTTTGATTTCTTTCCCCCCCCTTTTTTTTTTCCAAGAATTGCATCTCCTTAAATGAAAAATACCTGCGGTTTAACAAAGTATTTTAAAATAGTTTAATATATACATAAACAATCTTTCATATGCTATGAAAGGGAAATGCTGCTACTACTGTTTACCCAGTGATATAGGGTCATAACTCATTTATTCAGCAAATAAACAGAACAAAAGCACTTACAGTTTAGAATGTCAGCAAACACAACCTTACAATCCACTTACAAAAGCAGACTAAGAATGGTCAACAATCCTTCGTTGATATTTTTAAAGAATATCTAAGATGCTTCTCATTCCACTATCCCAATGATTCCCTTAAAATATAATTATACATATTTTTATTTGTCTGTATACACATAAAAATCACAGAATTCACCTAAATTACAATGTATATTTATCTAAAAGAAACACAAGTAACTGATGAATGACCCACAAATAATGTACTTGCTATTTCTCTCTTTCAGACTAGACATTGTAAGCATTTTAAGACACTAAGGGGTATAATTAGTTGTAGGAACAACTAAAGACTAATTATGAGTACAGGAAAAAAAATATCAGAACAATTACTATAATTAGATTCATTTGTTTCACCTAGAAAAGAAAAATCCACAGTATTCTGGAAAACAGTGCAACTTGATTAACATGATTTTCTTGACATTACTAAAGTTAGGAAATGAAGTCACAACTGAAAGTTTATTTTAAAAAGAAAGAAATTTTATCGTCCTCTTTACATAAAGGTCAACCTCCTTCAACTAACGTTCCCATGTATTGTGCTTTCTAGAAACAGATTTTTCTTCATTTCCACTTAATGCTACACATAATTGAAAGGACAAGAGATGCTAATTTGATCTCCCTAAATGTCACACACCAAAGAGCAAATGAGAGAGAAAGCAGGTACATTTCTGATGTGCACACCTTTCCAAGCCCCTATATTAATCAGTGTCAGGAGATTTCCAAGTATTTTGTTCCACGGGTCTTGCAATCAATGAAACATTTAGTCTGCAACAACCAGCCCGTTATACCTCATTACAGCACGGAAAAGTTAAAAACAATTCTTAATGACCAAGACACACTCAAGAGCACTGGCTGACTATCACTGCAGAAAGCCCAAACCCAATCTTTATGAAAAGCCTAATAGAACCATCAGGGTCAGATTTGACTTACCATTGATTTTTGTTTTTAAAAAGAATTTGCTCACCTTTGCATTTCTGTTTGTGAAAACGCTTCAATGTCTCTTCAAAATTAACTCATATTTCAAACCTCATCAGCAAGGAAAGCTACAA
The DNA here is from genome assembly GCF_964034855.1 of Anser brachyrhynchus. NCBI lineage: Eukaryota > Metazoa > Chordata > Aves > Anseriformes > Anatidae > Anser > Anser brachyrhynchus. The sequence continues at coordinate 5,739,389 of NC_137703.1, read as the reverse complement.
TACACAAACTGTGTGCTCAGATTCACTGAAGAAGGGGAAATTGTAATACTGACTTGAGGGATTTCAATATAAAGCAGATAAAAGTAATTTCTGATGTCTTAGAGAAGATAGTAACAACAACTTCGGAAAGAAGGATAATACAAAGGCCAACCCTCTGGCTCAATGATTTTGAGTTATCCATGTCTTGCCCAGAGTCGGGTGCTGTCTGTTCTCTGAGCAGATGGGACACCGTGGCACCTTCCAACAACCCTTTCAAGCCACAGAAGGTTCCAAATCATCCTCTTTATTCTAGATCACTTATTCTTTTTTTCTTTCTTTCTTTTTTAAACTAAAGACTAGCATTATACTATTCCATTAGGCATCCGTAGTTTACCTGGATTAGCCTGTTACAGCACTGCACAATTAGAAATGCCAGTGATGCTCGAAGGACTGTATCCCAGTGTTTTTCACAGGCATACACATGAGTGAGTAACCCTTCACGGGGTTTATTTGTAGGGGAATGATCTGAGAGGACTCCTGCCTCTGTAACTAACTAATGTTTTTACCAATTCACGTGTGGGCTGTCATCTTCTGTTCTTTAGGACTGATAGCCCTCCTGAATGTACAAAACTTTGCTGCTGTATCCTTTCAGGAACAGAAGCACACAAATGGGGAGGAAAAAGGGACAGTCAGACAGGGAACAAATAAATAGACCATATTGCCAAGACCTGCCAGCCCCAGATGTTCTCAAACACAGCACCTCTCAGAGAGAACAGCACACCGATCCCACTCACGTGCTGTGCCCACGCTGGCATGCACTGCATCAGCCTGAGGGCTCGGGGCTACGGCTCATTTCAGATACTAGTCACAGAGATTGCTACAAACCCAGCCACAAAGGACAACCACTGCATGCAAGGGCTCCATTCAAGTAATCAGCGTAGGTGAGTAGTTTCTCTGCATTTCTGGGAGCTCACGTGGACTGTAACTCAAATGTAAAGCATGGAAGAGGTAGCAGAGTAGCAAGTGGAAGGAGCAGCAATTCCTCCTAATTAACAGCTCTTCAGAGACCATTTGCAGTAGAAAGTTTGTGCAAAACCAAATGGTGATGCTAGAAAAAGCTTTGGTTCTTTGCTGCCAGGTAGCAATGCATTTTATTCTTACAAGGAAACTTCTTTCTCCAACATAAAAACAGGTTCAAAACAATTTGCAGTTCTTTACCCTCCTACCTGCAGTGCTACATGAAAGCAAACAAAAGAAGCCTGCTGGATGTTTCTTTACAGCTGGCTTGATCACATGCTGCTGCAGGTGATGGGCTCCTGCCAAGCATCACTGCACTCTTTAGAAACTGTTTTACCAGCCAGACTTTCAAATGGGCATTTATATTCATTGGACACCTCTCAGTATTAATACAGGGGAGCATGTACCCTCTCTACATCAGTACAGTTGAAACACTGGGAGGTATTTAGGCGTTATTCATGGTGGTTTTATTGCTTACAATTAGAGCTTTTGGGCCAGACCTTCCGCTGGCATAAACTCAGCACAGCTCTACTTAAATTGAAAGAATCATGCTAATTTACACAAAATTATGATTCGTACTGAATCCCTATGGATTATCTACTTGATACATCAGTTACTTTACCTAATTATACTAGTTGAGAGTGTTTCTTGGTAAATTAGGGACCATCTATGACATTTATTCATTGAAGAGATCAGACTGTTAGGCAACATTCACATATTGCATAACTTAGTTATGCAATTTGCTTTGTTAGAATACAGGCACAGAATCCCTATTCAAACAACAGACTGTATACATCTGCAGAAGGAAAGAATCAGGAAAACAGTTTTCTTACTGTGATTCACAAGTGCTTATGATGAGCCAGAATTCATTTCCATTAACACAACAAGAAGAATCATATCTCTTACCTCTTATTTCTGTCTTCAATCTGTAAGATATAGACCATGTCATCCGCAGCATGAAGCTTGGAACTGCTGTCTCCCCATTTCAGCTTCAGGCTCTGAGGACCTGCTGCAGCACACTCTAACCGAGGAGGTAAGGGTGGTAATGGCCGAGTTTTTGCTTTAATAAAGTGGCTAAATGGTCCAGCTCCAATTTCATTGACAGCTTGGATCCTGATCCTAAAATGAACAAGATAAAGGCGAATATTAAATAAAGTGTTTTCACAAGTGTAGGTCTCAAGAAACAAAACAGCCTTCTGGCCCACACCGGTCCATCACCAATACAGTGCCCTCTCCCAGCTATTACTGCTTTGCTTTGGCAAGGTGAAAGCCTCTGTAAAGCCATCAAGTATTATCAACCTGTTTGCATTGAGAGCAGCAGCGAAGATATTGAGAAATGCAGTAAGGCAGAGGCAGAAAGATTTGGCTAAGCAATCTCAGAAGCTGATGGCAGTCCTTTTAACCACATGTGAGCCTAGCTAATACATTTTATTACCCTGTCAGTCTGGAGCGAGGGTGAAGTAATATCTTAGACTGCAAGCAGTCACGTTTCCTCAATGGTACTACTGGCACAGTGAATTACTGCTAACAGTGAGTATGAATCTAGCCAAGGGGATCGCAAAGTACGTGCTCTGAGAGTTCTTAAAACACGAATCTTCCTTGTAGTCATGCAAGATGACATGGGGAACTGCTGATTAAATATCCTTAATGCAAAGGACAGAGGCACAGATAGAGCTGAGACCTGGAAAACATTAACTGTGTAACTATGAATAAATACAATGCAAAAGTGTTTTGTGTTTTTCTAACAAAGTTCATGAACTAATCCATGTTCTTCGAAATAATGATTTCAGCGAAAGCATGGGTGTAACTGCCATGAAACCTTTAAACACCTCTGAAGAGCAAAGAACAGCGTTATTTCAGCGTGCGCAGTGTTTCCTGAAGCACGCTATTGAAGCACGTGAAATTCTACTGGGAAGAGCTAACCCTGGAAGGTTAAATCCACAACCCCTCTACACGGTGGTGGTCTTGTGTTAGATATCTGAATAGCTTCCAAAATATGGGGAGACAGCTCTCAGAATCTTACACAAACTGTAGAAACTTTATCTAGCGACCAACATTTTATATTCATTAAGAATTGGACTCAAGTTACTCTGACAAGATACACAAAAACTCTTGAACAATGTGAGCAAATTAAGAGAAGAAAAAAATAGACCACCAACCTAGTCACGCAAGTTTTAATTTGGAAATATTCTTAAGATTGAGCCAGTCTTCTAAGTTCATTCTTTCTTAACATAATGGCTCCTGGCTTGTATTGTTTTGTCACTCTCTCTTGCCTGTCTGTACCTCAGCTTAATAATTTGCACAATGAGAATCTGTTATAGGAACGAGTGAAGAGCGGTAGTCTTGTGCTATGGTAACATCAACAGCAACATCAAAACAAATGTGAAATATGCATTTGGAAAGAGCTTTGAGGACCTTAGATATGAGATTCCATGTAAATAGAAATATTGATACAGATGAGCCTGAAAGGTTTCAAAAGGTTGTTAAATTGAAGAAAGAATAAGAAAAAACAGACTGAGCCAGACTAATTATTTTTTAGACAGTACAGTCGAGTTTAGATCACTGGATAGATGCCATTTACTTTGGAAATTCTGTGCACAGCAGCCCTGAATTTTCTCATGGGAAAAGACTCTCTGCAAGAAGTGTTGCTTCTTCTCAAAACTATCAGCCACCAAGAACCAGAAACTCCCTGGGGAAGGTGGTAGGGGAAGAAAGGAGAAGAGCAGAATCTTGTATACCATCACAACTCTCTGTTTCAGAGAAAGAAGATAAATACAAGTATCTATTGTTGGCATACATACTTCAGTGAAAATAAATAGCTAAGTGATTAAAATTCATATATATAACATATGAAAAACCGTTTTGAAGAATAAGTTTCTAGGTGTACCGTTTGAAAAAGGTTCTGTAGCATTAAAGGGAAAAAAACAACCCGTCTTTTCTGCAATTTCAAAACCAAAAAGGATTAAATGATTAATAAACATATTGCAAAAGAATAGAGCCTTATCTACTAATTAGGCAGCTGAAATAATTTTACACTAAGAATGTACAGTGTTTACACACTCCTGTGTAAATGTGTGGTTAAAACTTTGCTTATTGAGCTAGCCGGGGCAAAGCATCACTTGATTGCCTTAGTAGGGGAAGCGTTGAGCTGCATTTTCCTTCTAATCCCCTTTTAGCTTCAGGAAACGCGTCCTGACCAACTTATGACACTGCACAGTACCCATTTCATCCTCCTCCAAACCAGCGGATGGCAGGAAGAGAGGTCTAGTGGGAGCCTCCTCTTGAACTGCATGCAGGCAGCTGAAGGAAAAAGAACAAAAGGCTTCTATGCTATCTTAAGAAGCGTAGTAAATATAGACATTGATCTTATTTCATATTATGTTATTGGCTTGCTCCAGATTGAAAAATCATTACATTAATATTTAATAGTCTTTCCAGTAAAAAAATGTGAAAATTGCCTGCATTTTCAGTGGATTCTGGCAAGTCATCTGTTAGCATATGCACATAAACATCAACAGCACAAAACACTATTACTTTTTTGTAGACTGATTACAGCAACATGCTCCAGAGCACACAGCTTTTTTATTTTGTATTATCCAGAGTCTAAACCTCCACCTCACCTGTCCTCAAACATCATAACCAACTCATTTCCAAATGGCAGTTATCACACCTGAAACCACGTAGCAATTGCAGTGAATCTCTCAAACACCACATCACGTTTCTTACCCGCAGGCTGACCTGTGCTTTTATGATGTGCACACAAACACAAATCTACATTTACTTGTCCTCCCTGTGCCAGGTATTTGCACAAGGTAAAAATTTGGCTCTTCCTCTTCTCTCATTTGTGGTTGTTTCCATCAGCTGTGCGGTGTTCCTGATGCACACACATTTGCACCAACCCACCCACCCCTTCTGACCTAGGAGTACAGTAAGACTGATGAAAATTCTTAAGCCTTAAAACACAGAAATATTTCCTGATGAATGATGATATGGGGAAAGCAATAACTCATTTATTTGCCTCTACCATGGCTGGATGTGGCCAGCCTGTTTCTGTAGATTATGCCAGCATACAATTCTTTGTAAATTCCCACTATTGTTCCTAGATCCTGAGCTTTGTCAGACACACAAAAAACAGGTTTTGATTTTCTGTGCACATGGCGATCTAGTCCAGGCTCTCATCTAGCCCAGACCCAGCTCTCACCTCCCTCTGAAGCACAGCAGCATTTCTTCAGTGGATATTGGGCTTCAAAAACATCCAAAGGGAAGGGCAGAAGGAAGAAGGGGAGAAAAGGGGATCACCTGGAGGAGGAGGGTGAGGTAGGTGACGTCTACCACAGCATCTTTGCTCCATCTCAGGTGGTTTCTCATGGCCCTGCCCCGACCTGGGTCACTGTGAGCTCCTCCTGCTGGGTGACACAACCCTTGTGGGCTTGGTAACTTCCACAGTTAAGTGGAAACCAATTACTGCTTCTATAAATGATACTGGGACAATCAATTTCTGATTAACATCCTTATTTTTACGTGAAATTAGTATATAAACATGTAGAATTTCTGAGAATCACTTTCTCAATTTCCTTCAACTTTTTCAGCAAAGATTTCTGTCTTTAACTTAAGTTAAAGTGCCCAAAATAGTGTCTTGGAAAGGCTGTTTTAAAATCTGACACTCACAATTTGAAAACAATTTTTTTGAAAATGTAAAGAGTATACTGAGAGTATATACAAAATATAGTATCTAACTCTGCAGGCCCCAGCCCCAAAATATTTATATTGATTCTCACATTTTCCCACTGCATCTTTTAAACAGTTAAAAAAAAAATCAAACTAAGTAAATTTAGAAACCATTAAAAGACCTTTAACAGATTGTCATATCTTATAAGATTCTTGACCCAGGAAAATAAACACACTAAACAGGATGCTATTTTCAGTTTGGTCACAAAATCCTTTGTGTAGTATTCCAGCAAGCTGCAAAATCATTTCTGAATTAATCTTACAGAGTCTGACATGTGAAGAGTTTGATTCACCAGTTCCCATAAGCAGAATGCCACCAGTTGCAATACATGTGTGTGAAAACCTGCAGGAGTTAAAATGCCCCAGACTTCAAAAGGGACGAGATGCAGCTTGGTCTACCCGCACCATCAGCCTGAATGTAAAAAACAGCAATCTTCCACGGCCTCCAGAACAAGCCAGCCCCACAGATCCCCTCTGACTGCACTCTTCTGGAGATGGAGCAAGATTTAGTTTTCTACTCTGAACACAGATGTTGTTTTTTAACCCACTAAGAAATTGCTAACTTGAGCATTCACGTGCATTCTTCTCTTTTCATCCTGGAAGAACTTTCCCTTGATACCATTCAGAAATTAAAAATGGCTGGAATATGTATTCCTAAACCAAATTAGAAGTAAGTGATGCTATTAAAATTGAATAAGGCTACTACGTCTCTGTAAACTATGTAACTTTATAGTAAAATAAGCATTCTTAACAAAATCTGAAGTTTCACAGTGAAGTGTCTCAGCAGAGCAGCACAATTAACCATGGAAAGCGTAGAGCAAAGCTTGGGAACAGAGCGTAACAGAAAATTGATATTTCTATTACTGTCAAATACTTGTTTATTGTGGAATATTTATTTACTCACTTCTAGTTAGATCAGTTCACAGAAAACCAGTCCAAGCATTACTACACTATAATCAGAGCTCCCAGAGCTTTGCGACTATGTCAATAAAACAGAAAGACTGCAGAACTCGCAGACATATTTCTGCAGCTGGCTTGCTCACCACCCGTGATGTTTACAGAGTGCTTTTGTGAGGCATCTGCTTTTTGCAAAAGCAGGGCTGGTGCCTGACATTGGAGAAATTGTCTTGAAATCAGCCCTGTCCTGGCCGTTAGCTGCACAGCAGAGGCACGCCCTGGTTCCTCATGCCTCGAATATTTTTTGAGATGCACCTTCTTGGGGCATGTTGGATGGATTTGCTACCAAGACAGAGAAACCACCAAACTTGTCAGCTGTGAGCCACCTACGCAAGCAGCCCTGAGCTTGCTCTGCCACACATTTGAGTTGTTTGCAGGCCGCCATCCCCACTCCGAAGCTGGATGCAGCAGAGCAATGCCAGGCCAAAGCTAACAAGCCCAATGGGGCAGACACACGTAGACATACTGCTAGAATCACACTGCTATTCTAAACAACGCTCCTTTCCAATTTTGGCTTTGGTGGATCCAAAATAACCAAGATTTGCTTTCAAGTTCAGGGTTCCCACAAACACAAACACTGACAGAGGAATTCCAGCGCAACTAAAGCATCTAAGCCCTTTGCTAACTTGCTTCAAATTCTGCTGAAGCTTTGGCAAGAGACTTCTTAGTCTCAAAACCAGTAGTGTTTGGCTTGTTTAGTCTAGGAAAAACAAAGCCTGGAAGAAAACACATTCACTGCTTTTAAACGCAGCAGGGAATAAACACTGGAGAGAGAGAAGAGCTGGTTAAGTTAAACAAAGTTGACAGGAAAAGAAAAACTGTTGGTGAACAAATTTAGAGAATGAGATCAGTGATGTTCTGAAATACCCTAATTAAATCAGGGAGGGCAAGAAGAAGAACCACCCGATCACCTTTTAGAAAACAGCCTAAAACATGCTGAAAGGAAATATATGGTGTCCAGTCTCCAAGAGCAACTGACTGCCGTCCCTACCAAAAACTCTTTCCGGGTCTGCCTTTCAAAAATGTTCCACCTTTGCTTTTCTAATAAAGCACAACAGTTTCTCATGTTCTTGCCATCATGTTTCACTCCATTTTTTTAATAGTAATTCTGCTTTGGAGCAGCTCACAGTAAGCCACGCAGGATAGTTGACCAAAACTAACAACTTTCTTCTTCTGATGTGGTCCTCGGGGCCTACAACAGCACAGAAGACTGAAGAGGACATGTATAAAGGGATGGTGTTCTCAGGGATACTCTTCTGAGGGCACAGATGTTCCCTGATAAAGACAGGTACATATAGGCTTAAGGAAGAAATACCAGTGAAAGAGTTAATGATCAATAGCAAAAATACTCTGACGTATGTTTTTATTAGCAAAACCCCTTCAAACTATACATGGTGCTGCATAAAGTGCAACTCAACTTTCTTAATTTGTCTTCCCTGGCAGACACGAGATTTGGGAGTTGGGAAGTTCTTCCTCTTGTTTTATTGAAGAAAAGAGAGCTTTCAGATATTATTACTTTCATATTACTTACATATATTATTAGTCATCTACTGGTTTGTGCTCTTCACACTTTTTTTTTTTTTTGGCAGAAACTTAGTCTTACAACAATATTTAGAACAGTTGCAGAGTTAATGCTCATGCTTAGCTTTAGCCTTTTCATTTGGACCAGAGACAACCAGACTCCCTGACTACAAATATGTTTTTTTAAAAACAAATTCAAGAAATGAGAATGCAAAGAAAAAAAAAGAAATCCAGCATGATCTCAGCACAACACTTCTGCGTTGAGCTTCAGGGACAAAACTGGAGCCAGATTAGAAAGCAGAGCAATGTCCTGCCCATCATTTCAACCAGGAACCAGCTAAAGAAAAGAGAATGAAGAACTGAAGAATGAAGACTTCTGTGAAGAATTTAGATACTCCGCTCTCGCTGCCTTGACCATGTTGCTCAAAGGTCTCATTTTGCTTTAGCTGCTTTGACTCTTGACTGATCACATGAAGAGACACCAGGTAGTACAGGACTGCCCGAAGATGATGCAGCTCCACAGCTGGGTAGCCAGTCAATAAACAAACTGTTCAACTTCTTACCAGTTGAATTACACTTTTGACTATTCCTCAATAAGTTGAGCCTGCCTTAAAGTAAGATCACATAAGCACCAGTGCAGGGAGTGAGAGAAGTGGGAGAACACGCAGGTGGAGGCAGGTTGGAAACATCAACAGCAACCTGAATTGGCTCAGACTGCTGTGCAGGTTTCCCCAGGTGCTGTGTTTGCACAAACACTTTAAACTTGCTTAGGCCAACATATAAGCTAGAAGAGATGTTTCTATCCCTCTCTTACCCCTTCCCTTCTCTCTACCTGTTCACAAGGTAAAAAAAAAAAACAACAAACATGGACAGTTTACACCAAGATCAGTTTTCCCAGTCAGGACCGATACACTAATACCTCGCTGGCACAAAATGGGGGACAACACAAGGAGGGAACAAGAGGCTTCTTGCTGGCAATAAACACAGTTGAAAACAAGAAAAAAACTTATACTTCCCTACTGTCTTTGCCAGAAAGGGTCACAGAGTTACAAGCCACTGAACAACTGCAGACAGCAATAATGCAGTTGCACTTCCTGGATTTATAAGTGATCTGGAACTGAGGGGCTTTCAGTCAACAAATTCCTATTTCTCCTTACTTTTTTTCAGATTGTCAGAGAAATATATTTTAAAAATAAATCTACATTTTTGTTTTTTACTACATGGTTTTAAAACCTAAATATTGTAGGCAACAATCAGGACACAGTGTACTAGGCACTGTAAGCAATGAAAGTATGCTGCTTACTTTAAATAACTTCTAGTGTGCATATTTGAGTATTTGCTACAAGAAGTTCACTTTTTTTTAGGGTTCAAGTTAAAATTTGAGAACTGAAATTTTTATTTAAACTCTACCAGATCTGTAGGATTTTGACCCCGAATACAAAGAAAAAAATGCTGTAGGAGTTCTGTGCCATATCTGATTTTACAGCTGTGCAATCAGATTTCAGATTTTATTAGAACAGTACTTAAAATAGAATTTCCCTTGTCACATCTTCTGTTATATTGCTGTTCATTGCCTGCATGGTACCCTCTTATTTTTTCTTTTCATTTTAGTTAGCATTAAGGAAAAAACACGTAAGCCTGAACACTAAACTACTAATAAAATTTTTGCATTGTCACATAGAAATTTAGAATCTGAACCATTATCAGGAAATTGTTTTAAACTCAGATTATCTTTTAATTAATTTCCATACACTAGTAATAACAAATAGTTATAGCTATATAAATAAACGTTCACTGTGTACAAATTGCTATCACCTTGCAAGGATCAATATATTTAATAATAAACTCTTGTAACAGTACTGCTAAGCGTCTGGAAAAAAAAAAGAGAGGTTGCATTCTAATTTTAGTTATCTCCCATTTTTGGAATTTATTTACCTACCAGAGTAGTCTTACCATAGCAGAGCAACTTGAAAATATAAGAAAAAGAAGGGCAGGAGGAATAGGAAAAAGGAGGGTAGGGAAAAACAATATTTGAGACTGAAATGCCGCAATTCGTTCCATAAATGAATTACTGCAGATTTCTAGGCTCACTAGTTTTCTTTCTTCTTTTTTTTTTTTTACTCCCTCCACGTGCCCTAAACATTTCTCACGTAAAATAAATCATGTACTCTCATCCTGATTGCTCTGTACCATATCAAAAAGATTGTACTCACCGGTATGAGGTTTCTGGAAGCAAATCATGAATAACGTAACTTGTAACATTTCCTACGGGAATGCTGATGTCACCAAGGTCGATGTTGTACGAAGTAATCTCAGCTCCATTATTGCATGGTTCTTCCCAGTTCAATACAAGGCACACAGAGGGTGAAAGCTGATAGGCATCCATGTGCTCATCCTCCAGCACGGAGAGGATGGAGACTGCATCAGGTACAGACGCGGGGATTCGGCAGGTTACCAGATCACTGTAGGGCCCAGCTCCTGCCTGGTTAATAGCCTGTGTGGCAAAATAACATTTTTATAGGATAAATATTCTCTTTCAAACGTCTATCAAGTTTTTAATCATGAACTGTGCAGCCTGGAACAACTGCATGGATTCCTCAGAGGATATGTATCACTGGCTCGTTCTCTAAAGGATGATTCATACCCTCTACCTTATTAATTAATATCTTCCTTTGTTACTCAGGAGTGTCACTCAGCTAAATTGGAGAATACTTATCTTCTCCCTAACAGCTACTTAATCAAACTTAATAGTAATCTTTTCATCAGCAGCAAAAATTGTTTAGTAAGAGAAAATGTCAGTCATCGTGCTGCCAGTGACAGGTGACATCATGTTGTCCAGCACACTGGACACCCGAAATTGTCAAGGGGCCCTGTATAAAAACCTCAACCTACTGCAGTCTTCTGCAGAGTGCAACATCAGACACTTCATGCAAGGATCCCTAGACATAAGGGGCACTCAGCCTGCTGAGAGCTACACAGGTTCCTAACTCAGATAATGAATAGCTGATTTGATGCTAAAAGTTTCTGATATAACAATATACAAACTCAGCACGGCATTAAGTCTATGACTCAGATTTCCCCAGAGGTGACAGATTACTAGCAAACTACCGCCAAAGCACATAGCTCAATATTTTCCACAAGAGAGGAGACCAAATTATCAATTTGTTTTGTTATAAAAGTTATCAAGCTTCTCATCTTGATTCATAAATCCAGGATCCCAGTGGAAACCAAGGTTCAAAATCCAGCCCAAATCTGCTCACTAATTAGAGGTTGAAGTTTTTGCAAGCTCAACACTGCACAATTACACAGACCTGTTTCTTTTCTGATCAGTTGACTCTCAGCGTTAAATGCTGTATGTGCTGCAGCGTTCCCTTCTCAGGACTGTTCCAAGCTCCTGTGCACAGAATCACAGAACTATTCAGGCTAGAGGGGACCCTGGGACATACCTACTCCAGCTCAAAGCAGGATCAAAGCTGAATACAGAGCAGGTTGCTCAGGCTTTTGTCCCGTTGGGACTTGAAAGATTCCAAGGATGAAGACTCCAAGGAGACCCTCTGTTACACCTTTAACATCCTTAACTGCCCTCAGTGATAACTTTTTCTTCTTTATATCCTGCCTCAACAGCTCTGTTTCAATCTCTGCCTAGAGCAAAACTGGAGACAGGATCCAGATGCTAACAAATGGCAAGTAATGAGCAACACCACCTTCACTGCTCTGCTACTAGGCTTGTTCCTCCTGATACTGCCCAGCAAGCTGCTAGCCCACAAGGTACACAAGGAGCCCACGACAGGACGTCTGGGCTACAGAAGTGGAGAAGGTACAGTCCTTCAAAAGCACCTTTTGACATTTCCCAGTAACATCCACCACCATCCTCTGCTCTTGGAAAGTGAGCCCAGATTCTCCCCCAGGTTACAATGAACCTGGAACACCTGGGTTTACAATCTTGCCAGTAGGACTACGATGGCAAGGAAAGGACAAGTCAAGCAGCTGTTGGATTCCTTGCCTATGCTTAGCTTTAGTGAATAATATTTTTCTGCTATGCATAGTACAAATACAAAGCCATATTCTGTTTTTCCAGGAAGCATTTTGTTCGACTGAAGAAAGACATAATAAAGTTAGATTTGTCAGCCTTTAAAAAGCCCTTCAAAACAAATCCTGCTCCAGGGACATCTTCTATTTGGTGAAGCTCTTCTAGAGCTGTTAAAAGGGAGCCTTGTTTTGCGGTCTGCCAATGATATTATTTGTCTTGCCTCTAAACCAGTGTTTGGCAATCTGTATCTTGCTCCCAGCTATTTATTTTTAGCGGTGCTTTTAACTGTTTTATTGGACAACCTCATCATCATAACTGATGGGAATTTCATTCTTCTTTGCTTCCTAGATATTCCCCCTGCCTAAATGACACAGTATTTCCCTTTGCAGAAGCCACAGTTATTTTCAGGAATATTCATTACAGGAAAAAAAGTTGAGCAACAATAAGGATAAATTGTCTGCCCTGCAGATATATACGCCTGATTCCTCAATTCCCTCTTTTTATTGGGTTACTGTAGGTTGAGATAGCAGTGCTGGATGTTTATTAGAAGGCAGAGTAAAAATTGTTCGGGAAATCTTTATTTTTAAAGAAAGTAAAAGAAATATTTTCTGTTAAAGCTGCTAACAGCTATGAAATTAACTATTATTCTCACTATTAAAAAAAAAATCTGACACTATTTAGCTCTCCTTCTTTGTCTATAACACATTTTTTTGTTCTTGTAATTGCTTAAATGTTCCAGTGTACGTTATATCGTGGTTTCTGAGATATGCATATCCATATAACACAGATTGTATCTACGGCATGAAGCCCTCTAAAAAGGAACACGTGGCCAACTGATGGATTCCAACACCACGTCTTAGTGCTGTCGTGCATTTCACTTAACTTCAGTCGATGGATTAAATTACATTGGCCATGTTAAAACCTAGGTAGATGTGTGCAACATTTTTGTGGCAGGTAATTTAAAATGAATGTCCACCACTTGAAATCAAAGATCCTATAGAGCTGGCTGTTTCCATTTTTAACATCAAAATCTGCTGGAGTTCCCCACCATTCACCGCAGAAGTGGTCTCACGCTCTCCTCCCTGCCCAGCGGGTTCTGAATGCCTTCCCTCTTGCGCAAACTGATGCACTTTTTGGCTCAGACTTCCAAGCCACCCATCCACGTTCCTTCAATTACTTTCGCCAGTGCTGCCAGGGCAAGGTATAGGGCCAGTTCCCAAAAAGTCACAAAACACAGTTGAGCGTACTTAGAGGTGTGAGGCCCTTGCTCCTTGGCTGTTGGCCAAGTGCTCGAAAGCTACTTTGTATGAAAAATTCAACATCCTGTTAAAAAAAATAAATAAGGAAACTCTTGACAGAAGCATGTTGTCCTTGATCAAAGAAATGACCTTGGGTGGTCCACACGCTGCCAGCTGGGTGGGTAGGTTAACTTTTCATTGGATTTATTGGTGGTATTCTGCCTTAACATACAAATAAATCTTCTGGAACAGTATCTTGTGCAAAAGTATTTCTACTTTACTCCCACTTACTTTACTTTCCATTTATTTTTTCAGTGGACATAAAGAAGAAAAGAGCACTGGATTTTTATTTTTATATATACACCTATATAACATATTTTAACGTTTACTTTTTACTGAAATGAGACAAAAAGATCAAAGAAATAGAGATCATATAGAAACTCTATATGATATTCAGTCTTGCAGATCCAAGAGAAAAATGGTAAGAGAAAACAAGATGAAGACTCATCTTCTGGCAGCTACAACCTTCTATGTATATAGGAATCTACTCAGCTGCTTTATTTGATACATGAAACAGATGTTGGAGTTTATTACTTAAGCTAGGGGAATCTTCAAAAACCGGTTGGGAGGTAAATGTTTACCTATCATAACCAAGAATTTTATTTTTTTTTAAATTGTCTAAAACATCGTCATTTTCTTTTAACATCAGAGGGCAAGGTGGCTGTTAAAAGTATTATTCACTGACAACAAAGTACATGAGACATGAGAGCAATTTTCGTGAGCTAGAATTTATACCAACTCCCTTGTTTATCGCTTTGAATAGTGCTGAAACTAAACCACATAACAGTCTGCAGTATATAAAATAAATTAACATTGCTGCCAACTTACAGAACACGTAGTTTCATAGTGGCTAATGATATTTAAAAAAAAAAGTCACACATAGCTGAAGGCAGCTATGTTTACATCTTAAATTGCAACGCATGCAAACTTCCATACCTGTAGCCTACAGCAGTATTGTGCAGCCGCTGACAGCTCACTTATTTCAAAACAGGTATCTGTGCCGCTATATGCGAGCTGTAGAGATTCCTCATCTTCTCCCCACTCTAATCTGTATTCAGAGATGTCAGCACCAGAACATTCAGGACTCTGCAACACAAATATTTATGTCAATTAAAAAATGAGTACTTCAGATCCTTGTGGTTCACCGGGTTAGGAATTAAGAACATGAAAAAAAAATCTCTTATTTTGAAATTAATACACTATTACTTCTGCAAATTGAAATGCCCTGAATTAGTGTTCCATAATAGGTTAGCGAAACAGGCCATTTCTGCCCAAAATTTATCTGAAAGTCACAGAAACAAGAAAGTGTATGCAGCTGCTTCATTTTTCACCACAACACTCAGTAATAAATTCTCCCCCCACTGGCTTGGCAGAAGCATGACTGTGGAGAACACAAAAAACATCAATGCGGTTAAGTGATCAAAACATCTCTGGCAGAGCGAGCCTTCAAGCCTGACGTAGTTGCTCATGTTATGGAGAAAAGATCAACCTCAGCAATTGAGTGGCTTGTCTGAGGTTTTCAACGCAGTCATCTACCGAGCTACCACTCAAAGTATGGGATACGGGAGGGTGGACCTGCGTACATTAATGTCCGCTCAGAAACTCTTATTGGACCCACACATGCTCAGCAATATCTTTATTATTCTGAAGTCTGTGGGAACACAGAATTTGTCCAGATATTTTTTACTGGAATTTGCTGGAGATGAGCTAGTGCAGGCATAATGCCGTGGCTCCTGAACCAAAATTTTATTTTATTTTTTACAAGAACTGCCTAGTGCTGTGCTGTGTCAACTGAAGTGCTTTGAGGAATCTCTGCTTTATGTAGGGAAGCGTGGCCCAGAATATGACAGACTTTCAGATTATGGCATGCAACAAGCTCTCTTTTTAATTCTCTGAATGGGAAACTAGAAAAGTGATCCGACTACACAGGCAAATCTGCTTGGAAAAAAAAAAAAAGCAACCCTAGAAACTGTGAGAAAGTTAAACAGTCACCCAGTTTAGCAACTGCAAATTTGTCAATATAGCTGTTACAGGGATAACAAAGACGAGTGGTGGGTTGAGCAAAACGCCACATGGAACTTCCACTGTAGAAGGTCTGATTACTAATAAAAGGATATGGAGCATCCCTGCGTGCCACGGTGATCACCCTGAACACACACACAGGGTTCACCAGCTTTGTCCCTGGGCTTCCAGCTACTTTCATAGGAGCATTGGGAACTGCTAAGCCTGGGGAACACGAGAGGTAACTAAAAAAGAGCATCTCAACACTTGCAGATTTCTGGAACAAAAGCGTGACCAGCTTAACTGAAAATTACCCTAAAAGCCATAGTTTTAAAACAATGTGTAAAAAAGTCATGGTAGACACCACAGAGTGCTCTGCAGGCTAACCAAAAACTCCAGTCCTCTGCTGTTTTTCCTTTGTGTTATCAGCTAAAAAAGATAGACTCTAAGAAAATGTCACCATTTGCAAACTGTATTACTCCTTCTAAAGCTTCATTTTCAGTTAGAATTGACAAATATATCCTGTATATAAAACCAGAACATGCCAGAAACAATGCAGCATTCACTCATGGTTGAGGAGAGCAAACTCCTGTTCATACACTCATTTAAAAGGCAACATTTAAAAGCCCAGTACAACTTTACCTCAAAATCACAAAATGTTGCAAGAAATATCAACAAAACAAAACTGTATCAAATGCACTTGTTTCATTATAAAATTGAACTCGGATTGTGTTTGTATTTAGATGTATTGTTAGCATAATTACTTTCTTAGAACATCTCATGAACATCAGTAACATTTCTCAGCAAAGGCATCCTTTAGTGGAGGGAAACTGAAAGATGCAGAGCTGAATAGCTGCTAGGATTTCAGAGAAAGTCTATGGCAGAATTACAGCTTCATTCTTCTGTATCACAGCTTTATTTATGACAATATCCTTTCCTTTCTACCTTAATTACATAACTTTTTTTTTTAATGACACCGATCCACATTTCCGCGTTTAAGCTAGAAGAATCCAAAGTCTAAGGTTGTGGATAATGGAGAAAGAACTTATACAAACTAAAATAAAAGTAAATATTTGGGGAAGAGACAAACAATTTTTCAGAAAAGCTGAATCGTGAGCATTTGTGAAGAGTTAATTTCATATCAGAGACTTCAGCTTTAGCCAAAATCAAATATTTGCCTTCACAATTCTACCACAGGACATTCTGACTTGCTAAAAGCCTGTGGAGTGCACTTTAAACAGACCAACTCTCTATCATCTGACGCCAGTGTAGGAGTTCTTGTGTCTGAATGCTGGTCCAGATGACTCACAATCAACTTTATGCAATTCTTTAAAAAGAAAAGTAGAGATGACAACTTTGTACAATAGAGGAGTTCCTATATACACTTTTCTTGCAAAAAAATTGTTCTCAACCAGTTAACAGCTCTTGAGCCACCTTTCAAGTGCACAATGATCACATTAGTTTGGGTAAATAAAAGAGAAGTTAAACGAGGGCACCTGACCTACCTCCCAGCTTACAAGTACACGTGTGTCAGACAGAAAGGACAGAGAAGGTGCTCTGCACTGTCCGGGTGGTCCTGCTGCCGTGGTGATTTCTGTAGCTTCCGAATACGGCCCGTACTAGAGGGAAACAAGATGTCTATACGTTAGTACATAAACATACACACAGCTCATGTTCCTCAAAGGCTTTTCAAATGATTTTGTTTCAAGTGATTTTCAGGAACACCACACAGAAATTTTTTAAATGCAATAAACTCTCTCAAAGATGAACTGGGCTTCCAACATGCAGCGCCCAATATCAGAGCACAGGATTAGACCACGTAAGGTACCGCAAGGTTAAAATGTGAGGAGAGCTTGGGTACGAGCAGACTGCACCTCAGCTGCTCCAGGGCATCCTCCTGTGCAGTGGTGAGTGCTCGTGAACGCATAAGCCACTTCTAATTTATCAAAGAGCAGAAATGTGTGCTCAGCAACAGAAAATTGAGAAACAGTTTGTTTCCCTCCAACTTAGCTCAAAGTAACGTGTTCCCATGGCTATGCCATAGCCTGGCATAACTGGCTTCCCCTCACGGCTTTAAGGAGGAGCTCAGCAACAGCAAAGCTGTACTGGAGTCCAAACCCAACTTCTGCACGAAATGTCTGCCACATGTTAACTGCAAAAGGATGGCATATGATGGAGCTGCAGTCCGGGTGTCTAACAGCAGCACTTGATGAGCAGTGGTATAAGGTACGTACACCGTGTGCCACCGTGCCCAGCGGTCAGAGGCCTCCACGTGCAGCTCGGGCAGCTGTTCAGACCTTTTGAGCCTTTGGTAAAAATTAGCAAAAGAAACGGACACACAAATTTCAACAGTCTGGAAAACTGGCTTCAGCCAGCAGTGCAAGGACAGGAGAGAGAGAAGGTGGAAGCAGCCTGAGGCTGTGAGAGTGGAATAATGAATTTTGTTCAGTGCGTCCCCAAGCTAATTAGAAACCATTCTCCGGAACAAAGGAATGTAACTATAAGCAATTAGAGGAAACACTGATATTTGCTTATTTTAGAATGGAATACTAATAAGAACGGAAAAGTGAGCCATTACAAAATTGAACAACACCAAAATTGTTCCAGAAAACCTCTCAACAGGCATCTCTGCTAGCAAGGAAGGCTAACACTGATTGCTTTGTTTGAATTACAAAGGATATATACTTCAAAAAAACTAATGTATTGACTTCTGCTGTTTTCTTTACTTAACAGGAGGGAGACAGGTGTTTGCATTTGGTAAAGAACACTCCCTCACCCCTATTTCACATCTGGTTAAAAAAAAATAAAAACCAAAATCAACCAAGCCAAAACCAGCCCCTCCATTTAATCAAGAGAGGAGCTAGAAATACTTTGCATCTTTGAGCACAGTTACCACACAGTTAAGATTTGAAAATAAGGGATGCAGTATAAGTAAAGAGATTCATTCTTGTAAGCAGATATGACTGTTGCATGTTTCCGTCCAGCTGACTTTGGCCAGTCAAGTCATGTTAGTACCTGAAATCTTATTTTAAAAAAGTACCAGATCCAAAACCACAGCTCTTCCTCAAAAGTTCTTTTAAGCATTTCTCACTTTTTTTCTTGCCTATCTTCATTTTCACCTTTCTGATCATCAGCTCTAATGCAATCACTGTCCAGAATCACACAACTCACGCATTTTAGTACCTCTAATGAGAAAAAGCCAAATCACATACCCCGCCATCGTTCAAAGCTCTCACTCTGAACTGATACGTTGCACCGGGAAGAAGGTTGCTAACTGTGCACTCCAGGTCAGGACCATGGTACACTTCAGAAACAACTTCTTCTGGTTCTGTCATTTCTACACTGTACTCTGAGATGGGACAGTCGCTTTCTGATGGAGGGACATCTAGAAAGAGAACACATAATTCACTAACAACATATGGGCATATGCCAGGAAGATTAGTTTTTGTAATTCACAACACACATATACAAACACATACACTATATACACGCACATACTATCAGCAATGATTTTCCTCTTTGATAGATGTCTTACCTGCGTTATCTTCACCATGCATATAATCAATATTTTTAAAGCAAATGAATAAAACTACTCTTAACCCTAAACATTCCCAAGGTCAGATCATCACATGCAAGATCAGCAGCTCCTCCCAAGGCAATGATCTTCCAGCCTGGGAGACTGTTTGCTACCAGAAGGCGCCCAACTATTTTTTAAGCAAAACAAAGTAGCTACCATCCTCTTCTGAAGAATTGTTTTTTTCCCCATATCAAAGGTGGGGTTGTGTGAAGGAAGAAAAAAAAAAAGTTTGATAAGGCAGGAGAAAGAAAAGGTACAGAAACCTTCAGAAAGAATGGTGCTTGGCTAACACTGAGTACATTCCTTCTGGGTCAGAGAGAAATTATGAGGCACATGGTGTCTGTCTGACCTAATCTTGGCTGCTGGCTATTGTTGGACACAAGCTAGCGTGGGTCATGCACACTCCAAAACTACTGCTTACACATGGGATTTCTGGCAAAACCCCACTAACACCTAATAAAAACACAAACAACTGCCATTCTCAAACTTCGTTAGTCACTCTCCTAACATTTATGAGATTCCAGATCTCAGCACAATGATCTAAACCCTGAGCTTCACTTGGAATAACACCTTTTGCAAAACTGAATTTGTTTTCTGTGCCTGTATTTGGTTTGTTACAGGCACCTTTTCCACCATGAAAACAACATATTAGATAATGTTTCCACATTATATCACAAGCCAGTACTGCCGAATCAACCTGCCTGGGGTTCTGAAAAGCAGTGCCACCAGAAGGTGGATCTTCTAGGAAACAACATGGTCTCCTGCATGCAGAAGTAATTTTTTATACTGGATTGAGATGTATTTGTCAGTTAGAAATGGTGCTGCTCTAGAACTTACCTTAACAATTGATACCACAAAGAATCTTGGATGCTGCAAGATTACCATAGCAAAGAAAAAATCTGTTGCATACTGGCATGTATCTTGTATTCTGAAAAAACTGTATTTTTGACCATTTAGTGTCATGTTCATGGCCCAAGTTCCTCACAAAATTACTGGTATCCAATGAGTTGTGTTTGTTTGAAACAGGATTTAAATGTCACCCCAAATTCTCCAAGCTGTTTAAGTGACATGTTCCAGTGGCTTACCCCATTGTAGCTGAACTTCTTTGTGCTTCGGCTTCCCTAAAACTCTTGGTGGCCGGCAGTGGCCTGGTGCAACACTTAGCGTACGGACAGGTAAACTTTCAGAACACTGGAAGAGAAGAGGAGCTGAAGTTAGCTCTGTGGTACAATTAGTGCCTATGAAATCAGTCATGATTAAAAAGTAACAAAGAAACTATGTTCTACACCAGCCATTTATTAGTTGTTTACATAAACAATAAAGGATAGAAGATGCTATCAAGCGTGTTTCTTGCAAATGCAATTAAGAGATTTCTTTCACTAGCATACTCAAAATTGTAGCACAGAAACTTCGTTGGCTAATTTTTTGGGGCTCTTTATTTTAATTTTCCTTTTTTTCTAAAACAGTATTGAGCTCTAATGTACTCAAACAAAAAAAATCACAGCACTAGGAATAGAAATGTAGGTAATAAAATTACTTTAAATCAAAGAAGGGAATGGAAGGAATCAGTGGCTGGAAAATGGAACCTAAAAACAAAGAACGATTCAGCTGCATGAAAGGTGATTACCCCTACTACAACTTCAGCCACCAGTGTTGGTCAGTAGAGACTCACACAGATCAGAGTCTGTAGCCTTTCTCAAGCAAGTGGTCAGATCACACAAATATTATGGTCTCTTCTAGCTTAAGTGTAAACATTTACAGATTGGTTGAGGAAAGCAAACCACACTGAATTGCAATTTGACTAAAAAAATCATCAGATGCACATAGAAGTCTTCAAAAATTCACCAACTTGCAACAGAAGATTAACAGCAATCAGTGTAGCTTTATTGTGCTACAGGAAATATATTCACTTGCTTTTAAAAAAAATATTTACCATATATAGTAGATAAATCTCTGAAAAATATAAAACCAATAGCCCTTACTGCTAAACGATACTTACCTGACTGTGTCCGCCAGTGCTGATACAGCATGCCCGGAGTTTATACAAAGTGCCTGGTTTCAAGTGAGTACAGGTATATTCTGTTGCTGATCCACTATATGCCACTTCCCACTGATTTGCTAGAAAATTAGATATATCCAAGTTTATAAAAGTACAATACAACAAGTTTACTGCTGTCTAGGAGAAAAGAAAATCCTTAATGTGGTCTTTCATGAATGATTTGTTTCAGGGAAGTCATTAGCTTTAATAATATTATGAATATTATTCCTGCTTCAGGACATACACAGACACATACACCCAGAAATATGTGCACAGAACTGCATATGTGCACAAATATATATATTTCTAAAATATATTAAAATATAAAATAGAATAATAAGTTCAGCCCTATAACCTAAAATTCCACCTGTCATGGAGAACAAGTATACTTGTTTAAAAAAATAAAATAAATAAAAATCAACAACCAAAACTCTCCCAGAAATCCTGCAAGTTTTAAGGCTGCAAGTATGTAACTCTGCTTCAATCACATCTGCAGTATCAGCATACTAATAGCCTAACGGGCCAGTACTTTAGAGTAGCCAGCATAGATTAAAATGCAGAAAACTTGTTTCAAGTTTACCTTCCGGACTTCCTTGAGAAATCTCCAATAGATACTTTAGGATTTCTGAACCACCATTATCTTGTGGAGGATCTGAAACAAACAACAACCAAGGCAAGTAGTTAGTGAATCAAGATTAGGAGTGAAATAGAACAAAAAAGAATATAGAAACTGTTTTTGAATCTGCTCTTTCTCCTCCACAAACTAACTCCCCCACACTAACTACACCAATGGATTTATAGCAGAAGTGGGTAGCAGAAGTTAGTTCTCAGGATGAGTCAGAATAAGGTGGCTGGCTAACATTTCAGAGATGCTACAAATAAAATGCATGGAAAAAGCACTGAAAAAGATGCGGTATGGAGGTTTGTCCCAGTGATAAAGGAAGCAGCGTCCATCCGCAATGGGACACGAAATGGAAGACAAAAAGCCT
>NC_137703.1:5471396-5717054 GCF_964034855.1 Anser brachyrhynchus | reverse complement strand
TATTTACTCACTGAAGATGAAGATAACAACAACTGTGCTATTTTTGTTTTGGAGGTATAAACTGCTATTTAAAACAAATTCTTTCAGGCTATCAGTAATCGCATAATTAAAACCCCAAGTAGTACGACAGGCAAACAAGAAAGGCATAATCGACAGTCACCAAACTGTCAGGATGTGCACAAAGTAAACTTGCTCAGCCAAATCTTTTGTCTCTACTCAAGAATACCTTCTGCTGACTTCAGTGAGAATGCTGCTAAGCTACGAGAAGACACGAGGACCTGGCCAGGAGACGGAGCAGATCAGGAAGAAACCCCAAATGGTCTAACGCTTTGTGGCTGTTGAGAGCTATATTAGCTCAGAATAGTCTCTGGGACATGAGTCTGCTGCCAAGGAAGTGAGTAATAAAATATTTATTGTAATTGCTAAGAGTAAATATAAGCTAGCAGGAACTTTTCCACTTGGGAAGCTCTGCTATTCTCAGGATGGTCTTTTCTATCCCCTCTTCTAACAGAGGCTTCTGGGGAAAACAATTTGTAGTTTTTAAAGCCAAAAAATTAACTGAGGTTCTCCAGCCCATACGCTTGCTTTAAAGAAGCCAAAGACACTATCAACTCCTGTGTAGGTTTTTCTTATGGCTATTTCTAATTTTTCTAAAAGGTATGGCTTTACATCTTTATATGATCCGAATAAGAAAAACTGTCAGCAGACAAGAATTCAAAATTATCACCAACCCTGTGTTTCTCACTGAATTTGCCTGGCTCATAATTTTCTGCTTATAGAAGTCTTACACTTTTGGTCTGCTAAACTGAAAAGCTGGTTATGAAAGTTTCCTCCACTGTGGATATCTTTACTGACCTGCTACCCTACTCTTCCTGGCATCTTTATTTTTTTTATTGCCTTGTTTTCTAATTATTTAATCATCTCTTGGCTCTTCTCTGACTGTTCTCCAATTTAGGACATCCTACCATGAACACCAGATACGTAAGTTAGACAAATATCTCAGTAACAGCTCCAGGGGAACAGTTTGAAATATAAATGTAATACAACTTATTTTTAATTTATAATTTCCCTTATTCATATAGCTCAATTCTGCACTGGCCCAGTGGGAGCTGAAAATTCATATTAACCTGATTCTTCAGCAGGAATTTGCAATGCTTTTTCAGAGCCCCTGCTTCCCCAAACTAGAGTCTCTCATCTTCTTACTAGAAATAAAAATGGCACTTTGCTTCTAGGTCACTGATAATATTACAACACAGTACACACCAGCACTGTTTTTCGTGGAACTTCACTAGAAACAGTCACTGGTGATTCCCAATTGGTAAAGATGACAATTCAAACACTTGGGAGACTGAAATTTCTGCACCTTTTCACGTGCTTTGTATCGCTTTCCCCCTTGTGCCAAACCCTCATGTGATACTGAACAAGTCCCTTCACAAAGGTGTATTACACTTCCATTGTCACTGTAACAAACCAACCTTCATTTTGATCAAAATTGTTAGCAGGATGTCTCCTCCCTAACGTGGACACTCATTTGCATAAAAGAAATCCCCCTACAAGAAATTTGTCTCTATTACCCAAAGCTCCATACTAGTCAACCAACTATTTTGCCCAGGCTCAAAGACAAGCCTTGAATTAGCCGTATAGTCCCTACTGCTGGTTTTAAAACACTGCTGTGATACTACTGTTTGAGGGTTTTGGTTTTTACAGTTTTGGGGATCTTCTCCCAAGTTCCACAGCTCACTAATGATGGTCTGCGTGCAACGAGGGAAGGTCTCACTACTATCAGATTACAGTTGTGCTCCTAGCCGGTGACACAAGGAGGAAGCCCAGTTCCACCCATCACCAACCCAGCTGTGAAAAATTCATTTTTAATTTGCAAGCAGCACCACAGAAAAGCACTTAACCATCCCGTCCCTCACACAACCATCAGAGCTTCCACAACACTGAATTAAAAGACATCATCTCTGCACAACGCTGCACCAGCTTTCCAATTCCTGAGGTAGTTCATGCAACTTCACAAGGTCTTCCAGCCCGCAAAGGAGCACACAATCTGGAGGGGACAGCTCGTGGCAGGCCCTGGTGTGCAGGCAGCGCTCGGGGCGGCGCAGCCGAACGCCATCTTGTGGAGCAGCCCTTGGCTCCCGGCCCCACACCTGCGGCAGCTCATGGATTGACTGGGTTCATCCATCAGGTGTTCATATAAAATAATGCCTTATGTCACAGGGAGAATTTGGTTTTGACGGCTCAGTTTTGCAGGTAGTAATAAAGGGTCCCTACACTGCCTGGAAAAAAAAAACATCCAACATGGAAAATACTACGCAGTGACAAAAGGAAGAAGATTTTACCCTGAATTTATACTGTGTGCTTCTTCTGAGATTCTTCACAGTACAGGCTTGCTCCTCTCCAGTGTACTTTGGGTGAAACACGCTATCCTAGAGAGAAAAAAAAATCCAGTAAATGCTCTCTGTATTAGTGTGCAGCTAGAACATACCGTATCAAAGGGGCTTCATAGTTGAGTGAATTTTGTGTTTGTTTTTGGTTTGCTTGCCTTTTTTTTAAGCTACTAGGTCACAATAACGTTTCTTCTAGAAGGACGGTGCAACCAACCTGAATAATACAATCTTGCTGTAAAATAAGCTTAAAAGCAGTAACAACACTTTAACATGTTTTAAGAGGAATAAAAGTGACAGATGATTACAGAAAGCAAGCACACCACTCAGCAGAACATGGAGGATAAACTGCCCTATAGGTTATGGACTCCTGTGAAGCTTTGTAAATGAATAATGGATGACAGCACAGACTTTTAGCTAAGAATTTTAGCTACTTCTTAAGCTAAGGATTCAAAATTCTACTGTGAAGCTGAACAAATCACACATCTCTGCCCTGCCAAGTACTGAGTACTCCTAAAAGGCATTCTATTAAAATGTTTTTTCTGTTACATAAAGTTTTAAGAGTCCTCACATAACCTTTACAAAAATATTAACTGGAATGGCCCTCCAAAATAGCAATCCACAATATTTCCAATAAACTTGGATTAATAAATGGAAACTCAATTTGAGCCACTCAGTACACTTCATAGTAACACAGCACTTACATTATCTTCTTCTTGAATTTCCAAGGTGTAGGAAATCACTTCCTCTGGTGTACATCCTTCTACTTTATTCCATTGCAATGCAACCCACGTAACACCAGCTCGAACAAGCCTTGGTGCAGAAGGAGTCTGAGGAATGTTACCCGCAGTATAGCATACCACCTCCTGGCTGTACCCACTGTACAAGAACAGAGAAGGAGAGAGGAATATTTTAAAAGAAAAACACAGTGTTTTCATATATACATATATATGTGTTTGTATTTTCAAAAAAATCTAGACAACGTTAATATGCCCAAGTGGAAAAGATGAGCACACAAAGTTAAGGAAATGCCAGACCTAAAAACAGAAATAAATGCAGGATTATAAGTGTCCTCACAGTCATTTTTATGGATTTCATTGCAATAATATTGGGAAAATAATAGATTGCCTCAGAAATATTAACTTACTATTAACTGTGAAGTAGAGGAAAATCTAATTTAACAAAAGGAAAATAAAACATAGCAAATTATGTCCAACTTCTCAACTTTTAGATGTTGAATTTTATATGTAATTTCTACCTTTTATACACTCAGAATACAATTTCTATTCAAGCTACAGCCCTGAAGGCCAAGTGCTTTAGCAAATCTAGTCCCCACTGCTTCAGACATCCCCCTCCAAAGAAAGCAGGAAAAATCTATCCAGTCATGACCACACATGCTCAGCATCACGTAGGAGCTGTTTGGTGCAGGCATGGATATCTTCCAACTCTCCAGGCTGGATCTGCTCTGTTCTGACCTTCCCTGCCCAAATTTCTTTGCATTCAAAGCTGAGCATAAAGTCATTCTTTCACACAGCTCAGGTTGCAAAGAAAGAGAACATCTGCAGCAGAAGAGATGCATGCTCTCATCTTGTCTAAATCCCAGCACACAATGCCTTGAAACACAACAGGCAGTTGTGTTGAACAAGTGTGGGAAGAGTTCTCCTAAGACCCCAGGCAGACTATACAATGTACAATGGAAATTTGAGAACAAAATTTAAAACAGCTAGATTTCGGTGAATTTTCAGGAGCACATCATCAGAACTCTCAACTGAGTGCAACGTTCCTGTGATTTTCAGATTTGTGTCCAAAGTACAAAGGTATTTTGTTTCTTAACAAAGCCATCACATGAATTTAATGCACACAAAAAGCTCTATCTCCTTTTTGTGTGTCTTTCTCAAAAACAACAGATGTATGAGTGTTGAAACAAAAAACAAAACACCTGTAACCAGCACCCAAACAAGAAAAAATCATCTCAAATGATAAATCCACAAGCGTTACAACCAACCAACACCATCTTAAAATACGAAGTGTTAGATGACATTAGCATGTCATAATTTTGAGTACTCTCTATAAAAAACAAGCCATGTGCTGTTGGTGCTTATCTTGTAGATTAACACACAGCAGCTGACCATGAATATACTTGTTAGTCCACTCCCTCTTCAACAGCCTGATAAAAAAAAAGAGAGAATATAACAGGGAAAAAAAGGGGGGGGAGCGGGGACAAAGTCATGCAGCATGCCCAAAAATATTTTTTAAAAATCTAGAATCTGGCAAAGAGAAGAGATTCCAAAGCTGGGAACTTTGCAGAGACACCACCATCTGGCAGTGCCCTTCCATTTACACTTGGCAGCTCCAGCTCAAGTCCCTCCACAGTTCATGGACAATTTAAGCAGGGAGGGAGGTGATCTTGAAAGAAACTGGCAAAAGGAACATCGCAGAGGGACACCAATTAACTTTTAAAAGTTATATATCACTAGGAGTTTTGTGTTTCAGAAGACAGAACGCTACAGCAATCTTCCTCAGCATAGCACATCATTATAGACTAGTTGTTTTTCTTTTTCTTTCCTTCTAGTAACAATTATTAGATCCTGTTTAGCTAAGAAGGACAATAAACTAGTATACAAAAGCACTGGATGTTTAGCTTCTTCACAGCTAAACTCTTCCTCGCCTACTGCCCTCCAGAGGCGCGCAGCCCCTCACCAGGACGTGTCTTGGGCATGCTCTGGTCCTTGCTGGGCAGTGTTTTAGCCCAGCGCTCCCCAGGAGGTCCTTGAGAACTGGAATAAGCCTGATTTCTCATCACCTTCACTTAAACGCATCTGTGCACAGGCAAAAAAGCAGAATCTGAAACCCATCTTGCAGGGCCCTTGAGTGTGCCCGTCCCCTCTCAGTCCTGGTTCTTGCCCCCTTCTTTCCCAGCCCGTCAGCCAGCCCTGCCAGTCCTCCTGTAGAAGGAAAGGACTGTACTGCTGAAAAAAGACAGAAGGGCTTTGCTTTAAAATAGAAAAATAAATACATCAAGATTCCTTTCAAAATCTGTAACTCAACTTCCTCTTGCTTGTTTTTCTTGGTTTGCAGAGGTCCCTAGTGGGAATTTCACATAAAAGACGTATTCTTTTTGTGTAAGAAATAGGCCACGAAACACCATTTAACACCTCAAAAGGAGTCTATCTGCTTCGACCAACCTCATCACTCTGAAGGTACATGGCAATTCCCTGGGGGTGAATGATACCACCGGAGAAGGTGTGACATACATTAAAGCATTAATAATAGATCAGACATCGGATATTTAACCCAAAACCATAAAGAGGGAAGAAAAAAAAATCAGAAGTCCCTCTTTACACCGTCATATTGCAAGTTAAACTCTTCAACTACCAATTTTTGTCAATGAAGTGTGCATCCTGGGATAACTTACCTAGTACCGATGTCATTCTGAGCTGCTAATCGGAAGGTGTAACCCAAAGCTGGACAAAGCTTTGTCAACTTGCAATGCTTCTGGCTTCCGAAGTAACACTCTCTGAAACCACTGTTCCTTTTTCCCTAGAAAGAGAACCATCTATAATTAGATAGCTTTGAAACAAAACCAGACGTTTCTTATCCTATGACGAACTGTTAAATGATGTTAGAATTAGATGCTTTCACACGGGGACTGTGCAAACAAAACTCTAACGTTACTGACAGCATTGCTACATTACCTAAAATAATACCTAACACGATCAGTCTGTCAGATTCCTCCTCTTTCCAGATTCTTACCTTCACGAGATGTATTTACAGCTTGTCATTCTATTTGAAATCTGATTTATCCTATTCACTAACGAAGAAATGTCTAAGTTAGGTGTGAAATTCATCTGTGAATTGACCCGCTGAAAGGAACCCTGCAACCAATGCTTCTCGAGTGCTACCCTCTCCACACCAAACTCCACGTAAGCCCTACAAGCCCTTCAAAAACACTTCATCCCACAAGAGGGCTCTCGCTGCCCGCCGTAGTCCGGCTCCCGCTGCTCCAGGGACGGGTGAGCGCGGGCACAGCCTTCACCCAGACCCGCACAGCGCTCGGATGTGTGCCCCAAGGGCAGCAGAGACCGAACTGATACTGAACGGCGCGGGGCTGGACACACACCTGCTGTTCAGGGCACGCAGCGTGTGATGGCAGAGAGGATTTGCTGGGAAGCACGACGCCTCGTTGAGGAAGTTGGGTGACAAAGGTGCAGTTTGTGGGAGCTTCGCATTCGTTTGACCCGGAGCTACTACGAGCCCTGACAAAGCCAAGACGGGGCAGCAGCATGAGATGGTCTCGAGAAAACTACGGCCCAAGTACTTCCTAAGGCACATCAAGTACAAGCAGCCAGGACAGCTGAGGACAGGGACATTCAAAAATCCCCCTCCTCGTTTAAAATAAAACAAAAACCTTTTTGATCCCACCCAACTAGATGTGAGCTAGGATAAAACCAAAGGTGAGTTGCTGCAGGACAGTCTCAAAAATGTCAAAGAGCAGCTGGCCTCACCCCACCCCACCCACACATGGGAAATAGTGGTTTTGGGGTCCTTCAGCACTGAGTGCTGACAAGGGGCCCAGACTGCTCAATTCCGTACAAGTAACACCTACCTGAGATGACACAGTTTAAACAGTTTTAATTTCAAAATCTGAATGCAAAACCATTGCACAATAACATCACAAAGTCCCCAAAAGCCCACCAGAGGAGAAACCTATCAGAACACCACCATGTGCTCCAACCGGTGCACCGATACCTCTGAGGAAGTTGCAGAGACGTGCCAAGAGCTGCGCCGTGCCATTTGTATACCTGGCACCTGCCTCTACAGGTTTTTATTTTTTATTTTACCTTGGCAAAATTAACACTTGCCCATAGACAAGACTATGCATTTCACAGGCTATAATACACCAGCTTGACAGAAGACTCAATGTTTCTAGACACAAGCAAACTATCAGGAAAATTAAGAATACAGGCATCTCTCCTTGCAGTTAACTTCCAAACGTCCCAACCTCCTCCTTGGGCTCTTTCTTTCCATGCACTGTTCTTCCATGCTCGATACATTACTTCATCACTGAAGATTTCCAAAATGCCCGAGTGGGACAGACATTTTTCACTGACACCATTCTCCAGCCTCTATCAATTCCCACCTCTTTTCATTTGGATTGCAACACAGAAGCAAGAAGTCCATAAAATGTTTGTAGTAAATCTCTGCAACGTGTTTACCAAACTAGAAACAACCGTGCAGACCTCCAGCGCTGCACAACCGTTTGGAGACACTAAAGGGACATTTAGCACACTGGTAAACAACCCTAACTTACTTTTATTTCCCCAGTGCTATTCCACACTTGTTCTACAACTTGGTTTTACCCACAATCTTCCTCAACTTCACCCACCTGCTCTGGCTGCAACATTACAGTACAGATCAACTAAATTAAGGGGTGGAACTGGAAGAAAATCGTGAATCCTAAAGCCAAAGTCCTCCGTAAGTGAGAGCACTTTTTCAAATCTAAATCCCTAGATATACAGTTACATGATAAAAATTATTTTCAACAAAAGTCAGAGGTCTCAGTGTTTCCTAGCTCAGTGATAACCTGTTTAAAATATCCATCAATCAATGCAGGACTACTAAGAATGGATTTTTTTTCCTATGCAAACTTCTGCAGATTCAGATTTTCTTTAACTGTTTAAAATCATCCTGACTTTCCTGTTTTTATGCTTACGAGTGCACTTTTTCCATCGTTTTCCTCTGCTTTTTCTCCTAGAGAAGTAGAGCGACCAAACGCTAAGCCTGTGATTAAACAAACAGATGTACACTGGTGTCTGGCTAAAAAGGGAAGTCTCACCTGTAGCACAATGCCTGAACTGAGAGCAGTGGACCACAGAAACCCCAGCTTGACAAACTGGTGGGTTAAAACTTTACAAAGACTGCCAAACACTAAAGTTATCTTCACCCTTACAGTAGTAAAAATTCTGATATCGTATACATTTTTCTTCTAGACCTGGTACCGTACATTCCCCAGACTCGCTCAGAGACTGACTGGTATTCAAATCACTCAGACTGGCTGGTATTTTGCCTTCTATTGGCACTAATTGGAGAGGCTGGCCGATATTTCTAATTATCCTGGCATTAATAGTCTGGAAATAGTCTCTCCGCTCCTTCCCTCCCAAGATTTATGAAAGCTCTAATGCTGGCATAATTATAGACAAGCACAACTGGCAGGCTGGTACTGGCTGCCACCCAAGAGCCTTGCAGCTTTCCCAGAATCCTTCTCCTATTCTTTGTACGCTCAGCATCCAAGTTTTAATCCTCTCAATAATGTTTCATAAGTTGCTTAAAATATACTGTATCATTTCCGCAAATATTTCTAATCCACAGATTTCAGAGGGAGAGCAGACACTGGCTGACTTCTTCACTAGCTCTGCTTTCTCCAGCCTATGTTCCCTGTTCTTCACAACGCCATCCCATAATGTGCTGGTCAGCAGGGCCTGTCCGAGGAAACCAGAACAATTCAGTTCCATTAGAATTTGCACGCTACCATAATACAACATATTAACACAAATTCAAAAGTTTTGCCACTATTTCAGCTCTATTTAAAGCTACACACTCAATTAAAACAGGGTGCTGAAGTTTCTTGGGGAGCTCAGAGTTTACTGAGATAACGGCTATGAGAATTTATACGGGTTTTGTTGGCTGCATTCCCTGCAGCAGACACAGTGAACACAAAAGAAGGACGAGCCACTGCAGGTAGAGTGGATGTAGAAACAGAGCACAGCCCTTCCCAAGACCTCAAAGCAAAACACTGAAAAAAAGCTGCCAGCAGCAGCTCTGCAACTAGGAGGCACGGTACCAATCTGTTCCAGGGCACGCTAGCGTTACCTTCTGTGTTTGGTTCACACTGGCAATAAAAAGCAACAGACTGATCCTCAGTCTGGCACGAGGCTGCAATGCAAACTGTCAATGGTTATTACAAACTCACCCTAATATCTCTGCAATGCATTTATTATGCAGGCTCTTCTGTAAGGGGCTGAATTTTCTGTATATACAAGCGTTTAGAAAACAGCACAGGACTTAGGAAACATCCCTCAAATAGGTGTGTAAAAAATGATTTTACTCAAGACTCTCCTCTGGCGTGTGTAATAGGAGTGACACAGGCACAAAACAGACCCAGAGGGCAGGAAGGTGAACAAACGCAAGCCCAAGCACGAAGAGTGAAGCTGTGTACCCAAATTCTGGTGGATCATCATTGAGATGCAAGGACCAGAGGGTCACAGCTGGTATAAATTCGTACACCTCTGCTAGCTAGCTACCTCGTGAAATTTAAAACTTTTTGGTAGAACAAAATGATCTCCATTTATCTGTATATAAAGTTAATAATCAACTCCTCATCAACAAATCATTACATTGCTTGGTACTGTACCTGTCTCTTCTGTGCCAATTAAATCACAACGCTTTGGGGATCAGAATTACAGCAGCATCGCACACTGCATGAGAGATGTCCTTGTCTCTGGCTCAGGAACAGTCCTCCACTTCCCCATGGAGAATGAATAGGATACTACCACTACCCATACGCACAAGAGAAACATTTATTTACTACCACTTAATCACAGAATGATCATTTCACATCTAATTAGCAACAAAGGCCTGATTCTTACAGCACTGCCAGAGGCATTTCTCACTGCAGTTACAGTTTACTGAGTTTGATGAACGCTGGCATCAGGAAAAAGCATCAGCTCTGCTACAGCGATGCTTGCGGTTAGGTATGTTTTTAACATAACTTGTTGAGATCAGCCTTTTGCTTACCCTGAATGATCAATTCCAGCACAAAGTTATCAATTTATTAGCGAAGCATGACAATGATAATTCAAAGACCTGTGTCAGCGCTGAGAAAATATTTGCCTGTTCTGAGTAACAGTCCATACGAACAAATTAATCCAAACTGGGAGGGAAAAAGGTGAAATAGCAGGATTAGTTTTGTTCATCTACTGCTCTATTTTCCAGTCTGCAGGTCAGGAAAAATAAAAAATTAAAAAAATTTAGACTAAACGTAAGAACCAGAGGAATTTGGGCAGGACCAGCCCAACGATGTATTAAGCAGTACAGCATTCTCTTCCTGAAAGTAGGTCAGAAAACAACAAACCTAATTCCAACGAAGAAACAAAAGCAATCCATTTATGTTTCATCTAAAGCTCATCCTACTAAAACACAGTGGCATAAAAGAAGATTTCTGAAATGTGTACGGGAACAGACAGCTAAGCCAGAGCACAGGGAGAGCACTGCATCAGCAAACTGCAGTAAGTAAGAGCCTGCTCCAAACACCTCCCTGCACGAGGCTCGCCGAGGAGCGCGGCACCCGCGGTCCCAGGCAGATGCCCCAGTGCCGAGCTGGAACGTGGTGCCGCAGCCCTGGAGGGTCTGGCAGCTGCAGGAGGGATTAGGTGCTGTCCTCTTGCTGCGATTTACAGCTCCACCTAATCCTAAGCCTGTAAAACAACATGACGCTTCTGCTATCATCTTACAGCAACAGTTTATTTTTTGCATAGGGGAGCGATGCCATCTACACTCCTGGCTGCATTTCCGATGCTGTAAACCGCAACTTTAACTGCCTCGGCAAGACGTGAGGCCTGAGATGCTGCACGTGGCAGGCTGCAGGGCTCGAACCACCCCAGGCGGACACGGCCCGTCCCTGGTGGGAGCTGGGGCACAGGGACCAGTCCTGGGGGCACACGGCCCTGCTCGCTCACCCCACTGCTGCTCCCGCTCCCCTCACCTCCCGTGTCTCACACCCATTTTGTTTCTATAGACTGGGGGTGAAGCCTTTCGATGCGGATCCCAGGACATGTGCGGTGAGGGTTTTTCATGGCTCACTCTCATCCTGCCCCCCAACATGAAGCGACTCCACTTTACTAAGACTCTAGCTTTATTAGTGGATAGATTTCTTGTCCTTCAGTCATGCAAAACCCTCTCTACTTTGCCGTCACATTTTAATTTCCTTCTCATCACTGATTTTCCTGTGTTTATATTTTATTCTGTGCCCCGTAGCTAATGAATGTTGCTCTAGCTGAGCTCTGGCAGAGCTTTCACTGTTGCCTGTTGTGCGTTCTCTTCTTCCCCCACGTATTTATTTCTTGATTTCACCAGGACACAGTGGGGCATTGTAACAAAATCGGTGGTTTTGCTTATGTGGCGTTTACGCGGCTCAGTGACAGGGTACAGGACTTAACGAGCAAATTATCTTCTGTACTTGGGTGCTGTAACTTTGGGAGTTCACGTCACTGCATCAGAGACACAACTTGGAAAGGTGCGCAGTGCAGCTTGCCCATCTCACCAAGCTGGTAGCTCAGGCTCCTGCAAAAAGAGCCCTGTGGCACACCCAGCTGCATTTTCAGATGTTTTCATTAACAAACCTTAACATCAAATTTTAATTCAGCAACTCAAAATTGCATTTCTGTCTCATATCAGAGTAAAAATTGTTTTCAGATGAGCTACACCTGCGGTCTTAACTGTCTCACAACTGGACAAGCACATCACTGTCAGGAGGCACGTCAAACCACCGGAGATGACATTGGGCTGTCATTTTTTCATCTGTGCTGGCTAGCTATCCACTGGGATCTCAGATTTCAGGATTGTTACTGAGAAAAAGTAATCCAAAGAGATAGACTAAGGCAATCAGGTTTGCTTCTTTTTTTTGCCATTGGTACATGAGCTAGCCTAAAAAAAGCAGCTTTTGCTCTGTGAAAGAAAATAGACATGATCATTCTTTCTAGATATATATTTGGTATTAAAAAGTTTAAAAGACAAGAGTATTGTAGGATTCTCTTACAGGTATCAAAAATTACGACTAGGTGCCACATGGACAAAACTAACATTGAGAGTATGTGCACTGTATTAATGCTGTTGTTGGTCCTTCTTCTGACAAACCTGTTGCTTCCCTTCCCTTTGCAGGCTGGAATCATCCTTGTGTTTCCACTACTTCATTCCTCTGTGCTGTTATGTTCCCATGGCTTCCCAGTTAATGGAAGCCTTGCAAGGGACCAAAACTGCAGATCCAAGATGTCACAGAAGGTATAATGGAATTATCCTGGCCCATCCTTTTGGAGAAATGTTATTTTATTTCCTTTCCCGGACCTCACACTCCATCATTTTTTCTTCTTCACTGACAACCTTTCCCGTTCTATTATGCAGAGGGGGGCAGCAAGCCATTCTGAAATTATTGTTTAATTTTAGTTCAGTTCAGAGGGTTTCTCATCATGGAAGTCCCACTCGCTGTGACAGCACATACAGTAAATGTTTGCACAGTGAACGGTTCCAAATGTCAAATGTAGCAGAATGATCTGGGAACATGTTACTAGTGAAATGATGGAAAACAATTCATAATATGCTATTCCCTTTAGAATATTATTTTTAGAATATTAAAAACCCCAAGATATGTTTCTCAGACTGTACAACGAAACACCCTTTCACACTCTTCATTTCCTGACTCATCACATTTTATTTTATTTTTTCTTAACATGTTACCCAAGCCTTTTGCCACCCAACACATTTTTTCCTTTAAAGATGATAATCACTGACTCATGCTTTCTGCAGAAATATGTCTTGTGCAATGGAAAGGAGGCATAAAGGAATTAGGGGAAGGAGGGAGGACTCACTACGAGAACCTACCTCTCCAGCAAGTAACACTTCACATCTGGCTTTTGGCACCCTCCCCAACATCATGATACTCACTAACAGTGTAAGATCGTTGGGAGATAGAACTTATTTCCCTTTTTGTCTGTAAGAAGACTAATTGCCACTGTGTAGAGGGCACCATTATTTTAACCCTGAATACTTTTTGTGCACAAAGGGCTGCACGATCGTGCCTTATCTCCTTTGAGGCAGAAACAGTGTTATTCTGCACTTCGCATCCAGGAGAATGTGATCATGAACAGACTTCTAAGACACGTCACAAAGCAAGTAATAATAAGTAATCCTAGTTAACAAATTAAGCACACCAAACAAGCAATAAAAAGTTAAACTTCAAGAGTACAGAAGCAGAGTACTGTCTCTGCATAAAACATGCTGAATGAGAAGTATTCCCCCCACTGTCCCTTTTACCCTCCCAACTCTTTACCTAATGCCACCAGTATTTCATTTTCCTACTTCTTAGTTTCCCCTGTATTTAACTATTTTTCTTTACTCAGAAAATCCTTGTAAAGTCTAAGTGCCATTTATTTATGTATTTATTTCAACTAGTTACTACTTACCTCATCCCACTCTAGAAGGTAGCTGGTGATTTTTGAACCATTATCAATGGGTGCCTATGAACAAAAATAAACAGAAGGCGGTTTTGGGAAGAAGAGAAAACTACTTTTTCCCCCCTAGGCAAATGACTACAGTTTAAAGTGAAACCAAAGCTCGGGGTTTGCACACAGCTTGGCAACCTCTTAACAAGTAACGAGAAGAAGCTGAATGTAATGAAACACATACATTTTAAAAGTCAAGTCAGTGCACGGGGAGGGATTTGTCAGTGTACAGCGAGTTCAAGTCCCTTACTGAAAAATGACCCTCTCAGCTTTCAGTTACTGGCTACAGTTATGTTCATTGTTGGCCAGCTGGTATTCTTCTGTTTTCTTGTGTGCCCAATCTGATCCAAGTGTTACCTACCTTCCACTGTAAGGTTAAGGAGCTTTTGGTCCTGTGCGAGGGTTTGGGTGGGAAGGGACACTCCGGTGCTGAGCTGTGAGTGGTGAAGCTTACTGGCTCTGAGCAGGATCCCTTTACTGAATTGTACATTGCATATACCCTGGAAATAGACATATTGAAATGGGTCATAAATTTGCTGGCAGTTACAAGATGAGAAAGCAGTGCCTCAGCCACAATATTTGACTACCAAAGCATCCATGATAGAGTTGGTTAATGATAGATTACTCACAAAACAGTGGCTATCGTTACTCTACTTCACTTGGTACAGGTATGCAAAAAAAAAAAAAAAAGACTCACAGCAGAAGAGGGGAATTACCGCACTTTGTGCACATACTCCCCTAGCCCACCGAGTTACCATCAGCTTTTCTTTCCACCGCAAGGAACTATTTCCTTGGCTATTGGCAGCCTTTCACACACTGTGCTAAAATCCTCTTCAGAATACAACAGAAACCATGAAGTCATAGGAAAAGGTATGAACTTTAATGCCCTGCTTACACTTGACTCACACATACCGCAGTCAGTGGTGGTAACTGCTAGTCTCCTTCCATGACTACAAGCTTCTCCTACACAGCTGCAGAGTCAATACTTGGTGAGCTTTATGGATTAAAACTGACACAATAATAGGGACAAACACAGCTCAGAAACATTGCTCTGATAAACTAAAAATCTTAGACGTGAATTTGATTTCAGGCAAATCCTCCATATGTATCAGCATAGCAGGGGATATATGTTACAAAAATAACATGGGAAAACAAGTAGAATACATCTGAACACCTCCTCATGGTGCTTTTCTCTGAAAAATTAATGATGTTATTTTTCCCCTTCACATTTTCCATGCAGCAAAAGAAAAGTGCAAATTGGAAGTCGACGCAGAAAACGTTCAAACCCTGACCAGACAATGACCTCCGGGCTGGCTGTGCTATTGTGTGCTTGAATGCAGAGTTTAAGAAAGGGCAATTTCTAAATTTGTTTTCAGTAGATAAGAGCAATTTCTGTACAATGGCCACCTACATAGAATCAAACCTTTGGGGGAAGTTCACAAGAACCGCTATAGCGCTGCTTTACAGATCACCTGTTAGCAGTCAGGAGTGAAAACAAATGCAATTAATTAATTGCGTCTGCATCTGGCAACTCTGTGCATGTGTGCCGGAAATCAGCATAGCTGAGAATCAAATGGGGAATACAACCGAATGAAAGTGAGTTTAACGAGCATTTTCTGCAAGTCATTGAAAAACTGCATTTGACTTTGCCAGTTGTGCTCAGCAGCTGAGGTGTCCCTGTCCACAAGCCCCTTGCTGTAAAACCTACCACCTAGTACCAGGGGTAACGTCAGCTCTTGGAAGATGAAAGAAAGGAAAATGAGGGTTGTAGAATTAGGCGGCTCTGGAATTTCTAAGGAAGAAGCTCTTCGTGTGATTGAAGACTTCACTTTCATCCACCTTAGCCACAAAAGGGACTGACAGGCCCTCAAAAGAGAGAGCACCATCACCTTTAAAATTACCAACAAGGTAATACTTGAAGAAACACAGGATATAGATTCAGAGTGAAACAGGCTGTCCTAGGTGCCCAGGGCCTCATACAGCATCTATCTGTGTGAAAACAGAAGCCCTTAGAGATGCTGCCAAGGTTAAGGAGACCCAAGATGACGTGCTGAGTAACTGCCGGTCACATAAATTTCTTTACTTAGCAGATTTACTTCTTCATAGTTGTTAATACATAACGCGGTTTCAGCGAACAAAAAAAATTGTTGTAGAAAGCAGTCTGCTTTTAAATGTTGGTTTCCTCCACTACAAACACATGCTGCTGCTTTTTTAAGTGTGACTTTTGTATTTGGCAGTCACTTATTCTTTTTAAACAAAAGTTACAGCTAACTGTTCACAAATGATTTATAATTTGGCAAAAATGCAGGAAAACGCAGGGAACTGTAGGTAGGCAGAATGAATTGGTTTGGACGTTGGCCAGGATACGGGGCAAATACCCCCAACGCCCTTAAAAATTGCATGAGATCTCAACACTCCGCTTTGCATGACTACCACTTTGCTGCTTGAAGCTCGCTTTAAAAATTATGTTCAATTGCTTACAGCAGGAAGCTCAGCAGTGTTTTACAACTTTCTTCTTGCTACCATCCATCTGCTACTATGGCTGGGACTTTTGCCCGGCCTGGGAGCCCGAGCAGTTTATTTAGTTAGAACTTGTTACTTATGGCCTTGAGAAGTTCATATTAGAGCTCCACTAGAAAATAACCCTAAATAAAAAGAAGCTGTAGTATCAGAGGAAGAAAGACTCCTTTTGGTTGGTTTTTCTCTCTTTTTGCTCAGAAGTAAAGTGCTTGTTCTAAAGCTTAACAAATAGTAGCAGCCTTAATGGGAAAAAGCATGCCAAAAGTGGCCCTTGTCTAGAAAAACAGAAGGAGACAATAGACAGGAGTCAAAGGAGTTTTTTTAAGGATATCGAGCATAAGTGAACAGGATGTGAATTTGAAGCATTGGTTTGTAAGTAAAGTCTTTAAAAAATGCAATATGAGCAGATAGTGTTAAAAACATCAGGAAGCAAAACTGAGACTGTGTTAGTAATTGGGCAACTAGCACAATTTTAGAAACAAAGAGAAATACGGTCTAAAAATATCAAGACGGGACAGGGTGAACCCATTTTTGGGAATAAATACTGAAATTTCTATGGTCAGATGGATTTGCAATCAGCAGATTTACTTTATGAAGCACAGAATATTTATGAAAAAACATCCTGGAGCACTTTCAGGTTTTCTAGCACATCTATGTTGCAATAAAAATGGCCATATGCCACTTGCTTTAATCAAATCTTGAACAAGGTTGAGGTGTCCCATTTTCAGACAGAAGCACTTCAAGGCCCATTATACACATACATGGAAATACACACGTAGATGTCTTTTTTCCTCTTACTTCAGCCATGACAACAATATGATAGAAAATGTATTGTTCAAAAAACACTCTCATAACTTCAAATCTGAGATAAAATGCATCAGAAAATATTTAGGAGCCTCTGAAAAAACACCTTCAGAGGTAACCACGAAAATCTGAAGCTACACCTTAAAGTTAGACAAAAAAACTTCCCCGTTTATTCTCATGTAATTGATCAGATTATATTTAAGTGACATTCATAGTCACACTAACTCACCTGACGTGATAATCTGTTGCTGGCCTAAGGTCTTTTAGGTTATATTCTAATTCTTCTCCACTGCAGGAAAAAAAAAAAAGAAAAAAATAATCAAATAATTATGAAAAGGGGCATCACACTTAGCACAGGTACTGATTTTCCTGTGACTAGTGACTCCTGCATATTATTACTTGAAAGAAGAAACAAATATCCCACCACAGAATAACAGTACTAAACAACACACGAACAATTTGTCAACATACTTCATGTTTCTTCAAAACTTTATAAAGCTTTGTATGTAACAGAACAGTAGTTATCATCCCAATTTGTAAAGTAACCTAACTATATGGGCTCAATTCAATGCTGTCTTTACATTTTGTTGACATTTAGACAAAGCTTGCTGTGTTTTTCAACCCTCCCAGGGCTGAAAGGGGTACAATCAATACAACATTACTTTTGTACTTCTTGCACATGTATTAATTCAAAATACTTTTTTTAAAAGTGTGAGCCATTGGACTTCAGATGAAAAGGTAGTTTCCCACACAACTGTTTCACGGATGATCGTTGCTTTCTTTTCCAGAGCCACACTCTCTGTGAGGACCGTGCCAAAGAGAGGTTTAATTAATGCTCTAACAGCAGATCCAGATCTCTTTCAACAAACAAGAATATTACAAGAATTAAGTTTCAGGCATTTAATGAAAAAAACAGCAATATAAATTGTTAATTTTAAATCTAACCAACACAACAACACATTCTTTTTCCTTTTGGTTTGTTTGCCAGTAAATGAACACTAGGCTTGGTCATACGTTGCCGATCCCGTTAAGGTTATGGCATGGGTCAGTGCTTATTAAGTAATAAGCATCTCATGTAAGTGCTTGGCTTATTCACAATTTTATTAAAATATAGGAAACAAGAAAATTCTCAATTTAGCACAAAGAAATATTTCATAGATAGTTGGGAAAATACAGGGATATATCTCAAAAACACAAGAACAAAATCAGCAAAAAGGCACATGCTTGCTGGGCTGCCAGAAATCCAGCAAAAATCCTTTTTTTTTTTAAAAATATAGTCCAATTCTCTGCAAATTCATTTTTTTCCCTCTGAAATGAGTGCACCTCTTTGCAAAGAGAATGTATCCAACATATTGCAGGACTTTCTTTTGCCTATAGTAATAACGATCACTCTTGGTCATGACGGAGTATAGCACATTAAGCTAATGGCTGTACTCTGGCCAGCAGCAGGAGACAGATTACTACTAGCAGCTTTAAAACAGATGCACATTTCATAACCAGGAGAAAATGTGCAGCCATCACAGCAGCGAGCACAAAAAGTACTTGAAAGTATCCTTTCCATTTTAGGAGCTCAGCAGAATACATTAACATATAGAGATAACTCACAAACAGCTAGTGTAAATATCAGAAACAATCAGGCAGCATTTCCCTGATTAATATTCTCTGTTTATATTCCCCAAGACAGTCCATGCAGCACACCAGGAAGAATACCCTAATTCACAGGACATCTTAAGAAAGGAGATAGTTTGGTCTCAAGAGGGAATTCCACAAATGCTGTACCACCTGGACTCTATTTAATGACATTTGTGAAGGATTAGCTATTTCACAATAGCCAAGGTCACATCTCAAAACTTTCTATCCTAGTCGTCATTAGGAGCAAAAAAAAAAAAAAAAAAGAAAGGCGTAACACCATATGTACTTGATCACAAAATGAGCTCAGAGGATCACTGAAAGTGGAGACAGAGAAATCCCTCAGAATTTTTACATAAGGCTGCTAAAAGCCAAGCATTCCAGATTTTTCTGTGGACTGACGTAGCCAGCTCATTGCCATGCTCTTTCCTCAACTGAGTTAAGACAACATGAAGCAGCAGAGAACCCAACTTTTGCTTGTTAGCTCTAAAAACAGGCTTTAACATTCTGAATTCTGCAAGTCCACAAAAATTCAGTCCATTAGGAAGGCCGCTCTCCTATTTGCATGGTGTACATGAAAGGGTTTTGACGTTTACCACAGAAATAACCTTTTCATCGCTAATGAGTGGGACAGCAAGGCATGCAAGATCTGCAGCGTGCTGGGGAGGCAGAAAGGGGGAGGCAATGAGGGGCTTGGGGCAGGAGCTCCACCAGTGTAGTCTCCAGCTGCAGGCACCTTCACAGCAAGGGGGTCTGACAGGATGGAGAAGAAGAAATGACAGGCTGCTGCAAATGTGCCTGTTTTGTGCAACTGATGGACATGCCAAGATATATCCTGAAAAGCTGAGAGAACTTATTTCTAATGAAAACACCAATTGAGAGGTGCACAAGTGTAAAAATGATACTGTTACCTGTAAATTATCTTGTATTTTCCATCTCTCCCTTTATCTGATAAGGCAACCTCGTAAGTACAGGTGTAAGGCAAACCATTGTTGTGTCTATCTGCATTTAAAAGGCCGGTGGGAGGTGACCAGGAAAGTAAAACTGTTCTTGCTTGAATATTTGTTACCTAAAAAAGAAACAGAAGTTACTCTGAATTCCAAGAAAAACACCACCCTCTAAGCATTTGCCTTTTGTTCGCATCTTTACAACCGATTTCTTCTAAATATGAAATTTCAGAGCTAGAGGTATAAAGTCACAAATGATCATCAACAACACAAAAATACAAGTTCATAAACTAATCTGTAGCAGGCGAGGAAGACAGAGTGAGCTGGCAAGTTATCATCCGAGCATCCATCAGAGGACTCCTTGCAGCCCTCCTGAAGTCCCTGCTGCTGTGGCCACTGCCAGAAGGCAAGTGGGACTCAGCGGAACAAAGATGTCATCCTGTAGATCGTTTTATAATTATTTTTCTAAAGCGTTCATTAGTGAGATTCTCTAATAAAACTCCAGTGGCATTTTCAGTCGTCACGTTTCTTCTCATAATCTGAAATGGCAACAATTCA
This sequence comes from Anser brachyrhynchus, assembly GCF_964034855.1. Taxonomy (NCBI): domain Eukaryota; kingdom Metazoa; phylum Chordata; class Aves; order Anseriformes; family Anatidae; genus Anser; species Anser brachyrhynchus. Next base: position 5,696,933 of record NC_137703.1, on the reverse strand, counting down.
ACTGCCAATAATTAAAGAAAAAATATCAATCTGCAAAATTACCCTGACTCAAAAAACATAGGGGATAATCCTAACAGAAGTTTAACCCATCAATTTAAAATTATGTCACAAATCAATCACTTTATGTCCTGACAAAGGCTGCATTTATGATCTGTGGTCATCATTGGGTGCAAGCAGACAATTGGCTATCTCAGAAATACAGCACCAAACGGTAATGTGCGTCTTCTAATAAAGTCCAGAGAAAATGCTCTGCAGCCTCAAGCTGTCTGCCACCAGCTCTCCAACTTTCAAAATGGAAACAGTAGCCTTTTCTTTCTGTACTGTCAAATGTAAAGATTTTTTTAGGATAGTAAAATGTGAGTTTTTATATCATTTATTTACTTCTCCTACACATTAAATTTCACTAGTTTTATCATTTTAACGGCACTGTTTTTTTTAAAAGCACTGTTTCAGAAGGCGTGAGAGGAATGATGCAGGTGCTTGGTTACACATTTCCTACTCTTTTCTTGAAGGTTCTGAGCACCTTACCCATAAACGATGTGGTAACAAAGCATTAACATTAATTTGCTATTTAAGTGGGATTCCCATGAAACAGCTCAGGTTCAAGTTTGGATTCTGTCAGAACGCACCCAGGAATGGGTTGGAGTATCAGGGTTCAAGGCCTGTTTGTTTCCAAACCTGACACTCAGAGGTTAAAGATTTTCATTTACAGCAACACATTTAGTCTTGCCAGAAAGAAAACCTTTGTGGAACATAACGTGAAAAACAAGCTGTAAAGCAACACGTTTTAAGTGGTATCAACCTTTTTTTGGTAAATAAAAAAAGATCGTGCATTCTTATATGAATTTTCATTGGACTTGTCAAATTTTTCTGATGCTATGAAATCAATGTTTACTTCAAAAACTTGGACCAATGAAAACTGATACCGGATTAGACAGCATATAAAAATCTTGAATGCATCAAATAAGACAAGCAAATTAAATATTCAATATAAATTTGTAAGTGAATTATGACAAAGGGATTTAGAGCTGAAAGTCTGTATTTCAAATAATATTTTGAATAGGTCATAAACATACATTACTACTATACCAGCTCAACCCATCAACACAAAGTTCCTTTTATTATTATGGAAATACGCTTGCATAATTGTTTTTCAAAAATTCAGACGGACTTGGAGCTTGAGGAATGATATCCTGCCAATGTTCTGTTGAAATGTTTTTCTCTATGACTACTCTCAAGGACACACGTATATATTCTGCATATGGTTAAAAACTCTGGCCTTTCATGAACTTTAGCAATCTGAAAACAGTTAGGTCTTTTAGAAGTTTCTTAAAATAAGAGAAAGTGCATTGTGGACTAACCGCTAGAAAACATTAAGACTAGTATTCTGAAGGCAGTGTGCACACGTTTCCATGCAGTTTCCAAAATCAGCTCCTAAGCACAGTGCTCCCCCAGCTACCCGCAACTTCTCACTGCTCCGTTCTGCTGCCCTGCTTTGGTGGCATTAAGTCCACACCTACTGCTGATGGCAATCTTGAAATACAATCCTTAGGTGCACTGGGTACACAAAGCAAGTGGAGTAAAGCAAGAGAGAGCTTGCCTGTACGATAAAGTCAGAGAAGGCAAATTTATACACTCCCTGGGTATATAAGGCAGCACAGTCCTGTGTGTGTCAGAGAGAGCGCTGGGAACAGATTTATTTGCATGGCATGAGATAAACCTATCTGCTGCTCACGGACTAACAGGCTCAGTATCGTATCACGTTTACCAACCGAGGGCGTATCACCTCAATATCTGATTTAACGGCCAAAGCCACCACTTCACGCAACTCCTACGTGGAGTAAGAAACACTCGTTTTGCTGTGAAAAAGGGCAGGTTAAAGAAATGGGGTTATGGTGTGCTGAAAATAACAAGCAGGCACTGGCAGGCCAGCTCAGTAGCTCTAACCTCCTTTTGTCTCGCTTATCCCTGGGGAAACAAGCACCTTTTGGAAGGTACTGAGCAGCTGAGCAGATCCGGAGCAGCACTTTTGGATGCTGTAAGGAACAGGGCAGCTAATGTCACACTGCTGGGGCTAGGTCCCTACTGAACCTGCAGACATAAAAACTCCAGGTAGGAAACAGTTTACTGTTCACTACTACTGCTGCCCTAAATCCGTCCTACCAAATACAAATAGCAAAGGCACCTTGTCAGAGGCTGGGCAGGAAACACGGCTTCTTTCGAGGTACCGCACCCTGAATCTCATCCCTAAATTCACAGCATTCAGCTCTTCTGGCTTTGCCTTCTAGCTGAGAAGTAACAAAAGATTCTCCCACAAGGCGTTTTGTATGTCTCGTGAAAAGCACAGTTAATTAGTTTTTGAAAACTTCTCGGTTTACACAGTAAATGCACGCTTTATACACTATCAAAACTTGGTGGTGTAAATAATTATTTGATAAAAGCCCCTGGGAAAGAATCCCAACTCCTGCACTGCTTTAATAAGGTTACAAGACTGATGAATATCAGCCCTTCCAGTCTTTCAGGTAATGAACAATGTTTCTGTACAACTTTCATTATCTTTCAAATTCCGGGTTAGCATTCACAGGCATCGTGTGGTTTGGGGTTTTATTGTGTGTGTGAGAACTACACTGAAAGCAACATTCATTTACTCCCTTGAGGGCACTGTTTGAAAGACTTGGGGGTCAAATGAATGCACGGTTATTACCGGGTCGAGATTTCGCTTTTTGACTATAGGCCTAATCCTGCAATTTTAGGCAAAAACCCCTAAGATTAAATATGAGTTTCAGTGCAGAAGTCAGCAGGAGCAGGCTGCCCTTTGGGAAGCCAGATTCTGCTTGAGCCCTGTTTCCCTGCTGCTGCAGCCCTGTCCCCATGCCCTGGGAGGTGCTGTGCCCTGAGCAGCTTCCCAGCCTCTCCGTCTGCTCTGCCCCATTTCTGAGTGCGGGTTCAGGTTTCCTTCCCTCAGCAAGGTATTTGCTTCAGAGAGTGCTCACTTGTCTGCCACGATGTGAGTTAAAAACTAAGAGAGATAAATAAAAGCATGAAATGTTTCTACTATTGAAAACAGGCTTTTTTTTTCCATTTTTTTTAATCAATCATTTAAAAAGTGCTTTTACATTGTACTCAGAAAGGTGCATCACAGAGGGACACCTGGACAAACTAGATTAGAGATGGCTTTACGTGACAGCATGGCTGTGAGTCCCCTGCAGGCACTGAGCATCCTCAGGATTTGTTCCAACAGCGAATCCCTCCGGATGGCTTCACCGCTGCTGATACCTGAGATGGCCACTGGCGTGGACGTACCACAGCCATATATGCTGCAGACACAGCACCCCTCTACGTGCCACTGATTTACTGCTCTGTATCCTTCTTTTAATTGTGCCATTTCTTTCAGAACAATTGTTTTTTTATATACAGTTTCTTTCCCATTAACATATGTGTAAGGCTCACCAGAAAATATGGCCCAGTTGAATATTTATGCATAATGATACATTTCTTTCAGATATAATATTGATTATGTGCACGAATAATCATTCATAGCAATTAATGGTTTGTAGTACTCCTATGAGTTTAATTACTCACAAATGTCTAAGTTAGAGAGAAAGTAATAGATAATTCCCAGTATTCTTTCACTACATGTCATTAACATTGAACTAGGATGTCATATTTTAGATTTATTTTAAAGATTCCTAGTTTTGAAATGATTCAAGGAAAATTAATTTTTGTCTATTGGTACTTTTTTGCTCTTCTCTACTTAAGTGCTCTGGCTGCCATAAATCTAATTACATATTGCGGGTCTTTATTTAGACCCACAATACCTTTCTGGTTTCTCATTTGACACACCAAATTAGAAAAACATCACATTCAAAGGCCTTACAACCAGATTTATTAACAACCTTACCTGACCGTGGTCACACCCAACATCACGGTTATTTACACAGTGATTCAATTTCCATTACAATTCATGTGCTTTTATGGTTAAGAGAAACTTAGAATATAGTAATTACCACTGAACAATAGAATTAGCTTAATTTAATCATGATTGCAGATATAAATTGCTCATGACAAATAAAATTAAACCCAGGGGAAAGGGGGTAGGAGCTGTGTAAATCACCACAACGTGCTGGATTCCCCATGTCACTGTTAATACTGGGAGCTCCCTGTAGAGAGTGACTGGTGCAATTCCTACAAATACCCTCAAGCATAAAAGATGCTTAAAATTTATTCCCGCTGACCACATCCCTGTAAAATGAGTTAGATATATACACAGGCGGCAATCTGTAAAGTAAAAATTCAGAGAAATTTGAAATCACCAGTACGCTGTGACACAATCTACTTATCATATTTGCGATTTTTGTAGTTGGTATGTGGTAATTCTGGAATTTTGGATCACGTACCTGTGGCTTCTCCATTCCAGAAAGAATGTCTTGAACCCTTTTTGTTTCTGAATCATATTCTGCAAAACAGAGAACGTGGACGTATGAAAAAAAAATAAATCACTGAAATGAAACAGAAGTGATCATCTACATCAACCATCCCTCAGGAAGCTGTACACAGGACGTGCAGGTTACCTGCACACGGGCATCAGCTGTTTTCCTAGTGTGAATTTAAGGTATGCAGCTGCACAAATACTAGTTAGAACAGAGAAAAAGGAGAGAATGGAAAGGTTAGGATTATTTCTAGAGGCGTCCTCCACAATGTTATTAAGGGATTTGGTTTCACAGAGCAGGAACACCCTCTTTCCAAGGACTGCCTGCGGAGGAGGCCTGGGCTTTCCACAGCCCCGGTGCTGCTGAGCCCAGCCCCGGTGTGACACCCCAATGCCGATACCCACAGCCTCCTGCAGCCACAAGGCCCTGTGGCACCAGGCCCCTGCCAGAGACGTCGTCTCCTCGCCCCGAGCTTTAAAAGTGGTGGCAGAGTCTGGTGGGCACAGCCCCGGCAGCAGCTTCTCCACTCGGAGCGACCACGTCCCGCCAGGCGACTGGCACGGCAGCTCTCGTGGGGGGCCGCAGTACGGGGCGGGAAGGATTTCTCCCAGATTAGATGGATTCATTAAGCACAGAAAGTGCCACAACAGTGATCATCTGGGCCGTGGAACCAGCATTCCCCTCACCTTTTTCCCCGAAAAAGCCTTGAGGTAAAGCGTCAGCTTAGAGTAATGAGGTGACACGAAGCAGCTTTATTCCTTTTGGACCGCAGCACTGAGAGGCCTCGCTTTCCACTACACTGTTCTCTAATGGAAAACTAGGAACACTTTTTTTTTTCTTTGTCTTTCTTTCAAATGTTAATGTTAAAGGTTTGCTAGCCAAAGCAGAAGAATATATTCCCCAACCCCCAAACAAAAAAAGACACAAAATTTGGCATAAGAAGCAAAAATATATACTAATAAAGAAAAACGGGTAAGATCACTTCAACAGCCTTCCCAACTGATTCCCCCAAAGCCTGACCTACTTCTTGTAGCCCAAGAATGCGTCTTTATTTTTGTCTATGACCTGTTTTAAAAAAGTACATCTTCTTTTTAAAAATTCCATCCGCTTGGCTGCCAAAAAATAAAATTGGCTGAACGCTGATGGCAAGCCTCCCGTGTAAATGCCCATCTCTCCTACAAGAATGCACCTTGGTGCAGAGAGGCAATGACAGATCTGCTGCTCCGTGCATTCCTGGATTCCTTTTGGTCTCAGCCACTTGGAAAAGAAAGTAATAGTAATAATTCAGAATAAGAGGAGGATAGCATGATTGCTTTTTTCCATAGCAGATAACCCTTAGAGTGTATTATAAAGTGCATAAACCGTCAGGGTTTAGCCAACATAAGATAATACTGACTACACAGACATACTAAATTGCTAAGGAAAAGTTTGAGATGCAGGTCCAAGTGAAAACGTCATCTAAATTGAGGGGGCTCAGAACTCAGGCTTCCCTTTAGCATTATTACAGATGCAGAACTGCGCCACAAAAGGCTGGATCCAGGTCTGGAAACTCTGGAGGTCCTGTAGGCTTATCTCGAAGGGATGTTAATAAGAAGCAGCTTCTGCAGCTACAGAATGCAACAAAAATGCTGCTACTATTCTATTGAAAGTTTATGGTTATTATGTCACCCTTAATTACAACCCCCAGAAGCTAAGCGTGAATCATTCTCAACCTTAAATCCCAAACATGTGGACTGAATTTTCTTCCCTCTCTCTGCTTTCTAGCAAGGATGCTATCTGTGGCACACTAAGCAGGAGAAGAAAATAAACCCTGGAGCCCAAAGAAATCTCACTTCTCCCTCCTGTGAAAAATGATCGCTTTGTACAGTAACTAAGTCCTCTGACCCTTACAGGTCAGGGCTGAAGGTTCAAATTGTTCAAAATACCGGAGCTGACTTTAAGACCTAAGGGAACTGGGTATACTCAGCAAATAAATAATAATAATTTAAAAAAGTACCTCAGACTTCTCCATGAAGAGTCCAAATTTTTTGCTATTACCTCCCTAAGTATGTAGTGTGTTCACAATGAAGCCTGGAGTATCAGGCACACTGAAGCCTTGCATTAATAAGGACACGTGCACATCTATGCGCACAATGTGGACATTTATGTCCCCAAGAGTATATACAGAAACTGGAGATGGGAAGTTTTCTTCAAAGATTATGGGGAGAGGGAATGGGACATACACAAACCTAAGGTGACAATGTGAGCACAAAGAAATTAAGAACTGAAGTTGATCCTCATGGCCCAGACAGCTTGCCACAAATATTAAAGACTAGAATAATACATATACGGGTAGGCGTTACATCAGATATACCCTATGTTGCTGATCTGCTGGTACCATGAACCATTTTACAAAAGCAACAACAAAGAAAGAAAAGTTTATCATAAAAATTGCCCTTTCATCACTAGCTTTGAAAGCACTATACCATATGGAAAGAAAGATGTGTGCCTTTGAGCTCTGCACTGAACTAAAATAAAAAATGATTAATAGGTAATGCCACGTGAAAACAGTGCAAGTGTAAAATTAAAGGCAGAAAGCAACAGATATGCACAGATACAAACACACATAAGAGCAGAGAATAGCTCAGGTTGGAAGGGGACCCCAGGAGGTGATCTAGCCCGTCCTCTGCCTCAAAGAAAGAAAAAAAAAAAAAAAGCGCAACTTTGTCCCATGGAAGCACTTAACAAAACAGAAGCTACCTGCTTTGAGAGAGAAAGTAGCTGACAATTGTCACAGCCTTCTAGTATTTCAAATAGTTAGTTTCCCATTTTATGGGCCATAAAAGTTCTCAGGCCGCTATGGATGGTTGATCTCCTTTCAGTAACAAATGCAATTATTCACAGTCTCCTGAGCTAGACTAAGCTAAGGAGAACAAGACTTGTCAGGGATCCCTCCCTCAGCAGGAAGCTGGCCTCACCTGCCAGCCCCTCTCATAACACATTAAGCATCAAGCTCAACATCCTTCTCCCACGCCAACTAGGAGCAGAAATCCCTTGGAAAAAGAAAATGAGACAAAAAACATCTTATATATTCTGCAGTGATAATAGAGAACGGCTGAAAAGCCTTCTTCCTGCAATAACGCCTACCCCATGGCTGTTGATAACCATCACGCGTTGATGGCTCTTCTCCACGATAAGCTCACGGGAGTACTTTGGGATGAGGAGTGTAAGCTCACACACACAGGTGCAGTGGTAGAAAGGTGGAGAAGAACAGGAGGAAGAGAGGGGCCGAGAGGTCCTTTTTTGCTTTCCTTTCATGACACTGGGCAAGGAAGTTCAGCCATGTCAAGGAAGAGCCCAACTAACACTTCAGGTCATTGTCCCGTTATAACTTTTCCCCTCAACATCTGTTCCCTACATCTGCCATGGCAAAACTCTTCATCCTAGGAGGAAGCTGGGGGTGGGGATAAAATCCTTGTGAATGCTGATGGAGTCCTCCGAGGGACAGAACCAAAAGCTGAGTTATCCTGCAGTTCCCAGCGTCTAACAGATATTGTAGCTGTCCCAAGGTACAAAACGAGGTTCTCAATCCTAAACTGTGGGTTAGTTGGATCCCACGTACCAGCTGTAAGACCTGGATTACATCTGAGTTTGTATTTTGATCATCTCTCTTTTTTCAAAGTTTTGGGTCATTACCAAAGCTTCACAGATATTACCAGGAGTAAATGCCCCCCAAAATAAGGAATACTTTCCCAGCAGCTGTTTGGTGCTAACAGGGTTTCAATGCTAATTCTTGCTGAACTAAAGCCTTTCATTATACGCTTCTGTTAGCCTGCATCTATGTTCCTTTCTGCACGTACAGTACAAATATAATTTTCAGACCTTTCCAACAACACTTCTGAAATCCAAGAACAGCTTTAAGAAACAGGAAAAAAATATCTTTTCATTTCAAGGTAAGTTTGAAGTTTCCATGAATAGTTTTCATGTTTGCATGAACAGCAGCTGTGTATGTAAATGGTTTGAAATAGCTACAAGCTCTAAACTAATTAACATTTTCCCATTGCAAATACAGATTTTAGGTTTGTTCTGCATTCTTTCCTTCACAGAAAGGAAGAGGTCCAGCTCAATACTTAGCTTCTGGCCACAGAAAGTATTTACTGTTTCAACAGCCTTTCCATTCCAGAGGAATGACATCAGCACTAGCACTTCACAAACTTTTGGTCTAATTCTCAAGCAGAGCTCCATGCTCACAGATATGCCAGTCATAACATGACATGCTTTCTCAGAATTTGTTCCAGATTTATTGGGGCTGTGACCAGCTTTAATGCTAGGAAAGATCTTTTATCAGTCACGTACAGCACAACCTGCAAGAAAACAAACTCTTCAAAACACAGCACAACTCCTTTGCGAACTGCCTGCTGATGTCAAAGTTTAAGACACAAATAGACTTTTTCTTTTCAGATAATGGTAGAAATTAAAAAACTCCTCATACTAGGACAAAGCAAAAACGTCAGATGCCACGCGGCAGCTGAGTCACAGAAACGAGGACCACTGGGGATGTCACACAGTCATCAAGTCTGTCATCCCACACTGAAACACAATCACACGAGAGATGTCTGATTATTTTAATTTTAAAAAATGTAATAAAACAAACAAACCATGATCATGGCAATCTCACACCGATCCGAAGCTGGGCAAATCTACCACAGTACGTAACTCTCCTCGTCATCACAACGATTATCTCCTAGACTCTCCCTGCCACAGCTTAATCCTATCGCTCCTTTCCTGCATACCCACTGCAGAGGAGTTCATCCCCACTTTCTTGCAGTAGCCTTTCACATAGTTGAAGACATTTTGCTTTTCAAATTAAGCAAACTCATTTCCTTTATAAGCTCTATTTACTAGATCACAGATCCCACTTACTGCTTTCCTTTGGGATGGTTTTTAAAGTGCTCGCCACCCTTCTGAAGAAGTGCTACCAGCACTGGCCACAGCACTCCAGCCAAGCTCCCAGCAGGACCCGGTTACACTGCTCGCTTTGAGGCTGCTGCTTCTCATCGTCTACAGGGCAACTTGAAATTTTGTTTGGTAGTCTACTGTATCTCCCAGAACTACTTTGCAGAACTACTGCATAGTAAACTAAACTAAACTAAAACTAAACTAAACTAAACTAATGCAGGTTTGAGAAAAACTGGCTAAAATGGAATACTTTGTTCATGCCTCTATCAAACTGTTTTTCTTTCAAAGCCAATTGAGTTTGACTCATGTCCTGTTGTGTCCTCCTTCCCGCTCTCTTAACCCATCAAGCACTGCCAATCCTACCAGAGCCTGATATGGACTTTAATTTAATAAGAATCAATTCTTATTCCATCCCTCAAATCCTTAATGAAAATATTGAATAAAGTAAGACCTAGGACAGATTGCTGCTGAATATAATTTGATGCACCTTGCCAGCTTGTCCAGTGCAGGACAGTGCCATGGATAAACAGCAAGGGTATTTGCTAGCAAACGGCTCTAACAGAGCAAAGCAAATCCAGCGCCATACTGAACACACATGGCTTTATGAAACGCTTTGCAGCACCACTTCCACAAAACTTTTTGAGTCCAAGAATCAAAAACTAAAGGGAAAAAAGTCCATTTTCAAAACAGTCAAACACACCATGCTAAAATATAGGAGGATTACTAATTAAGCCTAAAAGTATCAGGATGAGCTTTCAATTCTAAATACTCAGTATTTCAAATATTCTGCTAACGACGTGAAAGCTAACAAAAACCATTAGCAAGAAGATGGCTGCAGCTCCCATACCTAAGCTAGAGGGCTTGGAGTTGTCCAACTTCAAGAAAAGATCCAACCATTGAAGTGTTCTCATTCTTAAAAAAAATAAAAATAATAAAAAAAATTGCAGTGTAAGAGAAATCTGCAGAAATCTGTTTTCTGACCTTAGTAAGGAAAAGATAAAAAACCTCTAGCAATCCTCACTAACTGAAACGTATGCCTCTGCACCACTGTAATTTATGCATAAATTTAATTTGCTACTTTAAATGATCACTTGGCCATAGCTCATATCTATCAATTTGATAGTTTTACCTCGACTGCTGTAAGTATCCTACCATCAATGGGACAGGATACTTTAAAATATCTGGAGTGCAAGTTCAGTTCATACGGTTTATCCCTATGTTTTACGTCAGCATTCTGCAACTCTAACCAAAGATATCTGCTATCACTTCGACAAGCATCAGACGTTTTCACATCAAGCAGATGTAGAAGCACTCAGCTGTATGTAACAGAGTCACTTCTGCTAAAATTTGTTTTAAAAATAGAAGTTAATTGCATTCAATCCTCCCTGTCCTCCAATATTGTTTTGATGCATATTTTTTGTTGGGACGCATCAAGGAAACTAAGATCAGCTGCACCTACAAGGCAAATGAAATGCTGGATGCAAGGGACAAACGGAGTGTAAGTGACATGTTGGGTTTGTTTTTCTCTGCTTCTTTGTTGCTACTGCTGGGACACAGTAATAACAACTTCTGCTTTACTGGCTGAAGATCTGAGTGAATTCCTACTGTGAACACGCAGTTGGTCCATTAGAAGGCAGAAAAGGGCTTTCTTAGGAAAATACAGCAACCGCCCCATCTATATCACATACGTATTGCTTCTTAAGAAAGCACTTTGTACAAATTACAAGGAAGATAACAGATGCAATGCACTACATATGGCTGCAGCTGGCTGGTTTTGAAGAAACATCAAATCAAACAATGACTTAACCCACAGAAACCGAGACAGCACAAGCTGAATCTGCTCTAACAACAAACTCCGCTTACACACAGGACCTCTTCTTGGAGAGCTCTTTCCTACTTTTGACTTGCTTTAGCTTATTTTCTATGTTTTTATTGTTATTTTAGGCATCGTCTCTTTTGCTCTTACACAACAGCAGCCTGCGTGCTACGTGGGTTTGAGAAGACAGGAATCTGCAGACAAACACAGGCTGACTGCACCAGCTGCCACATGCAGTGGCCACCAGTCTTCCCTTCTGCGAGGCACATTGAAAAATGGCTTAGCTGATTCATAGAAACGTAGCTAACCAAGAATAACCATGTTATATACTGTTGTTTTTTACTAGCATAATTTAAGTGCTACAGGCTACAATTTAAAAACGCTCCCCTAAGTTGTGCTGGCATAGGCAAAACCCCGTGCCTGAGCAGGCAGGCAAGCGTCCACACGTGCAAGATAGGTAAAGATACGCCACACACGCTAATTCCTACTCATGCTGGCAAATTCTCATGTGTGAAAGCTATTAATAAGGTTCGACAAAGGATCTTTGCAGCTAAAAATGTGAGTCTCTGCAGCTGGATGTAAAGCCCTACCGCTGTCATCAGCTGAGAGATGCAGCACGTCTGCCTTCTGGCCAAGGAGGGGACAGGCGGCTCTGCTGCGTGGGTTACGTGCTGAAGGGGCACCAGGGAGAGCTGCAGCTCAGTGCTGCATGTACCTCATCGGTCAGATCATACAGGCAGGCTTGGAAAATATTTTTTTCAAAATTAGACAAACGATCCTTTCCAATTAACAAATGGTTTCAATCACTGTCTGCTCTTTGCCCGATTTTGACTGCTGAGAGAACTGCTATGATGCGAGTTTATTAGTGTGTGTTTGTTTTAAACAAGCATTACCTCTCTTCTTTTTTGACTTTCTTCCTTTTCTGCATCATTTGTGATTTGGCTGGATTTATAGGAGCTACAATTATTTGATACATCTTTGCAAAACACTCTACCTATTCTTTTAGGAGTTTTTAAGTAGACTACTTGCAGTTGGTGTTAATGCCTTTCATTTGAAGCTAAGATAAAATGTTCTAATTTGAGAAGGAGGCTGAAAGGCCTGCTTCAAATTCTCCTGGAGCTCCTGACTCACAACTTCTGGGTAAAAATTTGATGTTTCATTTCAGCTACAAGCTTTGCCGGCAAACGGTAGCCTTTTTTTAGAACAATAAAGTTCTTCAAGCATCTCACGGGTTTCTACGATAACTGGAATGTGTGGCATCGCCTCATCCCTAATTCCTTTCATTTATTTGCGCGCTGTTCCATGCCTTCCCCCTCTCGGTTCTCCTTATTTCCTGTCACTTCAGCCCATGACTGCCTGTCTGTCTCGCCTTCATCAGTATTCAACAGCCACGGTCCGACCTGGCAGGGCAGCCCGGGCAGCCCTCCAAGTCTGAAGAACTGAGCGGTCATTCAAAAGCAGAAGTAACTTCTGCCCAGATCACCACATTACTACTATTATTACTCCAAGCTGCCACAAACGACGTGGTCGAAGAGGCCCCGCAGGTTTCCCCAGTCCAAGGGAGGAGGAGGAGTGGAGGCCCAACTGCGCCTCTAAGTTATCGATGCTCCTTAAATTGTGAAAGGCCTCGACAGCGACTCAAAAGGAGGCCTGGCTGCTGCCAGCTGTGAAGTGACGTTATCTGGAATTTACAGACGCGAGATTTCCTCTCGGAAATAAAAGGTTCCCTTCAGTCACGGCAACTGACTTCTCAGCAGCTGGGCGATGTGAGGGCCAGAAAGTCACGGATCCGAACAACGAGGGGCAGTCTCACCACTTCTCCTCCCAACTGAGCCCTACGTTGATGGAAAGCACGAGCTTGACAGCACCAAAAATTACAATCTTCTCCTCACGGGCCGGTCAGCGACAGCTCCGCTGCATCCTGCCACCAGCTTGAGATGCAGCAGACTGTGTCTGCATAAAATTTGTCTCCATCATACTTTCAGTCCACGGTCCTTCTTGCTGAGACAGCCAACAAACAGGTCCACCCATGTCTGAGGTGACCCCTGCGCCCTCTAGGATGTGAGCGGGAAACACAATTCCTGTCAAACACAGGCTCTGACGAGCCTCCAGCGTTACCAGCCCAGGCGGCACTCAGGCGAGAGGTTTTCCAGCCCTGTGACTGCAGCCCCATGCCAATGGAAACAGCTTTCTCTGAAATACCATCTCCAGTGCAGGGAGACGATGGCATCAGAACTGAACCTAAAATCAAGCTTGCTTTTTCTTAACCTTCAATACAGCCATACAAAAAAGGGCCTTTGATGATCTGCCCCTTACACACAATAATAGCATTTTCCTGATCAAACAAAAAACTAGCAAAATAGCCTGCAAATCTCCACATTTGCACAGGAAAACAATCAGACAGCACAGCTGAAACAAACTCCGTAGGAGCTCCAAACGTGGTCTGGATTAAACACTGCTCCTCAGCCAAAATTAACAATCCCCTTGGCAGCGAGCGCCGTAAAGCCACCGGGTCTGCTACAACAATGCGAAGGCAGCAGAGCGCTTTCCGTGCGCAGAGGCGTAGGGGGTGCCCCTCAGAGGCTAGGGAGCTTTAAGAAAATAACCGCAGGCCCAAGTTTGCCCTCAGTCACAACTACCCAACCTCACTTAAATCAGAACAGAAATTAATGGAGAAACGTCTTCAGACTTCGTTGCAGGCAATGGAAAGATACTATGTTTTAGGAATAACCACTTTTTTTTTTTTTCTTTTAAATTCTTGGAAAGAGTCAGGGAGTCATTCATCTTCTACAAGAAAGCAAGCAGGCAAAACTTTATCTAAAGCAGGACACATCATATATGTATTCACTGTACTTGATTTTAACATTTACATTGAAGTAGAAATTTTATTTCCATGCACTATTTACAGTATTTGCGTGTTTAAAAAAATTAAAAGCAGACTTTTCCTGTGGAATCTAAGAAAAATCACTCCAAATTTGAAATACGAAGAGTTTTCATGGAACCTGCACTGGGATTTTCCACTGCCAAACCAGGTGAATGGCTACAGAGTCATGATGTCTTGTGAGTGAACCCCATCCTAGCTTTTCTGTTACAGATGACATTATTAACCTCTTTTTCCAGATGAAAGCTACGCGATAACCAGATTGCAGGCAGCTGGGGGGACATGACAATAACCCAGGAAGGAATGAACATTTTTTTCATTCCATTGAGCCCAGCCACTACACCTCAGCGATGGGGAAGATGAGGAGCTCCCACTGTCCTCTAAATCAACTCGAACACCGACACTTTGACAGCAGAACAGAAATAAACTGTCTTCCTAATGACGGAAGACAAGCAACTTACTCAAATAATCCCAGCCTAAATTATTTTGCAGTCAAATCTGAATGATGACCGGCCTACGACTACTTGAACTAGAATTATATTAAATAACATTTCATAAAGAGCAGATGTGACCAACGCTATCATTTCCGAAGGAGAAAGCAAAGTGAGTTTTGCGAGGCAGCAAGTTGTTTTTGTACAAACTTTGGCTTACGGCTGCGTGCAGCTTTGCAGCCGTTGGCTTTCCGTCTGCTCCCCAGCTGTGCCCCCAGGCCCCTCGCACAACTCCTGTGCACGCCGGAGCATGAGAATCATGCACTCCGCTCAGCCTTATGGCTCGTCTGCTACCAGGAACAATTTTGAAACACATGTCTCAAGTGAACGCAGCATAAATCCATTTCACTGGCAGGTGCTAAATTCCTACAACACTTTTTTTTCTTTTTTTTAAATAAAAAAGGCTGCCATGATGATACTAAGTACCCTCCCATGTCTCTGACATAAGTAAAAATCCCTGGTCTGTGTGTCCATACCAAATAACTATAATTAAGTTGGAAGAATTGTCTGTGCAAATGGCAGTACTCCATGGGATACAGTCAATATACAATCTCAGATACTTCAACCATTTTCACCACTGAGAATCTTTGAAATATTCAAAATATTTCTCAGAAATATCCACCTGATTACAGCTCACTGGGAAGGCTTCAACAAAGCTACAGGAATTTCAACTTGATCTGGATTTCATTGCTGAGATGAAATTCAGACAACAGGCACATGAATCAGTAAATCAAAGCAGCTGCTTCTAAGCACAGCTCCTTGCAGAAAAAAATAAACAAAAAACAAAGCCCCAGGCTTCAGGACAAAATATTTTATAATAAACCTTGGAGAAAATGGAAATGGCCGCTTCATTTTAAAAGAACGTTTATCCATTTTTTAATTGCAATACTCAAAATTTTGGGAATCAAATTCCATCCTTCTTCAGAAAAGGAAACTCAGTGATTGGTTTTGTAGCACAGCCTAAGAGATGTAGATAAACAAAACCCATTAACTTCAGTGGGACGTGAAATTTCAATTCATTGGCTTTGTAAATCCAGATGAATACACAAACAGACATTGTTCAGAACATCTGGGTATACAAAATAGGGTTCATTAAATTATTAGGTGTTTTATTTTTTATGCTCTGGAGGGAGGAAATGTTCTACCTCTTCACTAATAAATGCCCTCTCCCTTCTGGCTCGATGTCCCAGATATGTCCAAATAAGGGAAATTTGTTTCCCTTCCTTTGTCGGTGGTCCACATTATCTCCTGCTAACTGGTGAGAATACACTGTTTATCTTGTTCTGAAGCTCTGTGACCTTTATGTAACTTCTCCCCAACACAGGGATTTAGTCACCGAGCATTTAAGCAGGATGAAAATGTGCTTGATATATTTTTTTTCTGTTGGTTAGCTATCTATAAATTACGTAAACTCCTAGGAGAAAGTCTCAGACTCAGATTTCAGTCTTCTGGATTTGACTGTCGGCTGCAGCAGAAGCTGCAAATTCTTGAGATAATATGAAGATCCTTTGGGGGAAGAGGTTGTGCCTTACGTCATTCAGCACCAACTTCCTGATAAATCATGGAGCAGATAGCTTATCCAGCTCCCCTCGGCACCGGTAACATGAGACAAGGGAGGGATGAAAGCAGATGGGACAAATAATATCAGGGTCTAGAGGGGTTGATGAGGATTGTGAAAAAACAGCCTTGGGGAAAAAATAAAACAAGGAATTTTAAGTCACCAGTAAGGTCAAATGAGAGCCCTGGCTCCTGACTTCCCCCCTCTACACTGTATACTTACCTAGATGGACTTTGAGCTGCGTTTCTAACAGGCTAGCTTGCTTATTAAAATTAGGAAGCTTCAGTTAAGGTTTACTTTGTCTGAGCTTCTGTGATGACACTCAAAATGCAACCAGAATCGTGGTCAATCATTCTGCCCTACCTGTGTCTCAGAGCCATGGAAGCCCAGGAGACCAACGTGGAGCAGCTTACAACCACGCCAAATCAAAGCGTCCACAGCTACCAGATGTTTTGTTTGTATTTTCAGGTACAGAAAGGCTGGATGAAACCAAGGTTAATGTATTTATGATCACCTGTAAAAGTAGTTGAGATTCAAGATGGAAGAGCATCATGTAATTAATTAAAAGGCAAGAGATTCTCATCTAAATAGGAGTGTTACCAACAAATTCTGGTGCCTAAGTTATGAAGCTGGTTCTTTCATGGCCGAGGGAAAGAATAAATTAGCACAAGGCTTGGACTTGCTTTTCAGTATCACTGTTCTACTTGTGATATTTAGGTTTTACATCGTGGGCCTTTGATGGATAAAGGTAAGTCAAATCCCAAGGCTGAAGAGGAAAGGGATTTATCTTTTCTCCCTCAACACAGCGTCCTTCTCAGTGAAACTGGATAAACATCTCAGTGATTCTTTTTGCTGAAGAAAAGCCATAAATTAAGTCTGATCTGGATAAATTCTTGCATGCATACAGATTGACACGAACGTGGGAATGTACTTTGCTTGAACTCTGCATGATGTCAGTGCTTCTAATACATTCATCAGTCTGTAGGAGCTCGCTTAAGTGGACAGTTTACGTGATTATTACAAAGCATTCTGCGGTGCAGGATCCCTGCAGCCCAGCTAGCAGACCCGGCTCTGGTGCACAAAGGTGTACTCATCACGCTAAGATCAGAAACTCATAACCATTTCACTTTCTGCCTGGACAAACAATTTCACACCCTATTACCTTGGCAAAAATACAAAACAAAGACTGTTTAAGAAGTATTCATATATCCAAATAAAAACGAAGAAGAACACAAGCTCTGTCATGATGCAGGAGATGAGGCAGAGGCACAAGAATATCACACTGCAAATTCCCTGGTGCCACAAATTAACCACGGCTTCTCAAGGTCAAGGAGTGCCCTAATTAATGCACCGTATTTCCTCTCACTTAATAAAAATATAAAAAAACAATACACATACAACACGCTGCATATTCCTAATTAGACATGAATCTAAACAATTCAGTCAGGTAATATTATTTGCTGAAACTAAAAAAAAAACCGCAGCAAGAACAGTAGCACGATTCAGATTTCGTATGTGATGATCTACACTCACAAGATCCAAAATGTTTCTGTTTCCAGTAAATAGCGCTTCATATTTCATTACTCAGTATAGCTCTAAAATTCATGTATCCTGACAAATGCATTTTAGTCTTTGGAGTGTTTTT
Organism: Anser brachyrhynchus; assembly: GCF_964034855.1. NCBI lineage: Eukaryota > Metazoa > Chordata > Aves > Anseriformes > Anatidae > Anser > Anser brachyrhynchus. The sequence continues at coordinate 5,679,174 of NC_137703.1, read as the reverse complement.
TTTAACCATGCTACTAATAAAATCACTATGTCAGTTTTGACATCTTGTCTTCAGGAGACAGTCCTGTTAAATCTCCTTATTTTATACTGGTTTAAAGAACCAGAGGAAGCTGCACTTATGCAGGGGTATTCCATATGTCTGCAGTAGAACCATTTATGATAAATTTTGTCCGCAGAACATTTCTACACTGGTATAACAAATGTCCTCACCAGTATGTACAAAATCCCAGACTGGTTTGGGTCAGAAGTGACCTCAAAGCGCACCCAGTCCCAGCCCCTGCCATGGGCAGGGCCCCCTCCCACCAGCCCAGGCTGCCCAAATCCCACCCAGCCTGGCCTTGGGCATTGCCAGGGATGGGGCAGCCCCAGCTCCTCGGGGCAGCCTGTGCAGTGCCTCACCTCCCTCATAGCAAAGAATTTCTTCCTGATGTCTAATCTAAACCTCTCCTCTCAGTTCAAAACTGTTACTCCTTGTCCTGTCACTACACTCGCTCCCTGTTCCTCACTCCATTCATCAATTCCTGGCTAAGAGAACATAAACATTACATATATTGCCGCAGTGTTTCTCAGCCCCAGTGCTTACAGGGACCAGAAATAAAGAAACTACTCTTTTAAGCTGTTAAATCTGTGGAACATACAGATACAGATACATACACAGCCCAATTAACTTGCAAAACCGATTCAGGACTAGAATAGAAAAGAATTGGCAGGATCCAGAATGAGTAAGTGGAGGAACTTCGCCTGGTTCCTGTCTGCGCTGAATCACATCTCCCTCAATTTCCCTTTAATTCGCAGGCTCTGGAGTCGTCAAACTTGACACAATTAAAAAACAAATTAAAAAAAATAAAATAAAAACCCACCCTTTTTCTAAATATATTTTAAATGTTACAAAGCAAACGGAGATCAGGATGGGCTTGAACCAAGAACCCCGCCAGCTCCATTTATTTCCTACGTTGTCATCCACCCTGCATTACGTCCTAGCGGCTTCCTGAGCATATCCCACACGGCTCGAGGACACTTGCTGACAGCGGTTCTCGGGAGCATCCGCCCAGGCTGACGGCACCAGCCAACTCTACCTCTGTGTCAGCAGCTTGCTGGTGGAGCTGGAGCACAAGGTTTTCTATATGGAAATGTCAGCCTCGCAGTTGGGGCATGTTGGAAAAAGGAAAAAAATGTAACCGGCAGATTAGGAAGCAAGAAAAGAGATCAGTATTAAGAAATACTCACTTGAGTACTTCTCTTTTGCTGAGTTCAGTACTTTTAAAGTGTTTTCAGAGTAAAACCACCCTAGTTAGAAAGTTCTCTCGCTAAGCCCATTTTCCAAGCGTTCCTGCCACATTCACCTCAACCAAATGAGCACAGGGAGGTAGTCGTATCTCCTGACAAATGTCCAGCAGCAATACAGGCAGGGATAGATACAAGCAATGGTTTTCACCTTTGGGAACACCTCAAGCCTGCTTTAGTGCACAAACTCAGACATGCAAAACCTCAGCTCTAGGAAAGCACCACCTTCGTGGCTTAGGCTGGTTGTGCACCTATGATAACGGTATTACAAAGGCTTGTGATCCATCTAGTCTCTGTAGAGTTGTTCTAGGGCAGAGAACGGGTATGGACAGCTTCTGCAAGCCAGGTATATGTTGAGGTGCCAGTGAAGCTGCCTGCCCGCAGCCCGCTCGGGTTGTTTGTGCTGGCAGCCGTACCCCAGAGCCCACCCCGCCGACGGGCAGGATGCACGCACCAGCTCCACCTCCCGCTTCCCACTTCTGCTCATGGGAGCGCTCTAGTTTTGCCTATCTTAGGTTCTTGAAACTTCAGTGAGAGCTAAAAAAAGATTTTATCTGATCTGAAAGAAAAAATGTTTTAGTGGCACTGAGGCAAAAGCATTATAAGAATGCTTAAAACTGCTTGCGTTCCCACCGCGCCTGCGGTCGCACACAAAGCTTCCCAGCTAGCAGATCATTTCACGACCAAGGAGCGAACCACCGAGTGCATGAGAAGGAAGTGACTCAGACTGAAATTCATAAAGGACAGCATGAATGGGACAGGATTTCCGCTTACAGCTCTTTTACATGGCGAGGCTCCTTTCAAAAAAATAAAAAAGGAAAAAACAGCCAATCCCTCCACTCCTGGTCAAGTTTTAAACCAGCTCTGTAGAAAAGCAGCAGTATGGATTCAAATCAGAACCTCCACGGGCCTCCAAGCCCTCTATCTGTACAAGACACCGTCCATCCTACCACAACAAATACACGGAATAGTTGCTAACCTTTCAATTATAAGCCATTGGTTTTCGTTTCTTTTTTAAATTTTACAATGGCATATTTCTAGCATCCAGCATAAGCCACAAATCTTTATTTACAACTCTGTCTCCCTAAAGAAAGACATGATGCCGTCATTGAAAAAGACCAGAGGAAACGCACATCGTTTACATATTCCAGCATCATCATTCACATACTCAGTTTCAGCACTATTGATGATGCTGTCACCCCATCTCTTCCACCAGTGCTGAACCAGCTCTTTGGAAAAAACCCTGGTTCTTTGAGCATCATCAGGGAGCAGCAAGGCATTGACACAAGGCAGAATGTTCCAGGAGCGCTTACGTGCATAATACACGCAATTAGTGGGTATTTTATGGAAAAGTACGTCATTAACTTAAATATCTCATGTCCCGTAATCTGGAAAAAGTAAAGTTGTCCTTGCATGGTCTGATGAACGTTTTCTCCAGTATTATTCTTACAGCACTGTGCAATAACCTCGCTGTAGTCATAACAGAGATTGCCTCGAGGTGCCCAGCAAGAAGCAACACACCCCTGCAAGAAATCGCTGCCGAGAAATGATGCTCGGGCAGCCGCATTACTCAGACACAGGGGTACCAGACCCAGGAGCAGAAATGCCTGTCGTCCACTTCCCCATCACAAAGGCTTGCATCCCCTGCCGACACAGGCAGGGACTCCAGCTGCCTTCCCTGGTGCCAGCGGAGCAGCGCGCCCGCAGCGCTGTAAGGGCACGGCACAGCCCCATCCTGCGATGCTGCGATGCCCAGTGCAGGCTGCTAAGCTCCTGGAGGGCTGAAGCTGCTGCGTGGTAGCACAATCTGGCGATCCAATGTGGTTTCTACTAACTGCAGCAGTAAGCAGAACTTCTAACTCAGTGAGCAAGCTCCTGCTCCAGCAGCGTGCAGGGATCCTAGTCGCCCTGCCAGGCAGCCGCTCGCCTGCCCCAGTCCCAGGCCGGCTCACCAGGTCGCTCTGACACCCGAGCACCCACAAAAGACCTGCCAGCTGCCATCCCACGTGCACGCCAACCTGGTAGGGAACAATAAGCTGTAAAACACACCCGAACCTCAGTTAACAAACTCTTGTAAAGGAACCTATCGCCTTCAGTTCTCCCGCACCTTTCTCCAAGTTTTTCTCTGAATTCATACATTCCTATGTGCCTCTCAAGAGGTTTTGGTTAGTCTGGTTTTCCAAATCAAGACTCTTATTCTTTACATATGATACACCTTTTATAGTTTTTCCAGGGTACTCTGCAGTTTTGGAAGCAGCAACACAGCATCATCAAATTTTTAACTAGTGGCAGACTTGAATCTACACACACACAGAGCGTAAGCCAAAACAGCTCTCATTGCTGTTTCTAACAGATAAAAGGAGAATGATGCTACAGCTACCAGGGAATAGTCATGAAAGATAGGAAGGCAACGGGTTCATCTTACAAAACAAATATAGCAGAGCAAACTCAACGTTTATATTTAAGTTCACACTGTATTAACGCTGTCTTTATGTGTGGGTGGTAGTGTTTTTTGGCATAGTTACTAGATCCATATACAGGCGGCCGGTCGTAAGCCGGAAAGGTGCAATAAAAAGGAATTAAAAATAAATAAAACTGTCTTTACCATGTGGCTCTTGTTCATTAGACTTTGGGCTGCTTCTTGCTCTGCGCTCTGGCTTCTTTACTCCTGGTGCCCCCCCGCCGCCTCCACTGCTTGCTCCATTGTGGCTCTTTGCATAACCATTATATACAGTTGTGCAGCTGCCTATATGGCTTTTGTAGATGGATGAAGGAGGACTATTCAGACGGTTTTGGCGATCGATCTGCCTGTCTTTGAGTTTTTTGTGCTGTGGTTTGCTGTACTGATCTTCCCTGGTAATATAGCTGGACATCCCATATAGTGGTATGATTTCTGAAACGAAAGAATTCACCCACATTAAGTCAGAACAGCAACAAAATTCCTCAGAAAACCAGATTTCTGACTATCTCCAAATTAAATACCAGAGTTTCCTTATTACTTCTACAACAAACCATTTATTTCTAAGAAAGCTTTTCTGCAGAACTGATGAATTTTTTGCATCTTATTAAGTGTGCTCACTTGCTCTTTGAGATTTCACAATTCTTTGGATGAATGTGTATCTGAAAGTAAAATACAGTAATTGGGGCAATCAGATTTCAAGGAAAAGTCCACGGAGACTAATACTTTGGAAAAAAGCCTTCCTAAATTCATTAAGCAATCCAGCAGATTCTTCCCCAGAACTTGACTGGACAGAATAAGTGGAGATGCCCAGCTGCAATCGTGTTAGTCCCACCTGCCTGAGGAGAGAAATGGAAGTGCAGCCTGAAGTGAAAGCTTTGGGTTTTAGAACAGGAGCTGAAAAGATAAACTATCTAAAAAAGCTTGAAAAATATTACAGGTATTACACACACATTTCAGATAAACATTAAATACATTCCCCACCTCAACATATTCTTTACAATTTTGCTAAACCCATTCATGCGTTATCATGAACACCTCTGAAGCAAGCAGGCATCCCACCCAGCTATTAGTAGCCTTGTTTTTAAGCTGAGATCACCATGTATACTGTATTATAACTTTCCAAGTCGTTTCAGCTAGCTAGACTCTTTCTTTTCTATTTCTCTGCTGTCTTGCCCTTTACCTTTCCTTTTCTGGTTACACAATCATATTTAGATTCTCACATCAACTACCTGGTTAAGAACAGCGTGATACAAATAAATACATTTTTGTTTACAGTACAAGCCATTTGGCAAATGGGAAATGATGCATGACTCATGAGTACAATACTCACCGTTTCAATTATTTTAGTATAGGTCACAGGTATAGGTCATTCCAGTAAGGCAATCAAAGATTTATTATTTTTTTTTAAATTTAAGTTGAAACAGCCCCTTAGTATCCGTAGGCTATAGAAACATTCAACATCTACTTTGCCAGCAGCTGAAAGCCCTTATGTTTACCTAACACGCTCCAATGCTTGCACACAACACTTTGTTAAACTCTCTGACAAACTGCACTGCTCCTTTCTCAAGAGAAGAATTCCTCACCTATTTATCTGATGGGCTGCAGTGGTACTTTCCCATTGCCTTCCCTCAGGAAGTTAAATATCAGCTGTAATGCCCATTCCCCTTTAGAGGATGAGGTCTGTTGGTCAACAGAAACTTCAAAGAGTAGCATCACTAGATACTTCTCTTTCTCTCTTTGTCTCTTCCTTCCCACTCCAAAAAAGTCTTACTTCTGGTGATAAGGCTTGAGAATATTCTTTACAAAGTGTAATAACTCCATGTATTTTGGCAGTAAAATCATGAATCCAGAACTGATTTCCATGTCAAGCATCTCAAATACCTTTGCTGATTGCTTTTTTGGTTAATGCCCTCTTTCAGATTACACCAAGACTTATCTCCAGGATGGAAGAGACACAACAGTGCTAGTTCAGACAGAAATACGCTGCTTTCACTCCTTTTATTGCCATTATTTACTTATGGCCTGATTAGGGTTGCCACACTACCCTCTGGTATCAGACGGTGCTTTTCGGTGACTTACTGCCCAGTCTCAACCAGAACAACAAACAGAAAATGCCTGTTATTTCTTGGAAAACCTCTGTGGCTGTGACCTGCTGAGGGGCAGAAAGCACAATGCTGCCAACAGGAAGCGGTATTCGGCTTTTCCCACTGGAAATGACTGTGGCAAGTCCTGCTCGGATCTAGCCCTCCTTTACCACCCTCATTCCCAAGCCAGGCCTGACAAATTTTGTTTCTGGGTTTTCTGTACAACGCTGCATCGTGACAATGCAGAACAATCAGCGTGACTCACAGCCCTAGTTTGGAACACAGGATGAGAATTGTTTCCCACTGTATTTACAAATTAAGTTAAAATTGTCTTTGTGTCTGCAACCTAGAGTTGCAACATCGGGTTGTCCTGCGTTGCTGCACTCAGGATGGTGACACACCCTGACACTTTCCTGCTCGGGCACTTAAAGAATCCCTGCAGGGAAAACCTCTCCTTAAATTCTCTAATCCACTCTTGGTTCCGCTAGCCCTTAGATCCCCCTGAATACAGGTGTGAAACGCCAGCACTTCCTTCCAACTCACCTTGTTCTCCGTATATTGTAGGGGGAAGATGATGCTGTGGGAAAAACTGTGGTGGCATGTCCCCGGGTCCAGTGACAGGAGGATAAAACGCTGTATGAGAGTTGTGAATGAAATGGGGATGGTGCGCCAGGTACGGAGGTAAGTGGTGGGTTGGAGAGATGGCCGAGGGATAGCTGGGAGGGTAGCACTCCGGGGACTGCGGGGTAACCACCACCCTCCGAACGCCGGTGTTGTCTTCTATCACCTGCAAGGGAAGGCAGGGAAAGGAGCACGTTATGAGGCACCTGAACCGAACACGGTTTGAAAACAGCACTGGTCATGGTTTGTTCTCCCATTATAAAATGGATGGTCCTTCGGTTTATTCGTAAGCACTTTTCTAAAATTACTGTCAGGGCAAGCAACCATAGTGGTGATGTGGCTTTTTTTTGGAGACTCAGATAGCCACACTCATCACTGGGAGACTAATTATTGCTAGTGATAACTAGGTGGGTAAGGGACAACATAAATACCCTGTATTTAGAGAGTAAAGCAATTAAGAAAGGAATAGAAGGCACCAAAATAAGAGTACTCATTAGGGCCAATCTTACCTTCTGCACATCAAATTTCTGCTACTGATTTGGACAGGGCTATTTGAGGGAGTACAGAGTAAGGAACAGCTGGAAATTAACTGGCATTGCTTTTGTGTGCGCACAGAGAGCTGTAAGCTGCAGGAATGTGTTGTGTTGACACCCTTTTTCAAAGGCTTGCTCTGTTCACAACAGGTATCTGTTAAAAGCAAACCACAGGGCAGAAGTTTTCTTCTGCTAGAGAGCTCGTCTATATGTCCATGCAAATCAACCCTCAAATATGCATAGCTTGGCCCCAAAGACCATAGTCAAAGCATGTAAAACCAGATGTAGGAAGGTGGAAATGTGCTTAGGCTGAAAATAGTTTTTCAGCTTATATTTTTTCCAGAGCTGTATTTCTGGAGACCAGTCAACCAGCCCAATTTCGGTCCAGACCTACGAGCCAAGCTTTTCTTGAATCTTATTCAAAAAAACTTCTGCCATTTCGGGAACTTCAAAATACAGCCACATAGAACAGTTAATGTTACTTTGATTCTGTGTGTAGAAATGCGTAAGGTAGAAAAACATGAAGGAAGCATAATCTAGTGTCAGACAACAAACAGGCTGGTCGGAAACTATTTTTTCTAAACTGACTGATGACACACGGGGAGTAGATAATGTATGGGATGAGTGTGTTGTGTGAGAGAAGTGAATGGCACAGCTTAGGGTCCCATCATTGGCAGCCCAGACAAAAGGGCAAAGAACAAAGCTTCCTGATGTGCTGATGAAGACAACCCATGCTAAGGTTTTTGGCAGATGAAGTCTAGTAAATTTTAAGCATCTGCCAGAAGATGCTGCCACTTTCAGCCGTTTGCCACCACATTTGCTGGAGACATCCAACCTCGCCAGCAGCATCAGCAGAAGAAAACCTGTGAAAGATTCCCACGCCCCACTGACTCCAGTAACATCATCACGTCTTAGCCTAAACCACAAAAGAATCATTTACGCTGATATACCCCGAACTGAAGCAATCGTGGCATGGGCACACAATTGTTTCTGCTGACTCTTGCAGGGTGACAAGCCTTGTTTAATACACAGTGCCAGAGCCGTGAGCAGCAATGCTCCAGCAAACACAAGTCCATGTCTCAGGCATCATCTGAGCAATTTACACAGGGTAAAACTCAACCAGCATTAGCTGACCCAGTTCTTAACTGATGCCATTTGTGTCCCAGGGCTATCTGAATTTATGCCTGTCAGCTATGGGCTGACACCACAGACATGGACACTCTGTGGGCTGGCTGGCCTCCTTACAGAAGAAAATTTTCTCCAGAAAGTAATTCAGTCACTTGTAATTGATGTTTCACATTAAAAAATGTGTTGCTCGCTATGCTGAATAACCAGAATAGGAATTGTTTAGCTTAAAGTACTTTTCCTAACTTCTAACTTTACAACCTAAGCTAGCAATTTGTCATCCGCTAGCCTTAAATTTCAAAGACGCTGAAGAGTCCTCAAAAGACAGCTCAATGCCAGCAGCAGACCAGCACACCGTTTTGACTGCCGCGTTTTCAGGCCTCCAATCTCCCTTACCAGGTTCTGCTCAACCTCCACAGCCCTCAACCATGTACTGGGGCTGAAACCTGCACTCCAATTCAGAGAACGGGGAAATCTTTTCCCTTTTAGCACGTACCTAAAAGTAAAGCAATTTATTTAAGACTCTGTATGAAAATGCAGAAACTCTCTCAGACTTCAATCATCATCTAACTTCGCTGAGATAGCAAAGTTCCTGCATTTTGACATGTGAAGTTTTCGTCCTGGCTTTCACCAGGCTAAGCCCCAGAGACGACTTCAGTGTTCCAGAGAGGTTCAAGACCTTATCTGTGCATCTAGAGCAGACTACATATGTATTCTGTGACCTAGGTGAAAGATGAATATGTTAAAAAGCAGACCTAGACAGAAAGCCTGCACTGTGTAGCAGCACCTCATGTAAACCGATACTTGAATTATTATAATTTCTCTTCCTGAAGTATCTTCTAGAAAGCAGGGAGGAAGCCTCAAAGCCTCTTTGATGGCCTTTTTGATGAAATTCTGCTGCTGCTGAAGCTGCAGAACATCAGCAGTAGTGAGAGAAAAGCCAGAGAGCAGGGGATGAGCCAGCCTTCCAAATGACTTTTGTCAAGAAGCTGAGAGACTGATGTCTTTTGTTTCCTCCAGGCCACGAATGCTTACGGCATGCTTATTACTTCATGTGCATGTGTTCCAGTGAACGCAGAGACAAAGGGGATCTTGCTAAAAGTTACTTTATTTCCTTGCCCTACAGGACATTTCCTCCCTAAACTAGGATTTATAGGTAGATATGTAAATTTCTAAAGATGCACACGCAACCTTTAAATATGATATTCTGTCCTTAACAGGTCATAAAACTGGCGATCCAATGGATTAGGTTTTATATGCATTAAGTAACTACTAAAACAGGACTGGTTAAGACTGCAGATACCTTCTGATTTATAAAACCTGCAGTGTGTAAATTTTAGCAGCGCCATTCTGGGAGATGACACTTTTTCAATTTATCAAATACAGAGTAAATGAGTTTTCAACCGTTACTGTAAATAACATAACTTAGCAGAGAGGTTAAACTTCGCTACTTAAAGAAGAAAGCTGCAATTCTTTGCATCTGCTTAAAATGGTGTCACGAAGATCATAAATGTCAGGAAATGCACTATTTACCAAGCTGCCTCTAAGTCAGTGCCCAGAAGCAATGTTGAGGTCTCTAGATGTAACTGCAGTATTAAAAGTTATCCTTAATTTTAACAGCTTACATTTACAGAAATCAAATATTTCTGAGCATTTGGCACTTAGAGCCAAATTGTCATTATTTTGTGTTCTTCAAACAGTTACTAGTTAAATTGTCTTTTGCCGTTATATTTTTTGTGCTTGCTGGTGTAACAGGCATGCCGCTTCAATAACAGGATTATTATAGTGTAGTTCTGTGCGGTTATTGCCATAATTTAAAAAGCCTAAATACTAAGCGGGGCGCATGATCTTTAAGGAGAATCTGGATGAACATCACTCATACACAATAAAGTTGCCTCCCCCATTGGTTGCCGTTAGTTGAGAATAGTATTTCTTATATTATTTGTTTTACATTAAATACATCACTGTAGCAATGAAAACTCCATCTAACTGAGATAATTCACAGCACTCCTCCAAGTTCTCTATTTTTCCCCACTGAAACTTAGTGTTACAACCCCAGGAAAAACACAGGCATGTTCATTTTGCACAGGTAAACTGTACCGGTGTTCTCCTAAGTTCTGGTTAAAGGAATACAATCATCATCTTCTGTAACACACACGTTGACCGAATGGGCACACTGCGGCAATATGGAATACATTTCCACTCCCTTTCAAAAAACTATTCTTATTTCATTAAACCTAGTGTGCAAGATTCAGCAAGGACATCTGGAGCACGGCCACTGGGCGGACCATGACCAGTACTTCGGGAATTTCATAAACTAAGTTGAACCTTTGTTCATAAATCAATCTGTACCAGAAAACAGTACAGAATGAGCTCATCTGCAAGGAACTTAGATGTCAACAGTTTATTTATTCACTTAATTTTTTAAGGATGCCAATCCAAGATCATGCCAGTTCCAACAAGTTTGGCATCGCTATCCTTGTCATCCATTGTGTACAAACACCAGCGTTACATCTGTACCTTCAACTTGGAAAGCATGGGTGAACATCCGTAGTACTGGCAAAAATGCTAGTATATTTTACATCTAGAATGATACACATTTTCAGGGCCAGTACTCTTGAACTGAAAAGACTCATCGCTTTATGGCTTGCTCTGTTAAGTATGAGATCTGCAAAACCCTCCTGGTGTTCAGTGTTAGGGAGGATCAACTTGTTAAAGGGTGACTCAACTGGTTGCAGCCCCCAGCATACAAAGAGAAGCTTTGTGAGCAGTAAACCATACAGAAACAGAGTCTGTGGCTAAAAGCTTATGCTAGATGAATTTAATTTGGATGAGAACACCTCCCAGTGTATAGAGTCGTAGCATCATTAAGGTTGGAAAAGCCCTCCAAGATCATCTGGTCCAACCGTCCCCCTGCCACCAATATTACCCTCTAAACCATGCCCCTAAGTACCACGTGAGAATTTACGAGAAACAAAATCCTGAGGATGTGATGGATTTTCTACCACTTCAAATGTCATTTAAAGACTTCCCTCCTTCTAGAAGTCATGGTCTGTTTCCATCAAATGCTGTGCGCTCGATGCAGAAATAGCGAGCCGCAGGACGATGGCTCAAGCTGTGCGGTGGAGCCTACGCGACCCCAGCGCTGCCTCCTGACCAGAGCAGCCTTATCAGCACTATGCACACTTCACACTCGGATCACTCACTGAGTGCTTTAGCCTTAAAATATCTGCGGCAGAGACTGCATATTAACAACTCTGTAAATAAAACCAAAAGTGGAGTTTCATGCCAACTTTTCATGTCCAACTACATATGAGTAATTCCTCAAACTCAGTGGAATTACTCCAGATTTACTTAAGTGCGAGCAGTCCTCAGCCAATAGCCCTAAGCAAGCAAGTTCACAATCACGGCTTTTGATATTTCCATTTTTCAAGCTCCCATCAGAACACCCCAAATCCTCCTTCCCTCCACCCTAACATACACCGTGAAAAGCAGAAACGATAACGCAGGAGGGTGTCCCCAGATTTGGATGCTCAGCATCCAAATGATGACCTTTAATGTTCAGTCTGTGCTGATGTGGGGAGGCCGCAGCGCTCCGGGAGCCAGGAGGAGGCACTGGGCCACCAGCCTGAGGGAAGGCGGCCTCACGCCCGCGTCCCAGCGCAGGGCTCACTCCCCAGCGGCCCCACCGTGCGGCAGGGAAGCAGCTCCATCCGCAGCTCGGAGCCAGGCCTGGGATTAGCAGCTTGTGCCCAGCTCCTGGCACGCCGCAGGAGCTGCTCCCTTCTCCTCCGCAGTCCAGCAGCTACAGCCAAAGTCGTTGATGTTGCACGAATTTAATACAAATTTCTCTACAGTGCCAGCTTCCACGACTAACCTGTACAGCAGCAATACTGTCCACCTAGAGCACAGTAGGGAACTTTTCCTCTTCGATATTTTATTAACCCTTATCCAACAAATTATTTGCAGAGACACCCACTCTGATACAATCGTTCATACCTGCAAGAGGTGCACAGAGCTTTGTCTGCTGAAAACCAAATGCAGAGTAACTGGCTGTACTTTGCCTGCCTTTGAAAGAAAAACCATACTGTGGAAGATCTGTACGGGGTGTGTGTATTTGCCTTCCAGTATCTTTTTCCACCCTAGCAAAGCCTCATTGTCAAGAACATCTCCGTAACACCATCAAACCCAGCTTCCAATCACGACTACTAATACGGTCCTTGAAGTCTAGAAATAGAGTTGATCTATATTTCCAACTTCCAACAGAGCTGATCTTGCAGGGCACGCAGCCTCCTGCCAGCTCCCTTTGCTGATCACTTTCACAGTACCGAAGAGGCACTGAAGTATCATTTTAATCCAAGGTAGCAATCACTAGATAACTCATGTAAAATTTAAGGCTAATGCTCACAGTTCCAAAAGGCTTGGCATAGCAAAACGGAAAAAAGATTTCATGTCTTTTCTTAATAGCACTGCTACTTCTCCGCTGGGGTATCCGCTTTCTGCCTATACGCTTTGGGGACAAATCAAACTAAAAATCAAATGTATTTTGATTCATATCTCAGAGTGCTTTAATTTGCTTTTTTATAGCCTTTCCCATGCCATTCTAAATCTAAGTTGTGCTCTTATTGCTCATCGTGAAACTGTGTTTTTAACTATGAGACAACAAAGCAACAAGAGCAAATAAGGCACGAAGATTTTATTACTGTAAGAACTAATTTGATTACTACACGCTTTCAACTATTATTTAATATGAAGCAATCTGAAAGGCAAGAGGTTCACTCTCCACACAGCAGAAAATGCACTCTGCTGCTGAAAAGCACTGAACACACCATTTTCCCCTAAACTTTACAGCATATTTCGAATTGCTTGGAATTTTTTTTTTCAGAAGAGGCTTTTTTATTATTATTGGTTAAGAAACTACTTAAAGGTTTATTTAGTGTGACTATTAGGGTGAATCACAAAAAGCAGACAAGAGGAACCAAGTTCAGACAAAGGTACAGCTGTAAGACTTTGATCGCTTGGTTGAAAGCATTTCAGCTATACTCAGCCACTTATCTTAGTACAGGAACTGAGAGGTCTAAGCAGTTTAATAACAAAAAGGTGTTAAAGTTATTTCAAAGGAAGAGCAAATCCTTTAAAAATAAAACCAAATGGGTTCTCAACTATTAAGACATAAGAAAGAGAGAAGCCAGCCTGCAGTACAAGTCCTGTACATTTTTGTAAGTAGCACTCATGGAGAGGAGCCCCATGTGCTATGAAGCACGCACAGGGAGTGAACACGATTTCACTGTTCCACCTCTAAGATCATCTAGTCCAACCTTTAACCTAGCACTGCCACGTCTACCATTAAACCATGCCACTAAGCTCTACATCTACACATTTTCTGAAGACCTCCAGAGGGATGGTGTGACTCAACTGCTTCCCTGGGCAGCAGTCCTTCCACCCACTGGATACAGAGCAAAGCAAAACCATGCTTCCTTCTTGCAGCTGCTATTCAAACATCCAGGGGCAGCCAAAATATAAGACAATCCCCCAGACATGCATTCAAATGGAGGTGCACTCTAAGAATCCTGCAAAGGTTCTTACACGTTTTGGCACTTCTCTTACACTGTAGCCGTCCCTTGGATATGCCTCTGCACGATGTGGGCTCTCTATTAAATTAGGTGAGCCCACGTAGAGCACTAAAGGCATTGCAAATGCTGTCTCAAGGTGTACCCAGGCACCCAGCTAGGGGTAGGCTGGGAGCATGCACCCTGCTGTCCTGCGTGTGCTTGCTCCTAGCCCGGGGTCCAGCCTTCAGCCGAGACTTTCAGGTTATGCTTTTTAAGAGACAGAAGGTTAACAACGTCCTCCATACTTGAGGCATGTTTTCACTCTGTTCAGAAGTTAAAATGCCACAGAGTGATTGCAGTATTTTGTGGGATTTAAGCATGACGCCATCCACAATTTTTCAGAATTAGACAGCCTCACATGTTTCCTGGGGAGGGGAAGGGATTCCAGGACACCATACATTTTCTGCTTAACGAGATGTCAAAACGTATGCATCCAAAGTTCTTATGTTATCCATCAATGAGATATGAAATGCTTTGCATATTTTTAATAAAACTCTCGGTCTAGTACACAGCTCAATGAAATTGAAAAAATGATCAGACTTACTGCACTGTTTGCACTTCCTCTGCCTTTTTTTTTTTTAACTATAAAAAGCCTCTAAGCTTTGCAGAAGATGAAAGGAGAACAAATGATCAGGTAATCTAAAGTAGCTGCTCAAGAGTTCCAAAACCTAACACCTTTGTAAAAAGCTTTTTCCACCTTTTTTCTCTAAATACAAAACAGATAATTAAATCATATCTTTCTTAAAACAAAATCAAAGAGAGTTCTCGAGACACTGCAAAGTTTCTGCTGGGATGACACTGAGGAGCAACAGCACATTTGATAGCTCCTTCTCCCACTTCCACTGGTCTCCTACCCCTTACAACCGTCACAGTAGGACTTAAGGCATCACCTAGTGATGTGGATCGCTCACATGGGTAGGGACGTTGCACGCACTGGCTCAAACTATGTGTAGTTTTAGCTACTGTTAAAAACCTGGTACACATCCCATATGGTGTGTGCAGATGCACATGCGTGCTCATGTCCAAACGTGTGTGTACTGTCAGTAAAGAGGAAGAGTATGAAAAGGTATAATTTTCATTAATATTTCTGAATTACACTTCAACCAAGTAGACTTCTCTATATGATCAATGCTATTGCTTTTATATACATTTTAATTCTTCCAAAAGCATACCTGTGAGATATAACCGGGAGGCACATGAATAGGGGGAATGGATCCATTGGGTGACATCATGGGAACCTCCGCTGGCCCTAATAAAAAGGGAGAAAAAAAGATTTATTCTTCAGTTAAAAAGAAATTGCACAATTGCTCAAAAAAGGTTAAAAATAGATTTATTTTAGGAGCCTACAATAACAAAATGATCAGCTCCAGTCATTTCTGGTGTGTGGAAAATGCCTTGTGCCATCACACGGAGAATAAGATCATTGTTCAATGACTTTAACATATATTCTGCTGAAATAATATTTTCATCATAAAACAGCTAAAACACAGGCTTTATATTACCCACTGATCAACTTATACAGCATTAAGCAGTAACACAATATGTCCTTTAGCAGCCCACAATTCCTATATTGAAATCTGGTTAAGTTATTCTTGCTGAAGGCATGGAAGCTCAGAACAAAGCAGAAACTGTGCAGCCTGGAATTAGGCAGCTCCCAAGGAAAGCGTCCAATTGTACCAAAAATCACATATGCGAAAAGCTATCTATCTATTTAAGAATGCACAAAGACCAAATTCATTATCTCAGCTATTCAGACTAACCTTGGAATGTGGTTATACAAGCAAGAAGCTTATGGTTTCCACTCCGAAATCCAGCCCTGAGCGTGCCAGTTCCATTTTGAGGCACTGAGTGCAAGTATAACAAAGCAAGTGCCATAATCATTCAACTTTGCAAACACAGCCTCACAGCTACAAGAAAGCGTCCAGATAAAATGGAAATAGTTGACTCAGTTGCTCGTTGATTTAGCCATTTAAACCAGAAACATCACCCAGAGCAGTCAATAAAACGAAACCCCCAAACATCAGACAGATGTTTGCTATGAGAATTTACTATTTTGAAAAATTAATTTAATTACTTTCTTATTACATATGCAAATGTTTATACTAATCTCTTCATCTCGCATTTGCCATAGGCTGTGAGAACATTCATGGTCAAACTCTTAAGAAGAGCTCAGAGAGAACTCTGCACTTTGTAACCGCAAATGGAGTTTTAGTTTCCACTAAAAATCGCTTCACAACCTTCTTGGATGTCCTTCTCAGACACCTAGCATCTCCAAATTGTGTCACACTCTAGAAAAGGAAGCTAAAAGGCTCCAGCCACAGGTTGGATGTCACGGCTGGGGCTTTGCCTATCAGCACAGCAGTGACCGCTCCAAACGCTTGGACAGGTCCAGTGAAATCTCCAGCAACAAAGCAAGCCACAGCCTGTTTTCTGGTATCAGCAAAACCAGTCCACGTTAAACTACAGAGAAGCTGACCACTATCCACGTGTATCTTTGTAGTCTTCAGGCTGTGTATGGCACAGCGAGCAGCTCTCTCTCCTCACCCTCGCAAAGCGCGCGTTGCACACAGGAACCCACCTGAGCCATTTGCATCTCTCTGATCCTGGCTCATTTTCTCTACCCAGTTATTTATAGCCTGATCAGCACATATGGTTTTTACCAGTCACAGCTACATTTGAAATATGATAATTTATCAAGCGTATTAAGCACGTGAAAACTCCTGAAGTTTAAATTTTTATTCTTTCAGAAGTCATTACAAGCGTGTGGTTCTGCTGCTCTTCAGGCTTCCCTGTACTTAACTACGTAGGGAACTTCGCCGATACTACAGCCCCACTAGGAAAAAAAGGCTTTATTACTCCTCTTTTTCTTTTTTTCCCACCTCATTCTATAGCCCTTTCAATGTTGTCTCCCCAGATAAAGCTCCTGTAGTCAACAATTTCAGTAGGCATGGAAAGAACCAACAGCATGAGCAGCAAGCAATTACTGGCGGGGTGAAGTTATTGGTCAAATGGCTCTGTTTAAACCCATAAAAAAATATGAAGTGACAATTGGTTCAGAGGGAGCTTTCCAGAAGTATTATTTGAGTAAATGTATTTTTCCTATCAAAAAAAATCTTTACAAATCTCTGTTGAGGAACGTGTTTTTATACTTCCCTCTGAACCTCTGGTTCCACATACCGCCAAGTTTCACACCGCCGTTACTTGGGCAGTATGCAGGCATACGTAACAGCCCATACGGGCATATACACGACAACGCTTTGTCGTGGGAGTTCAAGCCACACGAGATTATCAAGTGCTGGTCAGTTCTTCAGGATGAAACATGCCTGAGAATAGGTGAAATGAATGATTAGCATTGTTACACGACTCATTTCTTGTCAGGGGTTTCTCAAACCTGAAAAACTGAGAGAAAAATGTCTTCGTAAGATGAAAAAACTGAACCCAACATTTAAGTACAATTCAAATGTTACTACAAGTGGATAATACCTAATAGAATAAAGGCTTTGATCTGTTTCAAGCCCTCACCAAAATGCTGTCTGCGTATGGTCACCATTGCTCTAGTTGGTCTCTCAAAAATAAGTACTCTGCCTTGGAAATACATTTCAAAATGGAACGGCTGTGGAATTTCTACGTATAGATCAGCTAGTCACTATATGACAGCTAACTGAGAATCACTTAACTCGGCACGGCTCATCATCTGTCCTGCAAAATCTTTTGCCAATTGCTCATATGGAGTAGCAATCTACTGGCAGGAAGAAATCAAACTCCCACACTGATACTGTTGACTGTAACACTTCCATTCCAATAAAAAAAAGATTGTGTTTTATCATCAAAACGTGCACCGTGCAAGATGATCCTTAACCTTGCGCACGACCCACAAACTGTTAAAGTCATTTGGATAACAGGTTTTAAAAGAATGACAGCCTAGTGATTTGCAGCGAGGTTTTGTTTCCAGTGCTTTGATTTCAAGGCTAGCCAAATGACTTTAGCATACATTATTTCATCTCTCTCATCAATGGTATCAAAACAACTTCAAGTGGCAGTGCGTAATATACGGAGCCCATTTCCGTTGCATGATGAGACCCAGAATTATTAAGGACTGTTCTTGCAGTGAAACCACTCCCTACTTCCCCATTTAACGTTAAAACAAAATCAAACCATTTTTTTGTGGTGGTGATGGTGTTTTATTTATTTATTTTAATTTGTTTAATATTTTTAACTGTTAAAAAGTAAATATTTAGAAAAGGATGTTCCTCAATTAGTTATAGGAAGGATATAAGCTTCCCCTAGGGTATTCTAGAGCCTTGCAAGTTTTAATTGAAGCTCATGGTTCAATACAAACTTTAATTTACATGAGGAAAAGTCATTCTGCTCTGACCTGGATGCTGTACACTGCAATGAGCTTGCTTTAACAGTTTTTGAACCTGTTAACAAACGAAGGCTGTCTCCTGAGTTCACAATGAAATCGAGCCAGAAGAGATTTGGCCACCTCTGCTCACAAAGCCAGAGTCCAAATTCCACTCCAAGCTCCAACATCGTAAACAGAGAGCACCTCCACCAGCTGCTGGAGGGCTGGCTGCCTCTGAAACGCAGGTGCAAGGAACCCCTTGCTCCTGCTCGGCAGCTCGCAGGCTGCAGGCGCTGGAGTCTCCCCAGGCTGGGGACAGAGCACGCTTCGCCCGAGCCGTGAGAGCATCAAGGGTTCATTTTTCCAGCACATTTGTAGTCAAGGGACAGTACAAGAGCGACTCAGCTTCATAGCGTGGCAGAGCTAATTAATAGTTTGACGCCTCGGTGAGAGCCTGTCCTCCTCCTACAGCTACACGCTGCCTCCTCGGAGCTGCTCTGCCACTCAGCTCGCGGTGTGGGAGCTAAATATTGTGAGCATTTCTAGATGACAAAAACATTTACCAAATCTCTGGCCTTAAAAAAAAAGAAAAAAGAAAAAGGAAGCAAAAAACAGCTGCACATACAGTACAACAAGAATGACAATTACTCTATTCCTTCTTGTACTGTGGCATATTATGTGAAGCTGCAGATGAACCCAAGTCTACCTCAATTTTCTTCCTTGTACTAACCCTGCCAAGGAGGCTGCGCTGTCATGGGGACTGCCAACTCTTTTGTCCCTTTTGATTCTTTCGGGAATCATGTCACAATCCGCTTGAGGAATTTCTGCCCCAAGGTTTTCAAGGCTAACTAGAGCCTCAGTTTCAGTCCATGGCACTTGCAAAATTCTTGTATAAAAGCAATTTTGAAATCAGTATGGTTTTGCTCTTGTATCTGAGTGACTTTTTATGCATACATTAAAGGTTTCTTTAGCTTAATTAGTTTTCTTATTTTAATTACAGAAGCCAAAATCTGTCATTTCAGTTCCTCTGGCTGTGGCAACGCATCTTTCTTGTTTCCTCCTTTCCATGCAGCATTATAGGGCAAAGAGGTCATTGCACTGAACTGTTTTTCTTTCCTGACTGCTACAGATAAATACAGTGAATTTCTCTCTCTCTTGCTAAACCACGTCCACTGCAGAATATCATTCACATCCAGTTCCAACCCCTGGACATGTTTTACTAGATGTTTGCACTGCCCATGTTGCAGACCTTGTTCCTAAGACCCAAGCCCCTCCTGGATTCAGGATGAAGTTCACATCCTGACCAGTTACTGAAAGCTCAAGTTCATGAACTGCTCAGCAAAATCTCAGTCCTCCTTCTAGCGAACACATACTGACTTACAATTTCATCCTATAATACCCGCATTAGCACAGAAGCCATATGAGATATAGTAATTTTGGCAGGGAAAAAATTTTCTTTGAAATTGAAGAATCTTCTACATTTTAATACAGTGAACCTACTGCATCAGTTAAGCAGAAAACGAAACCCAGCCAGGTAAATGCCCTGTATTTTATACAGCTTAACAGTTATAATTAATCCATGGAAAACCGTTATGTTCACAGCAAAACTGGTACCGTGACTTTCAACAGGCAGGGTGCATCTCAGGAAGTGAATCTGTTGAGCAAGAGCTGTGACCGAACGAAAAGGAAAGATAATTAAAGGGCAAACTGGCCTGCTTTGCTAAAACAAATGACCCAGGCCTTGCTGCCCTTGGCAGGGACCCAGGGTTTTGCATTTTCACATGGAGGAGCAGCTGTTCCGGAACAATTTCCTCAATGAAATAAGCACAAACAGGCTCCCTTTCACTGTCAGGCACACATGGCTTCCCTTCCCACTTGGTTATTCTCAAAGCACCCAAATCAGGTGGTGACACGGAAAACAACAAGCACCGCAGGCCTGCCCGCCCACCCCCCCTCACACCGGCCTGTAGGCCGCAGAGCAAACCTGCCCGCTAGCACAGGCGGCCACAAGCGTGTCGGATCCCTTTATAGAGTCCTAGACCTTTCAAGCAGGATCTGAAGAGTCTCCACATATAAATATCACCACAGCTTTGAGGTGCAGCCCCTGCTAGCCAGGAGCTAGCTCAGATGCTATAGATTTTACTTGCCAGGCCGTGGTGGCGATGGCTGAAACCCCGCGTGCTCTCCTGCTATGATACAACCGTTTTCATCCACGAAAATAGGTATAATGGGGTTTTAGGAAGATAGTGGCAGCATTTACTTACTCTACTCATGTATGGTTAAAGGCAGTGGAAGAGTTAACTCCCATGTGTCTGCTGAAGGTACTAAGACACGGGATCGTAAGTCTGCTGCTGACCAAGACCAAAATACTTTGTTCCTAGATGAGAACAAATTTGTAGACTGAAACTACTCTGCGTTAGGGACAAAAGAAGGAGCAGCTTCTACAAGATTAAGTGCCTGAGGGGGTAAAATGACAGCTGTTCAAAAACCTTTGGAGAGGTCTGGAATGCTGGAAAAATCCCAACTATGCTGCATTCAACCTACCGGAGGTGGGGCAGCGGAAGATGCAGAAATAACATTATCAATACAGCCTGTCAAAGCACGGGGTTAGTGAAAGCACCCAGCGTTTGGCCATTGCCATGGGGCTCATACATGAAGGCAGCTGGACATAGTGAGTTTTAAACGGCTTACACATAGGTATTTGTCCATTTTCTCAATACAACCTCATCAGCAGTTAAGGATATGAATAAAAGGCTGCCTAGTACATGCTTGTAGAATTTCTCAGATTATCAAAGCTGCTAAACAATATTCCCTGATTAATGGGGGGGCAGAAAAGCAGATCTTGTTAGTGTGCATGGAGTCTAAGGACATAGTAACATCAGCCTCCAACACAGACGTTTCTGTCAACGCACTGTTTTCCTCTTCAGAGGAACAATCCTGGAGGCACATTCACATCGTCCTGCACCTCGGCTATGTATTTTCTAGTCAGATCAGCTCAGTAGTAATCTTTCCTTCACTTTACAGAGGTAGTAGAAAAGCATTACCAAACCCTTCAGTTTTAATAGAAATAGCTCCATGGATTTCAAATGATCTTGGATCCAGCATCAAATGACTACTTAAATGTGCATTAAATCCAAAAGAAGTTATCAGCCTGAAGCCTGCTGTATCTGCACAGCCTAACCATTGAACACAGTTACCTCCGTCTCTACGTGCAAACACAGGGCTTAGTGGAGGTTGAATACTTTTGCACAGGGAAAACATGCTCCTTAAACTCCTCTGTGACTTCCATGACCCTGCCCCCCTTTTTTTTCCCAATATGCTTTCTAAGTCCTGTGACTACATTAGAAGAGGTTACAAATTACAACAACCCTTTACTCACTCCCCTGCACAAATTACCAAGTTAATTTGTCAGAAGCATTCTAAAAATCAAGTTTAAAAACAAATCGGTCCCTCAGAGTTTCAGTGCATTACCATTATTACCGTTAAAGAGTGAATCACGTAGCTACGAACTACACGCGTAGCACTTGGATTTATAGGACTTGGACTGCTGTTTTCAACATGTGTAGACACACTTACTCAACCAAATATCAAATTAAAATGCTCAGAAACATGTGCCAAAAGCAGACAGCTCACAGAGTATTTTCTGGCTTATTTACATGACAGTGCCTTTGCTGTTTACACTAGAGACTCTTGGAAGTGGTTTATTTTACCTGTGTTAGCCACTTGACCTGCTACAAACGGAGTGAGGCTCAAGTACGTTAGATTTGTAGGTAAATAACAGCACTTTATTCTTTAAAGCAAGAATCACGAGATTTCTATGCAGCAATTTTGCTGTGTGTGTCTCCCAGATGTGGTATTCTAGTTTGGGGCATATTCTAGAAATCCTAAAGTAACTCATAAGAACAGGAAATGAGCTCCGGCGTATCAGTTGCACTGAACATGCTGTGCCCAAAGCTACCGCGCTACCCCAAGCTGCTATGCAGAGGCAGTATCGCATCTAAATTTGAAGGGGAAGCTAGTTCAAATGTTCGCTTTCATCCCTCACAGAGGTATGAATTACTACATTTCCAAACACCAAATGCCTGATGTTTCAAACGTGAAATGGCTGCTGTATTTTGAGATACTCATCCTGAGCATAAAGAGCTGTCCCACTCGTCCTCTTGGGGACGAGCACCTGGTCCACATGCAGCCACCTCACGCTGGTGCAGGAGCCAGCGGCAGTGACAGCAAGAAGCTTTCGGAGTACAAAGACGACCGAAATGTTCATAAAAGGTTAGACAGGTATACATACTCTGCCACAGAGAGTTGGTGAAGATGACTTCTTCAGGTCTCTTACTATTCTGCATTCCCAAGCGGGTTTTCCTTGTTCTTTTTTATTTTTTTTAATGGGCCCATGTATTCTTGTAGAGTTTCAATTTAGAGACAAATTAATATTTTGGAGTGGATTTTTTTTTTTTTTAATAGAACCAGAACATTCTGCTGCCCTAATCTGAATAAACAAGTCAGATTCTTTTGCTAAAATAGACCTTTTCTGCTGGTTGGCTCATCAGCCGCTACTGCAAAAACACTTGCAAAGAGTATGTTGCAATACTTCAAGCATTGAAAATAAGCATACTCCCATGGCAATTCACCAGATGGGTTACAGGTTGTAAATCATAGATGTCTAGACTAAAACACAAGAGACAAACATCTGTCTAAAATCAGTTAGCTTGAATGGCAAATACTGTTAAATAAATTAGGACTACTTTGGAAACAAAGAGAAGAAACAACTACGTTGAAAACATCTGAAATTAATCCATTAGCACGCAAGCCACAACACAATAACCTGAAACTGTAGGGACATTCATTATGTGATGAATATGAGCCCAAGATGACGTCCTGACATCTGAAGCAGGAACACAAAAGCGTTTCTCTGACCCAGCCCCAAGCTCCCCCAGCAGGGCTCACGGAGCTCTCCCCGAACATCTGCGTGGAGCGCAGTTGTTATTCTCCTCACTTCACGAGTCAAACCGAGAGACAAAGGAACGAAACGACTGATTCAGGGTCACACAGGAAGTCTGTGGGAATGCAACTGGACACAAGTCGAGGACACGGTTTAAGTCATAAGACAACACAAGACTGAACCAATCTTGGGACTGTTAAAGACTGGTAAGGTATCTCTTACGGCACAGAGATGGATATCTCATGGTCCATTTAGAGAAAAAAGGTCCTCCTCAGATCTGCTGCCCTTTTTCTTCCCTTGCATACCTATTTGTTTTATGCTAGAAATCCACCAGCAAGCCAGTGGACAAAGAACAGCACCATCAGGCAAGGCGAGACCAAAGAGAAGTTGCACGGAAAACTGCAGCCTGCCCTTCGCAGGACGGTCTGAGACACGCAGAGCATAAAGCTGAATTCAGACACGGGAGGGACTCACCAAGCAACTGTTGGCGATCCCGACAAAAGGTGGGAGTCCCCGTTCAGCATCAGGTTTCCCTTTGAAATCAAAACTCTCACACGTCAAGTTTCTGCAGTGCCGCAGCTTTGAACAGCGAAGGATCAGCATCCTCTGGCTGTGTCCATAGCCCTGGAAGCAAACTTCCCCAGACCCGTACAACCACCACGCAACCCCTCACCTCACCGTTAGGGAACAGATGTCGAACAAAAATTATTTGATTTTTACACCAATCATTAACAACTTTGCCATTTACATACTATACAGCACTATTTGCCTGATACCAATAGATTATTTATTTATAGAAGGACAAACACCAAGCCAGGAGAGCACCACAAGGGATGGAAGTTTAACTATGGACATCATTTTGCCTTTGCACTTTTCCAACAGCTTTTCAGCACATTCTAAATGATGTAAATGATTTTTGGGGGGGTGTGTGCCTGTGTTAGTTTTCTGGCACATTTATAAAGTGGCATTCACTTGCAGGAAGTTTTGTTCTCTGTCACAGGTTTGTACAAGTGCTAAACAATCAGCTTTGAGTGCAACTTTCATTAAAGATAATGATAATTATACAACATCAGTTTTCTGTGGCAGCAGAAGAAGATGCTCCAATTATTCATAATGTAATTATTACATTTCCATGGCAACACCAGAATGACTGTACAATCAGCAACGGATCCAATACCCAGCCAACAACACCGTGGTATCTTGTGCCCCCAACGAGGCAGTAATTAGGTGATGGCTATTCTCTGCTTGTCCACCCACAGCGAGCAGCATCACGGAGACGGCGAAAGCCAACGTAAACGTTCAATCCTTCAGCCCTGCCAGTGCTGACAGAACAGCACCAACAACAACCACGACGAGTTTTGTTCCTGACAAGTCTGGATCCTGGACTCTGGTGAATCATTTTAAACTCGCTGTTTAACGTACTCATCAAAAGCTTGGCAATTAATAGCCACCTGTCACAGACACGCATTCTTTATTGCATGGGGAGAGAAGGAAAATCATCAACACCTTTGGGTGAGGGATGCGAATCCGAGCAGAGCTGTAGCAGCAGCTAAGCGAGAAACCCAAACCACAGTGGTCTGCGTTCTCCAGGAGCTCTGCCATCGGCCAAGGTCTGGAAACCCAGTGCACTCTGAGAAACCCTCACCTGCCACCATCTATTCGGTTTGTGCTGCCCCTTTGTAATATCCCCATTTCCATCTCCAGGTACATGTCACGGATGTAAGTGAGGCAGAAGAAGTCGTGAGAAGTTGTATTTACTGGTTACCACCAAGAAACAGGAATAGAGCCACGGTGGTAAATCACCACCTCCCTGGAGTACCAGCACATTTATTTTTCATATATGTATATATGCACATATTCTTTGATATTCAGTAGACACAGTGATTTCACAGTGCCACGGTATTTAATAACCTGTACCTTTCACAGCTGAGCTTTACTCATAGCCACAGGCAGAACCCTCTCCTGCTCCTTTCATGGTGGTTCAGTAGTCCTGAAGCATCTCATTAAGAATTAAAAGCTAAATAAAAAGCTACACCTGCAGCAGAGAAGCCCCAACCAGAGTATCCTATGAAAAAGGAAGGGGATGGGGAAGGCTGTGACTTTCCAGACTATGTTTGAAGGGCCCTGTCGTCCTCCCCTTGCTTTCACTTCCTTTCTTATTTCAAAGCTGAGCTGGTGCAAGGAGCACGTTAGCTGAGTAGCGTTTTAAAGCATGCCTCCAGGCCAATGACCGCATTACAACCTTCCAAAAATAAGCATCAGCATAAGCCTTGAATTCTTATTTTCCTGTGTCCCCAGGTAAACAATCCCAATTGCACCAGATGACAGAACAGGGTAGAATTAAGCTCTTCATCTCCATTGTCCACATCTAACATCTCCATTATCAGAGTAAGTGAAGTGCCCAAATTCAATATTATAGCTTTCTCAGAGGCATAAAGGAAGGGAACGTGGCAGCTAAGAATGTACATAGTGCATTATTAAATATATATATCTCTCCAAAATGTAAAATTCTGCATCGTAGCTTTGGTCCTTGGAGCTGTAGGAGTGCCTGGGCTATTGAGGTCAAGGGCTGTGTACAGCACAGCAGCCTTGATGAACCGACTGATTAAAACACGAACCTCATTGCCCCATTTCATTTAAATTATTTTTGAACATTAAAAAAAAAAAAGTCACTTGCTAGCATTTCTGTATCCAAGCAATTAACAAGCATTCACATTCTATGGTAGCAAACATCATTTCTTTTCATAATCTCCGTTAAATTCAGATGGCATTTCTGTGCTCCAAAGACCGCATGCAAACCCAGTTGTGCAACCTGGGTGCTGCACCCTCCACACAAGTGCTTCTTGCAAGGGAAGAAATCCACGAGCATATTCTTCCTTTTCTTTCCCCTCAGCCCAAGCCCCTCCAGCTTAATGAAAGGAAAGAAAGGAGAAGGAGGAGGAGGAGGAGGAGGAGGAGGAGGAGAAGGAGAGCCAACCGGAAGGTCCAATCTGCACACTTGATACCATCCTAACCCTGCCTTCGATGCAGGTGTGTGCAGTTACAGTCCGTACAGAAGCGAGGAAGGGACAGCAACACCTGACGTCAGTCCTGCTGCACATCCAACAGTATTTGTCTAGCAGTGAGCAGAACAACTCACTGGGTCATATGGCTCCGTGCGTTAGCCCTCCCAACGCACAATTAAGAACTACCGAAGACAGCTTGTGCTGGGTGACTCGGAGCCTCCAGCATTTGCAGACAGCGCTGCTCCTGCCACCGGCGGTACCCAGAGCTTGTTGCATGTGTCTCGCTGCCTGCTGACTCGACTGTTTCCCCCTGCATTTGCTCGTGCTGTTACCCAGCGAGAAGTTACTGAAATTCCCACGCAGCGTGCAGTTTGGCTAAAAAGCAAATAACCTAGAGAAGTGACACTATCATTGAAGAACATAAAAAAATATCATTTTCCTTGTAAGTCGACAGAAATTACAGCTCCTCAACTTTTCTGGTTGAAGACCTCACTGTTTAACACAAGCCTTTCTAATGTTAAGATTGCAAAGATGTTCACAACAACTATTTTGGAAATACCAGAAAAAAGCATCCTTGAGAAGCACTCCTCGTGCACGACTTTATTTGTTTGGAGATCTCAGCAGGTTAACTCGATTACATTGAACTCAGAGCAGTTCTGCTCAACTTCTCACTTCCAAGACTGCTGCTTCTATTTCAGACCTAGAAATGGGTTTCTGTCCCAGAAAGATGATACATTCAGAAAAAAATACCTCATGCCACACACTTGTCTTTCTTCCACAAGCTCCTTCCTTACTTGCAGCATCCCTCAAGACTTAACGCCGTGACCTCTGAAAGCAAAGAATTCAAGTTGTGACCGTGAGCTCCCCACCTCCTTTCTTTCTGCTGAAAATGCGGGCAGCCCCAGAAGTCTCCATCGTGCCCACCCCACCCCACGCTCCTGCACTGAAAGAGGGCTCCACTTTTGGCGTCCATGGTCCCTGGGCCATGGGTTCCCTGGATAAAGCGTGTTTCGTTGTGCGACGGCAAGCGGAGAAACCCGTGACTTTCCCCAACACCTGGACACACACGACACGAGATAAGGGATCGCTTGGTAAAAACTGCTACTGCCATTTAACTCGCCCACTTTAAGTGAAAATTTTCTTACAGATATTTTATACTCCACTAATAACCAGGGCCATTTATAGGTATTTTATAGAACTGGGCACCTTATCAAGGTATTTTATCAGCATCTTATAGCGCAATAAGCTATTCAAACCTCAGGGATCGAATCAACTTCCACCTACAATTAATAATATACTGTGAAGAGCTGATAAACACTCGGATGTGGCTCATTCTTTAAGTTTTCTCACCATAAATGATTGACTACCGCTTATGTCAATACCGCCTCGAGCAGGAGCTGTGGCTACAGGAACAGGGGAGCTGTCGCAGCAGCCCAGCCCTTCCTCCCTGCCCTCCACACAAAAGCCCGCTAACAAACACCTTCTTGTTACTTCTTCCATAGCGTGCGCACACTCTGAAGTCCTGAGCGGAACTGTGCAAGCTCAAGATTTTTCATTTCAATTTAAGAAATATTTTTGACTTGCGGCAACTCATGCTCTTAGTGCTTTTCCTCCCATACAGAAAGCTCTAACTTTGGAATTGCAAAATTGCTTGTGAAGCGTTTTGGAAACAAAAATAGATGAGCAGTGCAATTAAAGGACTTATAATCCCCGTTTATCTAGGTTGGATATAAATATAGTTAGGGAACGGGAGAGCTTTTCTTGGGGGAGGGTGAGAAGCAAGGGTAAAATTCTACTTGTGCTGCAAAGAGCCTGATGAACAGCCCTGCAGCCGGCCAGTTCAACCAAGTCTTACCATACCTGTCTGCAAGTTAGCTGTACTATCCAATGGAACAGTAGTTGGATAAAGTTACGCTTGAATAAAATCAGCTATCATTAGATGAACTTTTTTTTTTTGACTAGAAGTTGTAGATACAGCAACATTTTATAGTTAAAAAAAAAAAGTTTAAATTTAAAAATACAGCTACAAACGGTAGAAATCCTGTCCCTTCTTTTCAACTTCCTTCCCTTTCTGAAGCCCCGCACTAAGAACCAAGAGCGAGATTCTCCTCTGGTCACTGAAGGCCTTCTGCAACGGCAGAAGGCTGAAAGAAATATTTCTCTCTCTTGTATTCAGAAAGCCCGAGCACAAGAGGAGCTATTCAGGCCGCGATGGAGTGCCTCACAGAGGCTGCAATATGCTCGCAGTTGGCAAACAGCGCGGTGTTTGGACAGCAAGCACAGCCATCCGCTCAGCAAACAGCGGCGCTCCTGCCACCGCGGCAAGCAGCACCGCCGGCCCGCTGCTCGCGCCCCAGCAGGTTTGGTCCCGAACAAAACCGCCTTTGTGCCGTGCTTCGGGGTCAACGGGCCCAGCAGCTTTAAAAAGAAAAGAAAAAAAAGCTTGCTCTTTCCTCTCAGCTTTAGAATTAGATCCAAAAAAATATTAAAAAGCAGAAAAACAGAGAGGAAATTCCACGGGATTATATCTAAGTGCATGCTTAGCAGCCTAAACTTTGGGACAATATTGCAAATCCGTCTGAGAGTGCTCATCTGCTTCCTAAGACCATGGTTTTTAGAATCTTTCTAAAGCAACAAATAAAAACCAAGCATCAAACAGACTGGAAGTTACTGGTGGTGCTGCAGGTTAGTGGTATTAAAAACTAAAACAGCGATATTAAAAACTAAAATAGCACCAGAGCCAAAGCAGGAGCAGGCTGTGCCTCCACCCAGGATCGGGAGCCTCGCACACGCACGAAGCTCCTGCCTCCCGTCACGCCTGCCCTGCAGCCCAGCACGCGGGCATTTACACACAGTGCTCGCTCTACCCCACACCATGTTCCCGTCACTCGTGTCCGTGAGATCCCGTTCTGGCGGGGCGATGGAGCCAGGCAGACGGCGTCTCCGTGCTGTGCTGCCGTCCTGCAGACGCAGCCGGGCCTTCGCCCCCAGCCGCAGCTCCCAAGCCAGCTCCCGCTGCCAGGAGCTGGGAAGTCTCTGAGAAGACCCGCAGGGATCACACACGGCACCAGGCCTCCAGGCAGTCCGTGGAAATAATCGGCTGCCTCAGCCTGGCGCGTCCCATCTCAGCTGGTTTGCACTGGTGGGAATTCACTAACACATCCCTACAGAGAGACCTGAAACTTCCCCACGCCTTAAGCAGGGTGTTTGATAGGGTCAGATTCAGTAAGAGGAAGAATACCGAGGTACAAAAACCCATGAGAAAAGCCGTATTTGAACGCACCGGCTCCTGCTGTGAGGCTGAGCACACAAACTCCCCGCCTCGCCACGCTCCCGCTGCTGGCCCCAGCCCGGTGCTGGCCCCCAGGGCACGTAACAGCTGGGCTGCAGGTAGGCTTTTTGGGTTTGTGGTTCATGTGGCGGTGGGTTGGGTGGTTTTCTTGTTGTTTTGGTTTTGGTTTGGCAGGGGGGACACAGAGATTAAAACCAGGTGAGGTTTTCTACTGTGCTATGCCCCAGTCCAAGATCAGCAACTGCGCCTGACACGCTTGGACCCAGGCAGTACCAGATCAAACAATCCAAGTCCTCCTTTGTCTACAACCTCTAATTTGCTGAGCTTTCTCCCTCCCTTCTACCTGGGCAGCATTAGCCACACTTCTGCTTTCATTGCCAGGTCGTAGCCCACCGTTGGCTTCCAGGACTACGAACAGCACGGCGAGACAAGTCTGCTCGCCCCCCGTAGTCTCCAGCTGAGTGCATTCGGTGTGCAGTGCTAGCAGGACCGAGCTGCCAGAACTACAAAGATGGTGAGCTAGTAAAGCATTAGCATCCCCCCCATCACCTTCCCTGGGTTGGCCTGCAAGTGTGCCAGGCTCATACTGGGGACAGCAGG
Source organism: Anser brachyrhynchus (assembly GCF_964034855.1). Classification (NCBI taxonomy): domain Eukaryota; kingdom Metazoa; phylum Chordata; class Aves; order Anseriformes; family Anatidae; genus Anser; species Anser brachyrhynchus. The sequence goes on along the minus strand of NC_137703.1, from coordinate 5,649,271 downwards.
GCACAGCTACAGGGAGAATGGGCCACAACGGGGAGAAGAGGTTGCGGATGGGAAATTCAGCAGAAGCAGAGAGGACCCAAAGACGTGCACAGGCCGGTACATGTCCTAATGAACTCCTTGACATGCCCACTCAATGAAGGGGACAAATTCCCTCTCTAAATCTTCAAAAGGCGTTGTACGGAGTGAAGATGAGTGGGAGGGAAAGGTAAGTGGGAGCCTTAAACTTGTGGGATTTTTGTACTTGTCTCCTGCTTTCCAAGGTTGCATGCTGGCAGCGTATCACAGGTACAGCCCTCCACATTGCACAGCGGGAAGCTGAGCTCCATGAACATTAGGAGAGTACTTTCCCTTGTATGCATGGAAAAAGTCTATATTTACAGTGCAATAATATACCACTCACCAGAAGCCTAAAAATGAAGCCCAACCAAAGAGCGCTCTCTAAATGAGGGGGGTCGGGGTCTCTCTAAGCATAAAATGCAACAAAATTATACCACAGAAATTCTGGAACATTATTCAAACCATCCACATGAATAAAACAGCCCACTTATGCCAAGTTTTGTTCAAGCTGACTTCAGCTTTCTGCTTAAACAAACCTCAGGCTATACTGACATCATTTGTAGCAGAGGCAGCATTTTATTTAAACTTGAAATCTGAGGGTGTTGGGTAGATTACCACGTAGAGAGCTGATTTTTCCTCTACAGGATCTTAAGTGACCTAATCTCAAAGTCCGGATTTAGGCTTCCTAACCAACGGGAACCAAATACCTTTAATCTCCACACTGACGTTAAACTCAAATAGAAAGTAACTCTGGGAAAAGCCCTTTATCATCACACAACTAGATGGAAATGGGAAAGGTGGCAAAAATCCAAGTGATTCTACATTAAAAACCTGCCTCGCAGGCAAGGTTACCTAGTTCCTCTCCTCCTGATATCTTTTTCCATCCCGTTTAACTCACCTCTTTTTCAAACGTGAAGTTGTGCTAGGCACCGAGCCTACATTAACATACCTCAACACTGAACACTAAGAATTTACTCTAGGGCAAATCTGGGCATTTAGATGCATACGCAAACACCTAAATTATCTTTCAGCTGCACCTAGGTGCTACTGGCTTTAAGTAAGAAAGAAGCTTTGCATATGAAAGAAGAGAACTCTGGCAGCACTAAGTGATCTTTTTTGGCCCTGGAGATGTCAAATTCTCAGAACCCGAAGCCACATTTCTAGCACAGGATTCAATGCTGTCTTGTATTGAACTGTTCTTCATCTCTGCAAAGATGCTGGGATCCCAGAAGTCAGGTGCCTGGTTAAAAAGAACATGCTAAGATCAACTCCTAATGCCCCATCTCCAAAACAACGGCTTTCAAAAACTGCTCAGAAATGCAAAATGTATTTCCCAAACGAAGAGAGAGGGCAGAGGAAGAAGCTGTATCATTTACCATACAAATACCAGCACGAAATGATGTGTGGTCCAGGCATACGTATGCGATAACCTACTGAGATAAAACTGGCTCTGGGTTTAAAGGCAAGAGCTGCTTAACAAAGAACAATAGGAAAGCAACATTCAAAGCAGGAAAGATACTATAAATTGTTTGAAATTACTAGATGAAATTTATTTGGGGGAATTCCAATACAGAATCCAAGACGGCACATACCTTCTAGTGCCTGGATAAAGGATGTAAGTGATCTAAAGGAAAGTTGCAAGCTGCACAACTCAGACTTATAAAAACATACCCACAAGTAATAACACGCCGTCACAGTTCTTTTTTAAACAAAATCATTGCCCTGCTTTTGAAAAGGAACATCAAGTTTCCTGCTGAATAAATTAAGGCAGCCTCATTATTTTTAGCATGCGAAGTGAACCTGTCAATCTACTTACATAAATATATACAATTAGCCTGATCCAGCAAGATGCTTAACACATGTAACTCTCAGACTTTAGAAACCTGAGCGACTCACAGGGCACGCTTAGCATCCTGTGAGTATGGAATTACACATCCTAGCTGCAACTTAAAAATACTGAGTCCCAGAAGTGCAGCGTTAGCTCTGGAAGCCCAAGTTCTCCCTCTGGACGCAGGCACTGAAGCATTCCTCCAGGCTTGGTTTATCAAGCCAGTGCTGTTGACTGAAGTCACAAACATTTTACCCGTTTTCTGCCATGCGGAACTCAAAGAGCGAGTCCGTGGCAATGCTTTTTACATGTAGTTTCTACCAGTAACATCCTGACAGAGCCAGGTTTTATGCATACAGTGAAACTTACTCCTCTGCAGAGACATGAACAAGCCCTGGGGGTCAAGTGGGGCTCAGGCCACACACAGCTGGACTTTGTCCGAAGTCCTGCATCTTTGGGATGGAAGCTACCAACACAGCTTGATCAAAAGAATGGTGCGTTCTCTTGAAAGGTACGTGACGTTTGGTGAACCTTTGGAAACCTTCAAACTCATCCTCACAGCCATGAGTAGCAGCCTCCCCAGGGCAGCCAGCACCCCAACTTGCTCCTCCAAATGATGCACGGCAGCAAAAGCTCGTGCGAGATCATCACAGGAACTTCATCCTGCGTAGACATCTGAACTTGACTTGCCTAATTAAGAGTTTGCGAACATGAAACAGAACACACAATGCTTCTAGGTGGAAATGCAAAAAAAATATATTATTGAATGGAACTTGTGAATATTTATGGACAGAAATATCTGTACCTGGAAGGGAAAACCACCTCAGTTCTGAACCCGGTCTTCACAACAGCCTGCGGGGAATTTGTGATGTATGCCTTCAGCAAGGTCTTCAAGGAAATACAACCATCGTTTAACTACAAGCTGTGCCTTTGTCCAGGTGTATAAAACAGCTTTTGTAACTAGAAGAAAATCCCTTTCTATGGAGAATACTGAGGATACAGAGCAGACAGAGACAGACCCTTTCCAGAGGTGCACAGCAATACGATGGGAGGCAATAGGCACAATTATGACACAGGGAGTTGTAATGAGATGTAAGGAAAAGCATTTCTTTTTTATTGCGAGGGTGACCAAATGCTGTAACAGTGCATCCCTCAAGGTGTTCAAGGCTCAGCTGGAGAAGTCCCTGGGCAACCTGCTCCAGTCAGACCAGCTTTATGGAGGTGGCTGGACCACACGGCCTTGGAGATCCATCTAACCTCAATGACTCTGACTTTATGGTCTCGATCTGCAGTACACATCATTTAGTTTTAATGCTGAACATGGGCGTTGGAAGCGTTATCTTTAAGGTCTTTTTAAAAATACAAAAAATAAACACCAAAGACATTAAGCAGTACAAAATGTATCATATTAACCAACCCACAGAGTTTACACAATCCATGGTTTCTACTCACTTCTGCTAAGTGAGTTATGTTCTGTTAATTACTCCGCTTCATGGCAGCACTTTCCTTATGAATGCATCAGGCATGAGAAGAATGCAAAGACTACCAGGTAGACAACACCTGGAAATGGCTTCTGCCACAATTTGTTTCAACACTTATTAATACTGTGTAAATTAATTATGTAAAAAAATAGAAATACATAAGAGTACCAAGCAAGTCTTGTAAAAAAAAAAAAAAAAAAGAGAGACTTCATTTTTGGAAGCTTAATCCTGCTACCAATTAGTTTTTTCTCTTATATAGGCAACACCAAGGGTAAAGCAGCTTTTCTCTTGAAAGCATGGCTGTTAAATACTTGATGCCATTAACAAGAGCTCCTAAATCTGGCACGTCACCATTGATACGATCAAACACCGCACAATTATTTAATGAAGTCCATTGGATAAAAATTACCTGGCCTGCCTTCATCTTTGAACGGTTAAATTGTTTTTGCTTTATTAAATTTTAAGGCTGCCATTAAGAAAGCCTATTAAGAAAGAGCTTTTTAAGCTCCCAACAGTATAGCTGGATACTTTGTACCACTGCTACTTATGATCAGCATTAAAATTGCTATAATCAGATAATTTCGGGGCTTTAGGGAACCATGCTCTACCATCTGGGGACCGACCACGCTGGAATAAATCTGACGCAACTTGACTGATGCTGTAGGAGTTTGTTTTATAGAACGAGTGAAGCTCATCTTACAGGCCATCTTCTGCTACGTACCAATCTGGAAGCACACCAGATGTCTTTACCTTCAGTAACTAGCCAAATTACAGAATTTACAAAAAGAAATTACAAATTACAGAAGCTTTGAGCAGACAGAAGGTTGTCTCCAGCACCAGCCGGGGCAGCCTTCACCCACCCAGGAGGCCCCAAGCTCAGCCCATCCCGTGGCACCGGCAGCCCCTGCACACACAGAAACCATCCTGCAAGATGTGGAAGTGGCGAGCATCTGCTGAGATCTGCCAGTGAATCCTTCCTTGGGGGTTATGCTCAAACACCTTCCAAAAGTCTTTTCTGCTCCTCTCAAAGATGGGGATTTTCTCTGCCAATTCACGTAAACGTTTCTTGTTCCTCAGAAGTATTTTGTTGCTGACGGATGTCCCAACAACTGAGGAGAGCAGCCTGACAACCTGCGCTACAAGGAGCGCCACTCGGGGCGATGGAACAGGGACCGGACTCAGAAGATGGAAGGCTTTAAGAGTTTGGCGCTGCTCCATCTGTAAAGCCAACCACCTCGAGACTGACCCAAAGAGCATTTGTTAGATCACTCCCGTATATAAAGAGGTATTTTTCCATACCCAAGTTTCCTAATGTTTGGGAGCGTTTCCAACACAAGCAATCCAAATTCAGCCCAGTGGAATAATGTGTTAATTACCCTCAGCTTAATTTTCATGAAATTTACTTCTGTGATAACATGGTGAACATTACGAGCCACTGCAGATGCCTGTAACTTTAGAAGAAGACGTGCTCCAGGTGACTCCAAAATCAGGCTCAGAAGACGTGCTGGCTGGACCGAGGCCCCCTCTATTCAGAGGAGCACGGCACGGCCCCAGCTCTGCAAGGCAGCACGCGCAGACGCAGCTTACGCCTGCAGAAGAGGCACGCGTACGTTTCATTTGGGTACGATGAATCTTAAATAGGTCAGTGGTTACTAAATAAACGAGGCATTCAGACCTCCAGCCACACCGACAGACTCACCGTGTTCTCAAGTAGCAAGAAATCAGCACAGCACAGGAACAAATTCGGAAAGCAGCCTTTGATCAGCAGTTTCTCGCAGAGCTCAAGCCTTTTCTGTCCATGGCCAGCAGAGGATTATAATTTCTTCGTGTTAAGGAAAGAAATAATCCAACGGCTGCTCCATCAGAGAGCTATCTTAAAGGTGACTCCTTCTTCTAGTGATGCCCCATAAAAACCTGCAGTTACCACCTCCGCCGCGGCTTAGCACCAGCCCGCTGCCTTGCACTCACTGTCAAACTGTGAGCACCCCTACGGCAGCTCGCAGAGCAGTTAAATGAACAGTTTCTTCGCTCAGCAAGAATATCTCATGCGCCTGAAAAAAAACCCTCAAATTCTTATAAAACTCTTCTCCTAGTTCCCTGGGTTTTACTGAGAGATGCGAGAGAATGGCTTTCAATAACCCTGCGCATGCAGTAGCAGGCACATTTCCAAAACAAACTGGCAGAGCATGACACAGAGAGACACGGGAACCACGGGAGCTGGGGAAGCTGTTAGAGACCGGAGGCATCTCTGTGAAAGGCTGCCTGCAGCGGGCCAAGCAGAGGGGCAAGCAGCCGCAGGGCTGCCCCTCGGCAGGGCTTCCTCCGCACTCGCAGCCCCGGGCAGCGCCTCTTCTGCTCTTCCCTTGGTTTTCCCCCAAGAGGGGTACTGCAGAATACCAGCACACACACACCTGCTTCTACTGGTATCTGGCAGGATCGCTTGCAAACGAAATAAATAATAACAGACCTGCAGCAATTGTGGCTGCACTTACCCTCAACTTCCCCACCAGTTGCTAACGATCCACAAACCGAATTCTTTAAATGTTTCCCTTTTCTACTTTTATGTAAAGATATCTATATAAATACAAGAAAACCTCCAATGAAAATAAATTATCCAAGGGTTTTACCCAGAGAAAATAGCTAGAAGTGATTACACCTTTTTCAAACCTAAGCAGCAACGAACAGCTTGATTTTCAGTCCCTTCCCTCTAAGCAGCACAGCTCCTACACATGGCACCAGAGAATACCCAAAACGTATCTTCATATAGGAAAGTGATTTAAAGCTACATTATGGCCTGAAATTCTGTTTAAATTATTGCTACTTTCTTAAAATAAGAATAAACATGCAAACACTTTTTCTAGACATGACTGCTCACTTTTGCACAAACACATGATGGAGAGAAAGCCATCTACAGACTTCAAAAAAGGAACTCCGGAGGTTTTTCTCCTTGTATTTAAAAATTAATCTTGCTTATTAATTGCTGCCTTTTGAGTGAGCAAAGCTTTTAGTTGTGTCAAAGCTATTAACAATGACAGCTGTGCATTAAACAAATTAAATATTCAGCAGCCTCATTCCAATGCCCTTCTGTAGCTCTGCAGAACATTTCCCAAACACCTTTTCTCTTCTGCAAACAGAAGGGTATTTTAGATTTATTTTTTGAAAGCTAATTTCAGATTTTGGTTCAGATTTGCATGCAAATATTTATGATAGATGAGTAAACATCAAGGGAATTTTTGCTGTTACAGAAAATAAGTGCAAGAATCCTCAGTTCCTAGGAACCCTACCCAGCCGGTGTTTAGAATTCCTCGGATTCCTGAGCGCCATCATTTTGGCATCAGGGCAACAGTAACTAAAACTCCAATTAGGGTTGTCTAAAACCTCCTGCAAGAATAATGGTGTGTGGCAGCTTTCTAGATAAAAACATTATGAAATAAGGATGGTCTGAAAGGCTTCCAAATCAACAGATCCCATTTCACAGCAAACTAACAAAGAAAATTGAGTGGAAAGCTCTCTCTATTAATTAAAGCTTGAATCTGCATTAATTCTCACATTGGCTATTAATTCTGTGGAAAGCCTGCATTTACCTTGTTTTCTGCTGCGACCAGCGACCCATCTGGAAGCAGAGATGAACGTGCCCTGCATTTTCCTTGGCCATTCCCTTCCGTGCTGTGGCAGAGCATTATTTCTGACCGTTCACCAGCTATTTTCTGTTTTCTCAAATAACATTGGCTCCATCATTCCCAAACTGCTCCCAGACAGGGGCAAGGAGGTTTTGGCACCTTTTGGGGCAAGCTGTTCCTCATCCCCCTGTGAAGCGAAGAACCTGAGGCCAGCTCCACGTTAGGAGGGGCTGGGAGCTCTCAGCAACTCGGATCTCTTGAGGTTGGTGCCCAAATACGCTGTGGCCAGTGATCGCTAGGGAAAACACTTCCACCCTGAGTTATAGTTAAAAGGTCAGTGAGACATGGAGAAATTATCACAGAGAAATCAAGGGCAGGGCACAAATGAAGCTCCCATACAGCTATGACATTTCGGCAGTCTCCCAGAGAACCAGAAACTGCTGTTTTCGCTCCGTTCTTTCTTCAACCCAGGGCGGAGATTTTCGTTTTGGCCCTCTGCAGCACAGGTCGGCGGCCAGAAGATGACTCACGGGCCCCATGTACCAGCAGCGCAACACCCCGAGGCTGCAGGCACAGTGCAGCATCTAGCTGGGGAGCAGCGCACGCAGCCAAGGTGGTTCCACTCTGCATTTGGGATGAATTGTCTGCAAGTGAACTTTACCAACCCACTAAGGAGAAAAAAAATCCATATAGACACACGCAAGCTGTTCTGAGGCATAATGCATCATCCTTTCTGCTTTATTACTTACAGGAAGCAGCGCTTAATGGAAGGGAAAACTGGGAGGGAGCTTGGGAGCCCCAAGCTGTATTCCCTGTTGTGCCACTGGGCTGGGTAGGAGTTGTGGTGTTAAACACAATCTCTTACGTGTCTTAATGACACGCTGAAAATGCCTTCTGCACTCGGTCAGCTCCCTGAGATCCACCGCTGGCAGGCCAGCAGCCTTTCAGCAACACCATACCCTGCTTGCTTTGGTAATGAGAGCGTACGAAAGGAAGAATTCCTATTCAAAACTAAAGTCTTAAGGGTCTAATTGCTGTTAAAGCTTCCCCTTGACTTAATTAGGATGATGTAATAATTTCACAATGTTCTAAATACATACTGTGCATATAGATGATATATATGTAAGTGGCTATACGCACATTTAATATTTGATACTATATGCAGTGAGAAAATTACAAGCGCTGTTCCGAACCCAAAAATGCTGTGACAGGGAGAAGAGCTATAAAGACGGTGTTACACTCAGAATTATCAAGACAACACACAAAAGCAGTATGCGTGTGATCTCAGCTGGTGTTTCTGGGTCACACACCGATAAAGCAGTCAGCAGCTAAAAATTACACTTTAACCTGCCTTGCCTCACAGTATCTAGTGATAAGTTTGAATTTCAGGTAGTGCGAACAAACCTGCCGACGCACCTCTGCAGAATGTCATTCCAAGTAATCCACCCGTTTAAACAGGTGCAGTTGGACGCTTTTGTTGTTTGACTTCACGTGCTCATGCAAAGCAAACTGCAAGACCAAGCAGCCTGCAGCCTCGCCCCACCAGCACTGCAGGGACCGTAGCACGCGGACAGGACCCGCGTACTATTTCTGGAGTCATCCTAAGTTGACATAAACAAGCTTTTAAGAATTTTATAAACAGTCTCCCCAGTGATCACAGTGACTTAACAGATGAGGAGCAGATATTTTTATTTCTCGTTGCTCACTACTGTACAGTTACGAAACTCAAGGAACAGCCTGAGGTTTAAATCAAATTTGAAAACTAAAAAAAAAATTAAAAAATAATAAGACTAATACAAAGAGGAAGTGGAGAAGAAGCCACCGAAACTTTCAATACTTTTTCCAAAGTATTCTTTTTCCTAATTATGCGAGGTTGAATATTACTACTGATTACTTTATGCTGCTAGCACATGAATCTAGCAATTCCTGATTCAAACTAAATGCATTACTGAAGATAGAAGGGTTCCATACATAAATAATGTATGTAAATCTTTTACTTATGTAAATAAGGGGTACCAAAATCTTGGGCTTTCCCCTTACACCAGTAAGGAGAATCCCAGCAGGCATCAAAACCATTCGCACAAGTCTAAGGAAACAAGTGTTTTTTTAAAAATACAATGATTAGGGTCTATGACACTGAAATCCCAATTAGCACGATAGATAATATAACAATATATGCACGTGTGCATAGTACATATAGAAAACTACAAAAACGAAAGATATCTTCGTCTTGCTTAAGACATTGTGAAGCATTTTAGGTGTTGAAGAGAAAACAAAGTTCAACCCCAACGTCTGATGCAAGTCTGTTAAAGTGAATGGTTGGGTATATTACAGTATATTACAAAGATTTTGTATGTTGTCTCCTAGATGTATCTGACTGACCTCGTGGCACACTCATCCGCCCACCGCATACTGCGTGCACAATGTTATTGACATCTCTGTATTTCTTCCTGGCTTTCAGTCACAAAACCCAGAGACCCTGAAGCAAAGGACAAACCAACCGAGGAGCTGGCAGCAGGCTGCTCCCTCATGTCCCAGTCTCTTGGTCTAACGGCTTAGGTCAGTCTGCTACAGAAAGTATTTGTTGGCACACAGCTGGGATTTTTTTTTTTCCAGGTTATAACAAGCTTCCTGAAGGAAAAGAAAAATCAAAGGTGTACATAAAACCACAAATGCAGTAAAAAGTGAATGTCTGGTATTCTGAAGTTGGACTTGACAGAATGCATTTTCCTTCAATGTAAACCACGATCCTTGACTTTTAATACTTGCATGAATCTCTGACCACGCAACTGAGCTTTCCACTTTTTATTCTGGGCCGATGACATGCCAGAGATGCAGGTGGCAATCGGCTGTCGGGACACAGCCACAAGGAAACGTGCAAGAGTCATAGAAACCAACGCCACCGAGCTCCTTCAGAGAAAGTCCCTTCAGAGATGAATGTAACGAATCCCACATTCCTACTATAAAGGAACACCAGCCAAATAACAATAGTAGAGGAGTTAAATGCTGCCGTCTAATTTCCTTAGTTTTAAAACTTATTTTGTCATTAAACAATCTCAATACTAGGTTACGTCCCAAGTCAAGCAACATTGTCAGGTTATTGCTAAAGTTTAGGCCTCCTGAAACCCCCAGGATTTTTCTGGTTCCGCATATTTCTTACCTCCTGCTCTCCTGATTCCTTTCCCACAAACATCCTTTCAGTAAAACTTTGAGTGGCGATTGGTAAGCTAACACAAAAACAAGATTTTAAAGTTATTTGCCTCACTGTGTTTGTTCTAAAGGCATGGAGACAGAGTATCTGAGAAACCTGTCCAAAAAAACAAAAATATGAAAAATTGAGCAAGTTTCAGCTTGTTAGTCAGCTGAGAAAAACATTACTTCACGGATATTGGAAATGAAATTGTCTCTGCTTCTTGATGTTCAGTTAGAAGTATTTTTCTGTCTTTAAAAAGCAACTGTGATCACATTCTGCTATTCAGTATCTTGCATTTCAACAAGGAGGACTGTCTGTTGTTTGAAAAAGAAAACAACCAGAAATAAATCAAAACACTCTTGCTGAAGTCATGCGCCCCACACAGTTCCTGCTCTCCCTCCCTCTCCCTTTCCTCTTACTTCAAAGGTCAATGATTTCCCCAAGGCAAAACTCGTTCTGATCCTATTTAATATATTTAGGTGGTCTCTATTATAAACTCGTTTAATTATAAACAGGTAATTGTAATCACAGGTGCTTCCACTGAGAAATTAAACATGGAATAACAAATTAACTTGTGCAGGTGGAGAAGGAAGGGAAATGGATTTGCACTGTCCAGAGCCCTGCTCTGTTTTGCTGTAAGATAGATGTTTCCCCCATGTGCAAGAAAAGCACTGGTTGCACTTTCAGGGAGAGCCTGGGAGGGGTACAACGAGTTATGAAATTATTGTCCGTTAACCGCAACACGAGGGAATTTTACTTAGCTGTCCTTGGTGCATGTTGGGAACCTAAGGCACATTTGCACCCGCAAGCCATTATGATTTAGAAGGTAGAGCAAAGCAGAAACGCTCTCTTCCAAATCATTAAAATTTCCCAGCTGATGGCTCACGGTTAGTCACAAGACAACTATTTCATCCTACAGCTGAAAGGAGCGCATCCCTTCGGAGGACCGCACTGCGCCGCACCTACCGGGCTGCGGGAGCGCCGCGCAGATGGGGGCAATATGGGGAGGGAGGTGGCAAGCGACTGCACATCTGTTACTGTGGGAAAAATCCATGCTGGTGCTTTGTCAAATTGTCTCTATTAGCAGAGAGTACAGCTGTTTCACGTCGGATAATCCGTGTTGCAACACTTCGCCGAGTGACTCCACACAAAAGTATGCCCTGCTGTTCACGCTCAGCTGTAACTCTGATTATCAAGGGAGATGCCACGGTGCTTTAAAAAAAAAAAAAAGTTGAACGCAGCTGTTTCTGCTTCAAGGAATGTCAAAAGAAATCATTTCTCCCTGCCATGTAGGTGTTTTTCCACTGTAAATCCAAATGTGTCCTGGCATTAATGCAGCTGCCCACTGGCAAAACACAACGAAGTGCCAAGCGCTCGTCCAGCCGAAGCTGAGAGCAGACCAGTGCCGACCTAGGTTTTAGTATAAGGACACGCAGGGCTGCCAAGTTATCACCACCACATGCTTCAACTCGAGCCCCAGCTAAAGGAAAATATCAGAATCCTCTCCCTCTCCTTGATAAATCCCCGCCTGAGACGAACTTACCGTCTTTGCTCACATACCCTAACTGAAAGCCAGAGGAACAACTCAATGCTCTAGGTTACAGTTTTTGCCTACTATCCCCTTTAACATCAGAGAGCGATGCTACACCAAACGTATTCCCTCTTAGAAAGTCATTTCAAACAAGAAATACTAAGCCCTAATTCCACTGTGATGGTGATAACATCTTCAAGCAGGTAGCAGGTGCGCCGCTGCTTCCCTTTGAAATAACCCGAACTACAATCTGAACAGGGAATTTGTGTCTATTTTCCCCACAGAGCTCAGTTTTCAAACTTTGTAAAGCCCCGCAGAGCCAGCACAGAGGCCCTTTGTTCGCCCGCTGCAGGTGGGAGCCAGGTCCCGCTGCGGGCAGGCACCGCCGCGCTGCCTCGTGCTTTGTCTCAAGGCAGCCAGAGCTCCTCTTCCAGCAGGTATGCTGAAATGGTTGGCATTAGCAAAGCATCTGCACCACCCGAATAAAGCTGGTGTTGAACATACAGTAATCTTGTGACAGAAATTTATCCTATTTCCACTCCAGGAACAAAAGTGGAGCCAAAGTCAATCGCTGTTCTTTAGCTCCTCTACCACTGAAGACATCAGATTTTACCAATATTTCTTGTAGCTAGAAAGAAGAGGGCACGAATTTTATTTCTTGAACTTGTAAAATCAGGAACCTCAAAAACATTTGGTAGAATTAGTTTCAATTTGCTGGAGATTTAAGCATGTAAACAGGCAGCGCAACAACACAACAGCTGTATGGATGAGCTGTTGTCAGCTGATTCTTTAGGAAAAACATTTTGGAGAACCATTGAAAAGCAAATCCGTACCTCAATAAAGCATCAGTTCAGGAGGACGATGCCAAGAACCATTCTACTTCGATGAAAACTGGCTACTTCAAGAGGCTTCGGAGGCTGTCCAGAAGCAACCACATCTTTAGGAGAAGTAGTACGTACCAAGTCGCATTTGCCTGCAACGCCACCAATCCCAGGGGTGCAACGACCACGTCACAAAACAAAACCAGGAAAATCCCCCAAACAAAAAACCCACACCGCTCAGCATTATGGCATCCCGGAAGCGCCAGAATTCTGAGTTGATCAGAAGAATTTCCGTTGTCGCACTTGAGCCACAGCACGACGAAGAGCTGAGAAATGAAACGCATGCCACCCTAAAGGTTCTTCTCCAACCTTTCTTGGTTCTTCTTGGGCTACTCGGGGTTACAGCTACCAGTCAATGCGTCCGGCTGTTAACTGCCAGTGTGGAAAAAAGCTACCGGTACAGAAGTCACAACTGTGTCCCGTGGAGTGGGGGAACTAAAGCAATGAAATGCAAGACATACAGATCAAGTTGTGAGCAAGCCGTGAAGATCAAGCAGGGCAAACCGGCGTTCCTTTGCTGAATTTGCAATAAGATGTGCCAAGCTCTCTTAAGTCCAAAAGAAGCCCTTGTGCTCCTGGTATTTGGAGAGAAGAACAAAACAAACAATAGAAAGAGAGACTACTGCTTGTGAACTGAAGAATTTATATTGCTCTGAAATTAAGGAGGAATTTTCTCTTGATGCAACATTCTTCTGTGAAAGAATTCCTGACTCGGGGCAGGGAGGTTGAGGACGGCCTCTTTGTGTGCTGCTTACGACTCACTGGTCCGTGACACGTCTGTTCAATATTCCTTGAGAATAAATTAAACTGTTCCCAGATAAATCAAAGAAAACTGCTCTCCCAGCAGTCCTCCATACAACCAACATGACAGCTGACTGCCTGGTACCTCCTTTGCTCAAGTTCCCCTCGGGCATTTAAAATTTCCACTTCTTTCTGGGCAGCTTAGCAAACATTCAATAGGGTTCGCAGGAGACAGAAGCCCGAGGTTACCTCAAGTATAATTGATGGTTTCTTCACGGGCAGCGTTTCAAAAGCCCACCGTAAGAGCGCATGCCAAAGCAGCGCCAAGAAGGGCCGAGCCCCAGACTGCTCTGCTGCTGCCAGCCGGAGCTTCCACGGGCTTAAATTGAGTGTTGAGATGAACGGAGTTCACGGGATACCTTTCTTGCATTCAAACCATTGTTAACAGGCAGCTCATATTCCTAATTCTGCTGTTTTCCAACCAGGGTGCATAAACAGTGACTCGGGTTTGTGAGTTAGTGCCTCCTCATCTCCCCCTCTCCTCATGAACTGTGGGAGCTGTTCGATGAGTCAAAACGGCAGACAAACTATTCATTTTGTTACTGGATCGGTTTTCCCTCCCTGAACAGGCTAGCAGGTCAGGCAAATACCAGCGAGAGGCAAAGGAAGCAGTGGGAGATGACGTGAGGGGTGGAGAGAACATGGTAAGGTCATGTCTTTCAGCAGCAGCTATCCGTCAGGTCAGGTCAGGTCAGCTGTAACAAACAGCTACTCTTACAACGTCCAAAACAACTGCTGCTTTTATCAGCGAAGGCTTTGCTCTCCTCCACTCGCACAAAAGGACAGGGCAGAGAACTGCTGGGGAGCAGCAGAAGCCGGAGGAACAATTACGTGGCGCTGCGAGCCGAGCGGGCAGCACCACTCCGAAATCTCTGCAGCACGGGGCAACCAGCGCCCGGCTTCCCAGGTCCGGCGGAGATGTAGTAACTTGCAGGTAAAATGCTAAAGAAGCAGCACCAGAGAGGGGCAGAAGGGGCTTAGAGTTTCTTCTGTACAATGAAACTGTGTTGGCGGATGCTGGCAAACAACAATAAAATGAAAATAACGAATTAAATACTATTTTCACTGTTAGCTCTGTCCAGAAATTCAACGCAGGAAAACACAACTCCGATTTTCAAGCATGACCTACAGGATCTCTTACCTCTGGAGCACGTCCCTTCTGGAGAGAACAGGCACAAAGGGCTGAAAGGCCCGAAAGCCCAACCAGCAGAACTGAACTTGGGTGCTCTGAAGCTCCTTCTGAAGGGGACGAGTTTGCACCACCAGCTATTGAGAAACTTCAGCTTGGCCTCCCTGCAGACAGGCCCGGGCTCCCGCCCCGTCCTGGCCACGTTTCACAGGCACGTCTCGTTAAGGAGAAGGATGAGCTGCCGACACGCCGGGCCCATACACAGCAGCGACAAACACGCACGGAAGGGTCGCTTCGTGCTCGGGGTGGAGATGTGGGGAGAGAAACCTCTGCTAGGGAGCTGCTGGGAACACCAACAGCCTCGCTGACAGCCGTGGGGAAGCGTACGCCGCTTAAAAATAGACGTGCATTCCCTATCAGCAACGCTGCTGTGTGCTTTTAAGGGCTAGTTGGTATGAAAGAGAATTTTCAGCCTCCAACTGCATTTGTACTTAAATCAGAATTACTTCTGCTTTACTCACTACACTGCAAATCACAAGAAGTTCCCTATAAAAACACCTAGACGTTTTCACAAACTGCATTTAGCAACTCACTGGACCTGGGCAGATAAAACTGACCTCGTCGTCTGCCGGGCACATCCATCTTGAAGTAAAAATAAAGCAAGAAAAATAATGCTCCAAAGTGGATACTGCAATTGGTATTTGAAATGTACCTTCTCAATTGACAAAAGAAGGGCTTTAAAAAGGTCAAAACACAGGAGACGCAGTAGTACTGAAGAAGCATTGCAACTACACGGCTTGGGGTTAGAAAATAGCTATACTTCTATTTCTAGCAGAGCAGCTGGCTTGAATAACCGGCTAATTCACTTAACCCATTTTGTGCATAACCTTTCTTTTTTCTTTTTTTTTTTTTTTTTGCTATGTATAGAATGGCAATAGCTACGTCCATGAGCAGCACTTAGTAAATGCCAGATATCTCCTTGTACAACTTCATTCCTTTATTTTTGTGTGTACCACGTAATATAAAAGAGCTCACCCAAATTTGATGTTCAGCTATTCAGGATACCCTTAAAATGGAAATTCAATTTAATTTATTCAATTTGTTGTGCTTGTCAACAAAATGTTAGTCTTAGATTCACCTTGAGAAAAACACAAGCTTATGCCATTTGAACACATAAAAGGCCACAGTTCAAACAGAGAAGGCATTAATAAAGAAACTGCAAAACCTTTGGACACACCCTGCTCCACTTGCAGAGCAACTGCTGCAGTGGAGAGGAGGAGAAAAATTCAGCAAACCAGCAGGACTGAGACTAGCTTGGGGGGCCTTTGTTTTTTTGAAAAAAAAAAACAAAACACACATGGCTTACACTAAAGCACACTCAGGATGCTTCCATATGTTCTGCATGACAAATATTTCTGCTTGATTGGAACTACTGTTACACTACTTGCATTTACAGCCATAATTACGTCTATCACTTCCACATGCCTCACCACAAGTTCTTCTTTCAATTTAGTATCTTGCCATGTGCTGAAGAAATACAACTCTAAGTTTCCAACAACAACTTGAAACTTACAGTTTGATAAAAGTTCTGCTACTGCTTATATGCTCAGCAAAAGCAGCACATACTAATATCTACCAGAGTAAAAAGTTTCTTCGTGTACCCTTCTAGTCATAAACTAAAACTCATTCGCACACCACCGCCACCCACACACGTGCATTTTCATAGCCTCAATTAGGGAGATTACTCTCATAAGTGTTTATCATTGCAATCAGTCTCCAAACAGCATCAGGTGAGTTGTTTAACGTGTTATTTCCAAACACCATCGTGAAGTGGGCTACATCTGGAAACCAGAGTTAGCATTTCACTACTAGGCAAGTAACAGGCAGTTACGATAGTTTTATTTAAATGAGATTTTAACCAGCATATTAATTAACTCGGCAGTTAAACCATTTGAAGGAAACATGGCAAATACCCCATGTGCACGGAAGGGAGAACCCGTTGATGTAGTAACTGTACCCTCCCCAGAAGGATTTTGGGAGCCAAGATTCCTTGGCTGGGGAACTCTCTGGAAAACGTTCAATTCCTGCACTAAATAATGTCACTGCTAAACAGGGGACACCACATTGCAAAGGAGCCAGCCGGTAAAGCCGCATGTTGCTTAGAGCTTCTGTAAGAAGCAAATCCCGATAAAACCCATGATGAATTCTAGTACCCTGGCAGAGTAGACCGCTTCTGGAAGTGCAGGCAAGCAAAAGGAAGACACTGAACATCCCTTACAAGTATGCTTCTTTGTAAAAGCTCACCCATGCCAGAAAAGGTTTTTAAACATTATATGGCTATTCCTTCTGTTATTTTCTGCAATCTCCAGGAAGCTCTGATACGCGTGTTGTTACGTGACGTATACAGAAAGAGTGTGTCATTAAAAAACAGTAAGGAATGAAAAAAAAAGAAAAAAAGAAAAGGATGAAAAGAACCAGACAGTACAGTTTCCTACTGCCTTGCGAGTATATCGCTACCTCTGGAAGCTGCGGGTGTGCTGCAGGGCAGCCTACCAGCTCAGGACCCAGGCAGGGACAAGTCCCTGCAGACACCAAGTCAGCCGAGCTGGGAAGCTCTGCCCTGCCAGCCCTGGGACTTCACGGGGCACAGGGGAGAGGGGCACGGACCTGGCGAGCAGCGGAGTGCATGAGGAGGAGGAGATGCTCTCGTCTACAGCTACCTGCTGCCTGCTGTGCTACCGCGGGGGCAATCCTCACGGACAGAGGGCAAGCTCTCACATCTGCAGCTGTCACAAGGCTTTGAATCTGTGAAAGCATTCCACAAAGTACAGGGAAATGTATGCTGGTATTTATATCCACAAAGCCAGCCAGCCAGATGACCCTGGAATAATAATCGGATCATTAGCATACGCAGTTGTTTTCCAGTTGACAATTTCATTATCACTCCTACCTAGCCTATTGTGACACATCAGCTATTCAGGCAGCTCTTAAGAACAAAGAATATCCCAAAAGAGAATTTCAGGAGAAGCTTAATTAAATAAATGATTATTCTTGGTGCTTAAAAAATAAATACATGCACATACACTTCCATGTGACAAGCTCCCAAGGGAAAATTTTGTAAAATAAGCATAGTGTTTGTTTAACTCAGAGAAGCAATTAAACCATTAAGAAGAGATCAAAGCAGGCATTATGCTAATTATCCCTTAATTGAATGCGTTCACAATAGTGACATACAAACTGCAACAATAACAGCTCCGTTACATACTCATTTTTTCTGACCTGAGCACACTGCACAACAAATCCACCATCTATCTCATCAGCCATACACGTGCAACAAAAAGCTAGTTTAAAAGTGCCAATCTGTAACTGCTTTCCTTACGTTTCTCTCTACTGGCATTGAAATAGCTATGACTGCTACTCCTAAGATCTTTTTAAATGTGCTTAAGTTTACTTAAATATAAATAGCCAAGTTACTTGATTTACTTTTCATCATATAGCGTGTAATTGGATTCTTGTTAACATTACAATATTCACCTCCTCTATTCATCTACCCTAACTACAACTATTTGCTGATGCGGCAGTACCTCTCCGGCACTGTCTCACCTACAAAAGAGGCCACCACAACCTACAAAATAACGTAGGATGGAGTGCAGAGCTTCTTGCACACTGCTAAGCAGAAGATGTAGGTTTTTGCTGTTGAGCTTTCTCCTTGCTGACACGACTGACAGCCGCAGGAAGGCAAGCTGCAACCCGAAGAGCTCCTTCAGTGAAACTCTAGGTAGCAATCTGTAAGTTCACAAAACACCACTGAAGACTCAAACCTTTTCCTTAGCACGAAGATGGAGGCCCAGGGTTCAGGAAGCAGCAGCCGCAGAGAAGGCATCTCAGAGCCTGAGCTCCCTGCGTAAACGGGGCTTCCAGCTGGACCCGCAAAGCGTGGCCTAACAAAGCCTGCAAAATTACTCTGTGGCCACAACAAAATAGCCAAAATGCACAATTTAGAGCACTTTTTCCAGTCAACAACAGTAGCATCTCCTATGTCCAATGACAGGAGTAAACAAAGTAATTTTATAATGACTTTGGCAGCGGCGGCAGGAGGCACCACCTGACAGGAAGCCAGTCTGCTCCAACCGCATTAAAATAGAAAGGCAGCAGCCAAAGCATCTAGTCGCCAAGAAAATTACAATATGATAGTCTTAATTATACTAATTTTGTTTCCTGGTATTGAGGCAGGATTAATATAGTATTTCTTATGCTAGATTTCATAAACACAATTTGTTTCAGCTTAACTCTTCGTAATTGTATTTCACAGTTCTTTCAAACAATTAGCCACCAATTATGTTCATTCCATTTTGCAGATGGCTGATAAACATTCAAAATATCAGAATTCTCCCCCAAGGGAGGCAAATCACGTCTACCTTGTGAAGTAAACGTAATGCACCCTCCGTGAAAGCCCCGCGGGCGGATCACCGGCAGCGCTTGCTTGCCACTTCCAGAGGCCGTGAACGCTTCCACAGCGCTCCGATCACTGACTACCAGCTATAAGGTAATGCAAGGCCATATTTAATGCTATTTCTACATACGTGCGTGTATCAAGGTTTAGGAATCAGCCAAGTGCTGGCACTGCTGTAAGCCTCGCGCCGTCAGCGGGGCCCAGGACGGAAGGCCCCTTGTGCTCCCGCCCGACTCCTCACAGTCTCTTCACCACGCTCAGAGCTCCTTGCCCTCACAATTGAGAATGGCTGGCATTGTGTTTCGGTCCCCTCTCCAGGCACAGCTCCAACACTCAAAACAATTCAGCTAGAAACGTTCAAAAATGTTATTATGAGATAATATCTTCTGCTGAGATAAAAATAATGCTTTATGCTGTTACAGCAAGTTCATCTGCAGCGGCCTAGCCAAGACGGCACCTGAAGAGGCTGGTCCTTAGCAGAGGTAGGCGGCAAGCAAAAGCATGCACGTTTCTAAGAATTTTAGGCTGGAATTTTATAAATAACCTACAGCCTAGCCTTGCTGGAGAGGTGCATCACTTAGAAGCACACATTTGGGTAAACGTGGTCCATGTGGTTACTTATGCAACTTTGCCTGAAAGCTGCATGCACATTATTTGAATGTTAAATATTTTAGAACACAAATTCATATTCAAGATTTATTTTTTAGATAAATATTAATGATACTACTTTGAGGCTGTCCAGAATTACGCAATTTCAAAACGGATAGTGTAACGGATAGTGTTGTTGAATGGTGTGGTTTTTTTCCCCTCTTTGTTTTCTTCTTTAAGTCAGGGATGCAGTCATTGTAAGGACAGTCATTGCAATATCACTGACTCAGTGCCTATGAGAAAACAATGTGCAGAAGGAACAAATAAACTTCTTAAGGATATGATCATACATACTATATCTAAATATAGACCAGGTTAGACTTGCAGAGGGAAAGCTCTCCAACCCAGAAGTCTGACAAGAAGTCCAACAGTGGGATCAACAGCTGAATCACACACAGCCACTACAGATTTCTCTTTTTATGGTATGCATAAATGCAATTTAAAGTTCAGCAAAACCAACAAACAATCCATTTTACATTCTTTACCACCACAACATTTAAAGGTCAATTCAATTAACTACTACTACTATGTATTTGAGTTGTTTTTCTTGCTGTTGTTTTTTGTTTTGTTTTGTTTTTGTATAATTAGAAAGAAGAAACACCAGGATGATAAAAAGCCCTGTAACGCTTTTGAGTGACAATGTGCTTCCTCTGGATCCCCAATCCATGTCTCCTACCTTAGTTTTACAATTGATAGACTACTTGCCTTGCTGCCACAGACGTGAACACGGTATCTTCAGCCTCCCTCAGGGAGGGAACTTCATCAGCAATTCCTAAGTGAAGTTCCAGGTGTAAGCATTTGGAAACTGCCACCAAGCTTCTTTGATTCCCCGCCCTTCATCCTTCAAATGGGCAACTCAAAAGAAGTCTGCATTTAAAGTCTGCTGCTAAATGTCTGTCTTCCTGGGTTAACAGTCTGACTACATGGAAGGAAATGACTGCCTTAGCCATTTTATAAATATCAAAAATATCCGCTATGCCAATTTCAGACAGTCACAATGCATCACATGAAATTAATAAAAGCTATAAAACTGGCAAACTCTCTTTGCAGAGAACATAAAATTTCTTTCCTGCAAGAAATAGTTCTTGACACTCTAAAATACAGAAAGCATATCATAGAGCCAGGAGCAGCACTGCTTTGCTTCTAGCAAATGGTTTTCCAGCCTCAAACAGTTGTGATTAAAGATCTCATTTGCCAAATATACTCTGAGAGTCCTTAGAAGTGAGCAGAATCCAAGGTAAATGCTGACAGAACAGAGGTGATGTCTTCTCCACCAGAAAGTCTGAACCGAAGAATAGGTTAAAAACAACAAATCCCGAGGTCTTCCTCAAAGTGATTTGAGGATGCAAGGTCTATTCAGGGTGACAGCCAGCAGTGCAATGCACAAGCTTTGTAGGATGAGCCCATGGCAGAGCTGACACGGAGGGTTAATGCCTCCTTGTACTTGGATGATGGATTCCCTTTAAATCAAGGTTAATGCCAGCTGCCACAACAGCTACTTCTGGTTTTGGCAAGAGCAGGCAGGGCTTCAGTTACCAGCATTCTCCTCGCAGCCTGTTGAGAGGAGTGTCACAGCGTCACACCAAATGCACGAGGACTTACCAGATCTTGTATTTAAGACATCTATAGTGAAGCCAGAAACCTGTGCATTTGTCCACCTTCTCCGTGTTCAGTTCCCTTCCTCTTTTTTTTTTTTTTCCCTCTCCAAGAGACTTTTCTGACAAAATTATACAAATAGCTCTTTCTGGTTATAACAGCTCACGCTGGCTTTTATCAAATAAACTCTGCTCTTTAGCTAACTCTGCAAATTGTGTTGTACCATGAAGAATTTTTCATTGCGTATATGAAACAAACATGAACCAAAATCAAAAGGCCAACGAATAAAAAGGATAGGACACCAAACATTTGCCTGTGAAGAGTAGCAATGGAATTTAATAAGGCTGATAGAATTATTTCTCGACTCTTCTGGCCAAGAAATATAACTGCTTCAGATTAAGGAGGCTGCTTATAATTGCTTTACTAACTTAGAACTGTAGCTGCACTAATGCACTTTAAAAAGACTGAAAGCACTGACTAATGTGTTTGCAATGTCTGCAGGCCGAGTAGACTGGGTAAAGAATGTGGATCTTGGATTTTAACAGACTGACACCACTGATTGGAATGTACTGGTTCTACAGCTGAAGGACTATTTTCATTTGAGCAGGACCTACACAGACAATTCAAGCATTCCTGCAGAGCTGGGTTTGTTTTTTACTGAGACAGACACACAGATTCTCTATGTTTTGGGGAGAAATCCACAGATATTGGGAGACAGTTAAAAAATTACAGCATGCTGCTATGACACACTGCCTTTAAAAGCATCCCCTCAAACTAGTTGAAACGTATCACGCCTGCTGATCCTCTTGGGTGTAGGTATATACACGTAAAACAAAGAAAACACAAACCTCAAAGACAAGGCCTACACATTTACAAAACCAATAAAGCTTGAAATCATAGCCCATTGGGCCACATGCTCCAGCATTTGTCTTTAAAGTCTGCTGTCCTCATTTTATAGATAAATGCATTTCCCAGCAGTAGATTCCTAGGAAGTGAAAAACAAAAAAGAGCCACGCTTTCTCTCACTTTACCAAGGGACAAACTTTCTGCGTGAACTCTGCTTGCCCACGTGTTACTCTGCTGTGAAGCAGGACGCCGTGCTTTTCTGTATTTGTACGCTCGCAGAGTTGGAGCCTGCCGGCCCTTCTCCCGCCGCCCCTCGGCTCCCAGCCGCCCCGCTCGCGCTCCCGCGGAGGCCACGTCAGCAGGACGTGCGCTGGTGCCAGGTCACATCCCGGCTGTCTGCAGCAGGCAGCCCGCAGCCGCAGCGGCTGGGGAAAGGCTCTCCCTCCCAGCGCGCCTGTGCGGGTCACTGCCGGGCTCCTCCGAGATGCTCCGAGACCCCACGTTCCTCCACGTGTCACACGCAGCGCTGCTCCCCTTTCGCTCCTCCTAGAACATTCACACTATAACGAGGAAAGGATTAACCAACTCGAAATTCAGTTGTGTGTTCAAGTTTCTTTTTTATTTTTGTCTTGTATCAGGGAATTACATTAAGCAACAGCTATTGATTCACCATGCTGCATTAAAAGGGATTTTTAAGGGACTGGACGTTCCATACACCATACCTACTGCAGGTGCATCTTACTCGAGATTTATTCCACACACATCCAAAGAAACCCCCTATGATTATTCTTAGCATTGTCAGATGTAAAGGGGAGAAGCTAAGATTATGCTCACAGTAAACAAAGCATCCTATTGTTTACTTTTGGCTTCTTACACAGTTTCCTATGCTTTATTCTGGTGTGCTAAAAACAAAACCTATGAGATGAAAGGAGATTGGTACTGCAAGCTCACTGACAACAAGGAAAAAACCCATTCTGATCAAGTTAGCATCTCCTTCCTCTCTCTTCTCACAGATTTCAACACAAGTTATGGAAACGACACAAGCAGAACCTCACTATCCCAAGGTGACCAAACGCTAAAAGGCCAAAATGTCCATATCTGAAAAACAACAGAATAAGTACCAGGAACAGAGAGGGTAAAAGGCTCCACCACAACTATTATCTGGTTCATAACGGGGCCCCAGTGAGAAAACAGGCAAAAAAAACTACGCTAACAATGCCTGTTACAATTACACAGCTAGATATAAGAACTGGTGATTTATAGCTAGGGCTTGGAAAAACTACGTGGAGAGCATCCCGGCAGAAGGGCCAGGACTGAACCACAGCCCGGGCACGGCAGTGCTGCACACCGGAGCTAGCAGGTGGGACGCAGTACCTCCGAAGGATGGTGCTGGCTCTGGGGATAGAAGAAATTTTTTTACTAAATCCAGCAAAGATTGCTTAGAGAGGAATTAAAAAACAGCACCACATGATTCTTCCAAATTCTAGCTCTCCACAATAGTTTTTTTCTGGAAGAGACTTGTGCAGATAAGACCTCTTTTGTCCATTGATGGAAAGTACGTTAATAAATCAAAAACTTATTTAAATGTGTTGGCATGCTAAGAAGGCCAATGAGTACTGGAGGCCTGACTTTTCCATCAAATATAAAATCTAAACGCCAAGTACCACAAATCAAGTGAGACGATGTAAATGCATAGTAAGAACTGTGCTTTAAAAGATATCAGGGTGAAAAGGGCCCTCCGTGTAAAAGACAGACATCGTTTCTTCCTGCTTTGCAGAATTCTGTGTTAATTAATGCAGCTTACTCTGAAAACACTTGTAACAATTTCTTAAAGTTTTACCCAGGACCAACTTCTCAGAACCCTGCAGATACTGCAAGAAAGAAGAAAACAGAAGGCGACAACAACCGAACAACCTGCCAGCCAGAACTTCAGACGAACCTTTTACTTCTTCCCCCTTCCAAAACCAGCCCCTGTCCTGCCCGAGCCAGGTAACCGGCACGGCTCTCCCAGCACAGCTGTGCTCCCACCACAAGCGCCCTTCCAGCCTTCTGGAAGCCTCCCAAAGCGACACGACCTCAGGTGCTGCTGCTATTTCGGCTCAGACTGGAAGTACGAGAGGTGCGCTGATTCACCAGCTGCCTCTGCGCCTGCAGAGCAAGGGCAATGCTTTCAGCAGCTGATGCAACAGGTGGATCGATTCTCGTAGCTTACTCCAAGTTTGCAGGATTTGAAAAAGCCAGCTGTCTGAAGCTCTATTTTGTGTTCCACCTCCTCAGGCTTCTTTCCTCCCCATCTTTGGCCCTCCATCCTCCTCCAGCTCCCTCGGGTATTCCCTTCCCTGCTCTAATCTCGGCCTCCCCTGCCTCCACCCAGCAACTATCAGTCATTTGCTTACATGATGTCCCATCTATTTTCAACTTTTTCCTTTCCTCCAAGAAACTGAGTCACTTCCTTATTTCCAATCTCATACTAAAGGGAAAAATAAAGGACTTTTTTTGGTTTGCTTAGACTAAACTGGACACTAACAGCCTTTTTTCTCTTACATACACATTCCTCCTACAGAAATCTACGCTCCTCCAGTCTTTAATACTCTCTATTCCTTCACATTTTCACCAGATCTGCTGGTGAAAATCCTTTTTGTTAAAAACTTGTTTAAAAAACACAATTCTGAGCTAGTATCAATTTTCATCATTTATTTGAAGAAACCCACCCACACAAATTAAAGGAATAATAATTCCAGAAAATCTTTCATTTGAGAAACCACTGCTAGATTTTTAGCATACTTCTTGCCTGCCTCTTGAGCTGCTTGTTTTTAGAGCTAAGCAAAAAAGCTTAGCTCTAAAAGCGGAAAAAGCAGCACCGAAATTCATGCGTTCTTGGTTTTACAAGATAAGAACAAAGAAAGGCCCTAGAGTGCTTCACGTTCAGCAAAACGCTTGAAATATCAGTTGAAACAAACATCAATATTAGTAAACTGTGTGTGCTTATTATCCCTTTTTCATTACACAATGCAACCACTCCACACGCCACCCAAAGGCGTCATTGACTCATGCTTAACCATAGCTACAACCCTTCCTCTCCATAGCAAATTTACACCTTGGTCCTGACAACATCACAACACAAAACCCCATTTAATGCAGACTCTTGTTGGCCCATGAGATGCTAGGATCGAAGCACAATTTCCTTTCACTGTTTTTTTTGTAATTTTTGAGCTTCAGTATTCCAAGTCTAGGCTGTGATATTGAACAATCACAGGCTGCAGATAAGTTTCAAGCACATATTTCCAACAGCACGGGCTAGATATAACACACCCAGGAATTATATACATTAATCATGCCAGGTGCTATTTTGCTACATGTTCTAGCCTTTCCTCTTTGTCACAGGCTTTTCACATGCCACGCATACGTACAGAAAATTACAGAACAGCAAACTTTGTCTGCTTTGCTCGGGGTAGAAAATAATACCCAGCTTGACTATCATTTAGATTGATGGCAACAAAAAATACATTTAGCAATAATTGAGCAATTCTGTGCAATCAATAGATAGAAGTGTTATTCAGTCTCCATCAAGGTCTCTGGACGTGCATTTTCAACATGTGCTTGACAAGCAAATTCAAGTTGTGCCAGAATACTCATTTTGTGCATATTATTCATCCCACTGCACGCTGCACGTGACAACTTGGCCTTGCTGCCTTCCAGGGCAAAAGCACTCCAGGATGCTAGGGTAAAACTCCACTGCCCCAAGCTACGCCCAACCTCTGCTGTGTTTTTAAGTAATGTAGCATGTAACGCTGTTCTCATGCAGCAATGGAAGTTCCTAGCAGAGATGTTAGGACATTGTACCAGTCTTCAGTCAGACACGAGGGAAAACAGGACTTCCCAAACAAGTCAGATCCAACCAAAAGGTAACCATACTTGATTTTAGCTGAGGTTTGGTGCTGAGAGCTCCGTTTGAGTGAAGACTTCCCCCAGGGTTCAGCAGCTGCAGGCACGGGCAGCACCCACGGAGCGCAGCACGGCACAAAGGGGCCATCCTGCCCCGCTCCCAGCACCACGGCTGGCTTCTGAAGCACACAAATACCTCGTTTCTCAGGGTTTGGGGGGGGTTATTTTATCTGACTGCATCACATACAGCCAGATCACACTCCACGTTTGAAGCACATACTTAGTTCAGCAATGTAAAGAGTTCACAAAACTCCAGCCTGAAGAGTATCGGAATTTTCAGCAAGAATTTAACAGCGCATACAAATAAACCTGTGGCTTTGCAATCAATATGACAGCTCTGCCAAAAACCAGGAGACAATCTTACACCATGAATTCTAAATGACTTTTATCAAAGACTGCTGATGAGCACCAAACAAGCCCTGCTGGCACAAATATGTTAAATTACAGGAAATACGGAATAGAGAGGTTTCAAGTTGCATTCATTTAAATATGCTGCCTGAACAAGACTTCAAACATGAAAAAATATACATAAATGTTGTCATAATTATATTTCTAATGGAAAAAGAATAATGTACTAGCCAATATAAAAGCATTCATTTCAAATAAAAGTACCTGACTTTATTACTCTGTTAATTGCCATGAGGACCAATTTCTTACCACACAGCATGTCGGCTATAAATCTCAACAAGTAGTTTTAAATTGCTGCTATTATTGCTCATCTAGGCTGAATAATCCTGGATGGTGTTCAGAGGAGCTTCTGTAATATCTATCTCAAGCAACTATTAATTCCTTATTTCCATGGGGATGAAATTTCACGTAACAGAAATATCCAGCTCTTAGGTACATCCAGACAGCTCATGGGCACACATATCCTGTTCACTTGGGTGACCTTATCCCAAAAAACATTTCCTGATGATGTCGATCCATGGCTGTTTGTTTGTTGTTGCTGGTTTTGTTTGGTTTTGGTTTAAGTATTTAGAAAACCAACAAATAAAATCATGTTCATATTTATTTTGACATTTTTAAAACTGAGATACTCCCAAAACACAGGGAGGATGTTCTTCGTAGTTATGATTTTAGTAGGATTGTCTCCCCAGCCTTTCAGGCCACAGCGTTAGGTTAACCTTTGCAGAAATGCAAGCCAGCTTTTAGACACAGGCTGTCATTCCACACAGTGCCACACAGACGTGGAGGCATCCCTTCCTGAGGGTCCCACCAACCGCTGGCAACGAGAGATGCGAGGGAGGCGGTCACAGAGATGTTCCTCCAGAGACTCAAGAGCGTGCCACGTGAGGTTCAAACACACACAGAGGACACCACTGGTCCAACTCTGATGCCATCCCTGCTTTAAAAGCAGATGGTTGGATAAGGTGACCTCCAGAGGCCCCTTCTAATCTAAATTTTAATAAAAAGCATAATTACCCTTGAGCAGCAGGACTTCAGGACTCAATGCAGTCCAAGAAACAGTCTGTCTTGTGCGGGTTTGAATTCCGCAGTCAAAATACAGGGGTAATTTGCTAGCTAGACAATTATCATTAGATTGACTCTTTCTCACCCAGTACCGTTATTTTTTTAAGAAGTGTTTTTGAATGAGTAGCCCAGTGAGGTTGGTGCTTAATGACCTAAGAGCTGGAAAGGACAGGGAAGGCAACACCACCCTTCTCAAAATAAAAGATAGTGCTATAAGCTCAAAAAAAAGGAACACTGAAAACAGTATGCAAAGTCTATTCTCTTTAAACATTGATTTAACCCGCTTGCATTTACTGTAGACAGCATTATACCTAAGCAATTATATGATTTTCTTCAAAGCTGTATTTGCCACTAGCTAGAAACCTCTTTTTCATGGTACTTAATACACAATCTGAAAGGTCTTTTGTCAATTCTCCCTTCAGACCTGTTAAAAGATCTTGTGTGGTCCCTCTTATAAAGGGGAGAAACACAATTTATCATATTTACACAACCTTACAGAGAAGAAAAAACAGCAATCAAAAGACTGCTTAAATGTTTTTATTCAATACCACATAATTAACCAGCTCTGGTTTTAAAGACCCAATTAAAAATTCTGCTCAAAGCCAAGTGACTCCTCCAAGCACTCTACCATGCCTGCACTTCTCTGTTCACTTTCTGTCACTCCTGATGCCTGTGTGAGAACAAAATTGCTTTTGTATGTTTGTAGATATGCATTTAATTGTTCCTAGCTTTAAATTTAACTCGATAACTGTTTGTATTTACCATTTGGTTATAAGGAAATATACATATTTATGAAAATGCTGATGAATGAACTAAAGAAGAGAAATCTCCTGAACTTGCAAGAAATTCATGACTTGTTTCTAAGACACTGAAATCCTGTAACATATATGGTAGTCATGGCTGCAAATTTTCACTCTTAAGTGCTTCGTTGCGTTTTCAGAACTGCATGTCACATTTTTTGTAGAGATCAGAACACAAGTTTTTCCACAACACAAACAAATGTTCATCAGATGTTCCATTCTTACCTTGAATGCACTGCAGGGTTCCATCTTCAGCCCTTATTGTAAAGGTTTCACCTGGATTAACTTGAACCAAAAAGACCTGCCAAAAGAAGAACACATTTGTTTCACTATTTCAACCCGGGTGGTGTTACCAGTACTTCAGAAGCCACATGGGAGGGTGGGGAGAGGAACAGACCCAACTAACTACATCCTTGGGTACCAGCAGGGTCCAGGAACCAGTGGAGATTTAAAACTTGCCTACTCGTTTAAATTTTAGGAGCTGAAGTAAAGATTAGTTGTGCAGAGGTGACAATTACAGCTTCATGTTACACCACCAAACCCCTGACGGCACGTTTAACCTGGCTAAGCGCTGGTAGTGACGGACATAAATCTTTAGACACGAGACTGTAGAGCAGACTGCAGCAGGAACGATCAGGCCATGCCATGGTATCAAGTTCACAGCAACACAAGTCCCTGGCAGTACAATGGGAATTGATCCACTGCATTTTTTTTTAATTTTATCCTTCAGTCCCACACATAACAAATCTTAATTAGGCAAAATCCATAGACACGCAGTTCAACATTGCACACAAAACTAATAAACTGTGTAACACACAATATAATAATAAAATCAACATATCACGCCTTGTCTCCCATTGCTCAATTCTGCAGATAGCAATGGTACAAGACCACGAAGTGTCAAAACACATCCCCCACACCCTCCGTGCAAGTAAAATGGGTTTCAAGAAATCATTTTGCATTTACTTGTCTTACTCTTAATTTGCAGGGGGTGAGATCAGCACAAGCTACTGTGAGACTGCAAAAGCACGTTTATACCCCAAGACCTTGTACAGAACAGCATCCTGAGGACAAGGTGAGGCTGCCTGTCTCCATTTCAACCCACAGCTAACTGGGTCCTGATCCTGACGGCCCCGTGGGCACCAAAGCAACGCGGGGGACCCAGCAGGCACAGAGCAGGAGGGCTTCTGGGCTCCACTTACCAAGCACCATGCAAAGCTCAGCGCAAGCTGCACTCCTCTGTATTAATTTTCAGGTGTCCAAAGCCAGGAGGGGGAGCGGTCTGGAAATTTACTGTTTAGACTCATTTCCTTAATGAAGAGTTTCACTGGGGGCAAGTGATCATTTTTCCCGTGCTCTTGCTGGTTGTGAAACTTATTCAAAAATTTTAAACATACTCCTGTTAGCTTTGCATTGCTGGAAAATTATTCAGTATCTGAATTAGTCTTGGTACACGTTGAAAATATAGATCTACATCTTTTTGTAGACCTACTTCTCTCTCAAAATTTAGGTCTAGTCTTTATATGCTGGGACACCTGCATGCAGAATCTAATCATTCAATCTGGGATGACAGAACGTGAATTAGCGTTGTGTTTCTGAAGCCCTTATACTAAATGCATAGGGTAATTATTGCCTGCGTGACCTTCTGAATTACAGTAATCCTACAGAAACCCATTACTGCAGTAACATTTTTAAAGCACAAAGCTGGAAATCAGAGGAGCGACATACGAAAGCCATTATTTTGTCTGAAACAATAATTTCTCAGAAGGCTGATCGGTGTGGATCCGATCCAGCAGCCAGACCACAATGAATGGTTCAGAGCAGATAAGAGGCACGAAGCCATCCCAGCCCCGATCTCCCAACAATCGGCATCTAAGTGACAGCACCGAAGGCTTCTGCTGCTGCGAGCAGCCGTGGATCGTCCATGACAGCACACCGGCATCTGCTCACAAGAAGGGCACAGCAGGCCAGTGCCGCTCAGCTTAAAAAAATAGTTAAAAAGCAACCTGAACACAGAGGCAGAGAATCGTAAAAATATTTATTTAGCTCATTGGCATTATGTGTTAGCAGCTCTAAAGCCGGCCCCTTATTACAGACCCTGGCAGACAGGGAGA
Organism: Anser brachyrhynchus; assembly: GCF_964034855.1. Taxonomy (NCBI): domain Eukaryota; kingdom Metazoa; phylum Chordata; class Aves; order Anseriformes; family Anatidae; genus Anser; species Anser brachyrhynchus. The sequence goes on along the minus strand of NC_137703.1, from coordinate 5,618,878 downwards.
CTCCAGCACACCACCACGCTTTCAGAAGCACTTAGCCCAGCTCCTCACACTCACACCCTAACTAGAGCGACATCTGAAGTCTGCAAACCTTGATCCTTTCCCTTCATAAAACACCACCCAGGCATCAAACCCGCCCCAAGGAGTGGGGAGCCCCGTTTCCAACCCGGTTGCACACAGAGCAGGACCAGGCTCCCTGCACACGGGGCTTGGTTCTGCAGCCCCAGAGCACGCCGTGACTTCTGTTGTGTGCATGCACCAAGGGTGCCCTGGTGGGAAATGAACTCACCCAGAGAGTTACTTTTTCCCCTGCAACACCAAGCAATATTCTGCATGATAGTACACAGCTTTTCTACCCCAGTTCCTCCTCCACACGAGGGTCTTTAAGAGCATGCCTTGTTTCTGAAACTTTTAATTAAAATCTAAGGAAAGTAATAAAAAAAAAAAAAGTCTAAGGATTACGTCTTTATTTCAGTGAAAAGACGCAGGATCTTTAATTGCCCCGTGTCCCTTCCAGCACCCAGCACCCCGAGGTTTCCCAGCCCCTTCCTGGTGCTGCCGGCTGCTCCCTGCGGCTCAGGATGGGTCAGTGAGTCCCAGCTCCACGGTCCCGAAGGCTCTCTCTTTTCCCTCCAAAGTACTCAGACGTTTGGTACATCCACCCCACGTGGAAGCCCAGCCTTGGCTGTTGCATCGCCATAGAGAGCTTGCTACCTGCGTTAACGCTTCCGTGCATTTTGCATTTGAGAACGCCACTTGTTTTGTGTAAGCAGCCACATTTGTTAACACTGATTGACGGTGTGAAGCTGCACAGCTAGCACAAATATTTATACTGACACACGTGCCCAGTTTGGGAGTCATTGCTGTGTCCAGACTAAGTTCTCAGTTCAAGCCCAGCCTGTGTCACCCGCATCACCCTCGCTCCCGCCACCAATTCCCACGTTATGGGACGGGGGAAGAGGCGCAGGGACCTGCCACCTGCATCCAGCACGGGTTTAAAGCTCAGGAATGTAAAGCTGGGGACACAGCGGGTGAACGGTCGCACACAAAGATAGAAGATGCTACCTGATCAGGTCCATGGCCCTGCACCCCTCTCACAGAGCTCCTGTTAACTTACACAAGTCTTTTTTAATCACGCACAAGGAAATTCACCATTAAAACAAGGCATCGCCTTCTGCATGTTTGGCTGCAGATCGCCCACGAACAGGAGCAAGCAGGAGACATTCATTTGCATCCACTCAGTGAAACACAACCCAATGATCAATTTAAAATAGTACCACTTGTAAGAGCACCTTTTCCTTGTTCAGGTCAAACAGCCACTTGCGCTGCTTTAGCATAGGAAAACATCTGCCTTAAACAATTTCCAGAGAAGCAAACCTTCCCTTCTCTGCTCAGGTTCACCAAGCTCCGCACAGCTGGGGGAGGTGGCATCGCAGGCTTTATCTGGCACCCAGCCACAGGCTCTAAGCAAACGTGTTATGAACTATTAAAATGTACTGTATTTACACTTCATGCAGTGCAAAAACTTAGGAACACATTGCATCTTTGGGGGGAAAAAAAGCAAACCAGAATAATCACTTGGGCTCATTCTCTATTCTGCTTTAGCATCCCACGTCCCAGCTCCCAGTGAAATACCAGTTCCCAGGAAGGACCAAAGAATTCAAACTGCTCTGCCCGGGAGATTCTTTTCGGGAACGCACTCCTCAGCCGCACACAAGTAGGTAGGAGAGATACTTTCAATTTCACTGCAGGGGGAGGGGAAGATAATCACTCGAGGTGCTATATCTCAAACAAGCAAGCAGTGACTTTTAAAGACCAGTACTTTGATGATAACATTCTGGGCTTAATTACCCGTTTTCCTATTATCCATTTTCCGTTATCCACTTTTATATTAAAAAATAAATAAATCTAACCAAGTCAAAATAAAACTGGCCAAAAAATAGTGGCAGGGAATTTTGCATAGACGTGCTGTGGCACAGCTCTCCAGCCCTCGACCTCACGCCCTGAGCATTTTTGGGCAAGCAGTGGGGAACCTACAGGCTGGGCTGCTCAGCCCAAAAGATGGATTGCAACTCCCAGACTGCCCACGGGAGCGACAAGTGGCTTAGAAGCAGAAAGAGGCAGCAGCTGCTCTGGAAGGGACATGAGAGCATTAAATACAGTCAGCAGAAGTGGAAATTAAGTATGGGAAACTTGAAAAAAAAAAAGCGGGTGACAAATGCCATTTTGGGTAGCGTAGAGAAGAGGGATTACCATCAAGCAGGCAAAGACAGTCTCAGCCCTGCCCTGTACAGCTGTGCAACTTACCCCCAGGAAGATAAAAAAAAAATAAATTAAATGCTCCTGGACAATTGTCTTACGCTCCAGCAGTGATTACTGGCAGAACTCCCTCCTGCAGCACTCTCCACCTGGCTGCTGGTAACAGCTAAGGGATTTTACCAGCCTCAGCCTGCTCTTTTCTACACATTCAGGGACTGGTCTTTTGAGAAAAATCTCTCTCAAGCTCAGAGCTCCTAAGCACAGCTATAGCACAGCTCTGCAAATGGCCGTGCTGGCGTGGCTGAGGCTCACTTATCTAATAAAGCACACGGGTGAGCAACAGCGAGCGCACCCAGAGCATCTCACCAGGAACAATAAATGCACTGTCAGGTTCGGAGAGGAGGTACGGATCTGTGTATCGGCCCTGCTGCAGTCTCAAAGTCAGCGTGCCTTGCCTCTCACCAGCTGAGCTATGATGCTTTCTGCCACAGCTTCTAAGAGAGGCTGTAATTACACCCTGGGCAAGCACATGTCCCTGTCAGATTTGCACCTATTTATGGAGCACCATAAGCATCTTTATTAAGGAAGTTGTACTTGCATGGAACGGATCTGAGGGCTCTTCCTGCCTTACAAGTAACCAAGATAGCTCTTTCAACAAACATGCAACATCTGAAATCATGTTAAAAGCAATTGATGCAGTCCATTTGCTGCTACATTATGCAAAGACCAAGCAAAGCATTTTTTCCAGTTTCATTCAATTTTAGAACTACAATTTTTAAAAGTGAAAACACGACCTAAAGCTTCAGGAACAGGGTGAAAATGATAAACAACAAAGGCAGCTAAGCAGTGCAACTTTTGAGGGGATATCCAGGCTACAATCACAAAAAAAGTTTGACAGAAAACTTGTATTCCACCTACAAGTACTTAAAGAAATAAGATGGGAACTATTCTCACTTTAGGTCTACAACCATCACCCAACAAACACATGTGCAGAAGAGGAACCGGACCCAGAAGCATTCTGCTGACTCACATTGTGCAGCACAGTTCGTGCAATTGCACTACATCAGCGATTTTTTTCTCCAAAACACTGGATGAGAAGCTGGTTTAAAGGCAACGGAGGTCTCTGCCAAGCGAGGCTGCTGAATCATCGCTGATGGGGAAATTCAGAGTTTGACTTAGAACCCAGCTCAAAGCAGACCCCATTTATTCTTTCTGTAATGCACAAGGACCCACTGGACAGTCCGCCCTGGTAAATGGTTTCCAGCAAGGAGGAAAGGGCCTATCTAAGGAGTAATTATGGTACTCAATAGCAATAAAACCATTCCTTCACTTAAGCGTATTAATAATGGACTCGACAAATAGAGCCATTACAAGCTCGCTTCATTTTTCTCAAGATGCAGCACACCGTGCAGAAATGAACTTCTAAAAAATCACAGCAATGAAAATTCTGCCTTGTTTTGCAAATCCAGATAAGCAAACAGAAGAAAAGGGGAAGTCATTCTTCCTTTGTGGTTAGCATAGCTCAAAATAAGTTTGGAAGGAAGAACAAACTATAAAGGGAACGAGAGGTAACAAAATGACGTTTTATACTGATTCATGAAGGAGAGTTTATTTCTATCTCGTTTAAAATACTTTGCTGAAATGCCTCAAATGAGGAGGCAACTAAATTGAATAATACAGAAAAATTGCTCGGGCAGATGTGCTACAAAGAGGAAGACGACAAGCCTGGGAATTTACCAACCATCAGCTTGAACCTCCAGGCTGTAAGGAGACAAAGACAACCTCTGCAGAGCGCACTGACCTGCTGTGATCCATCGCCGTTCACGATGTGAGGCATCATGGCTACCTCCCCATTCAGCAACGGTGGCAGCTCCAGCGGGATTTGGTCGGTCATCATCATTGTGACGTACATTCATGGAGAATTTTCCTCGACGGGCTTCCTGCAAGAGAAGCACCAGTTAGAGACTCCGCAAAACACTCGTGGGCTTTCGTGGATTTCACTGTTAAGGCAGCAACCTAAGCAGGACACCTCCTCTGGTAACAGGATGCACACACGAGGCTCTGAAGAAATCAGCAGGTTTAAAATGTTAGATCAAGATCGCGGGTTATGCCAAGTTTCCGTGTAAAACTTCCAAAAACAAACCAGCCAGTTTGAACAAACTTCCCACTCTTTCCCATGATTGCAAACCTGAGCCCCCACCTCCGAGCTGAAAACAGGCAAGTTCCGAGATGCTTGGAGGGCGATTTGCTCAGCGTCCTGCTTGCTGCCCCAGCTCTGCAGGACACAGTGCCTGCGCAGTTAAGATGCGTTTCGTTTGAAACCCATCCGTTTCACTCGATACCCACAGTTCAAAGCCAAACAGCTTTATTTTCTCTCTAGGCCCTGTAACAGTGAGAACCAACACCTGTAAAACAAGGATCAGACTTTCACTTAATCACAATGCAAAGGAGAAGGGTTTCTGCTGGAGCAGGAGGGGCAGCACAGCCCCACCGAGCACCTTGTCCTCTACAGAGGGCAACAGAGCACAGTGCAAGATCCCACTTCTGGATCTGCAGGGAACCGCTTTCAGCGCTCCTTCCCTCTTAACAGCTCGCTGATGTGTTATTTAAACTTCACTAAAACCATTACTCTGTAAAAACAAGCCTTAATCCCACGTTAATAGTTCCCCATTAACAGTATGCCCCATCATACTGTTTTATGGGGCAATAATCCAGCTCTTCAGTGAATAAGATGGATGACCTAACCCCACAGCTTCTGTAGTCTTCGATTCAAAACCGACACAAGCCAGCCTGATGGTCTCGCAGTGGTCACACAACCTCCCTATTTTCTCTCACCAGAGATTCCCAAAGTCCTCCCAGGACAGGACCACCAGGATATAAAGAGGGGAATTTCTGGCAACGAGCAACAGGCAAAACCCCGCTCCCAAGGCGAGCGTTGCGGAGCTGACATCCCACCACCCACACCCTCCAGCCCCTACGGCTGCCCCCTTTCCACCCACGCGGTACCGGGGCTAGCAGCACGCTTGTTTCTCAGAACATGCAGGCTCAGCCCAGCTTCTGCATCCGCACACCTGAAAACCACTTTAAATCTTCATTTACCCTAGCGCCAAGGTTGGCACAGCCTGCCCAGCTCCTTCCGACTTGCTTACTGGCGTGAGAGCGCCGCGTTGCTAATCGCCACTGCCCCGAGGTATAAACAGAGGCAGGCTATTTTCATGCATCTTTACATGCAACGTCTCCTTTTGTTGGAGATGTAATTACAGGACAGACCTCTCAGAAGGCCTGGGAAGCAGCTCCCGCAGACACCCGGCCCTACTCACGTTAAGTCACCCCCGCCACGCCTGGCACGGCTGGGACCTCACCCAGCACCGCTGCCCTGAACAATTCCTCCCACCACAGACCCAAGGACAGCCACCACGTGCTCCCAGACAGGATCAGACCTCGATCCTACTCGAATCTCGGTGGCAACCACCCCCTGCCTTTAGCAGCCCAGGGCTGGCAGCCCCAGCTCCAGCAGCCTGCCCGGCAGCCCAGGCGCTCTGCCCGGTACATTTTCCATCCCTAAGCTTTGCAGTATTTGGAGCTTCCTCCTAAACCTTTTGGTTTTCATTACCTCAAGGTCTCGGGTTTTAACGTTGAGAAAGATTCAAGCTCACAACTAAAAATTATAGGTTTGGGGTTCTTCAGGTGTTTGCTGGGGGGAGGTGAGGGAGAGGGGCAGCGTGTTGTGTGGGGTTTTGTCTGCTTGGTTTGGGGTTGTGTTGTTTGTTTACTTGCTTGTTTTTAATGATGAATACGAGAATGTGAGCTTCTGAATCGTTTCTTAAATGCTTGGGGTTAAGAAAAGCACTGCACAAGGCTAATGGTGAACACCCGTGAGAATATGAGCTCATTGCTTTCAGTGGAAATAGATTCATTTAGTCAGTACTTACTTGTACCTTTAGCTGCATTGGTTATATATATATAATTTGTGTATATATATATATATATACATATATATATACACACACACAACTATATGGAGATATATTCATATATGAATAAGTAATGTGATTTTAAAAGAATGCAAGCTCAATAGTTCCTATTCCAAGCATGTGGCGAACAATTCCCAGCCCCCAAGCAAATGACACATCCACCCGAAAGCCCCACGACTGTAAGCGTCACGCCACTTCTATTTTCTTAAAGAAAAAAAAGAAAAAGCCAGACTGTAGCTGGAAGCTACATATTTTCCGAGTAATATTTCCATTCCAGGCACAACAACCAATATGTTGACATCTATTTGCTATATGTCATTATTTAAAGTTTTACAGCTGCATTCCTTTTGCTTTATTAATGGTTTGTCACCACAGCCATGTCTACACTTGCCTCACTTTGGTGGGGGAGAAAAAAAGAGAAAAGGACAAACGAAGAACGGCTTCCTTCATTTGTCAGGTCTGGTACAGCTCCGCCAGCAGTAACGCCAGCGACAGTGCTGGCTACAACACACAGCTGGCCGCAGGCTTCTTCGCTTTTATTTTATTTTTATGTTTTTTGTAAGCAGTATTTCACGTAGAGGTGCTCCATGCCGAGTGAGATCAGACGGGGTTAAAACGCCTACCGTGGGGCAGACTGGCAGGCTTCATGTCAAAGCCAACAGCTTTGGGAGCCGCTTCCCATGGTTTTTTAGCTCGTTCTCTCACACACTCTGCTTAACGCAGGTTTATTCACCATGCATTCACACCCCTCCTGAAAACCAGAGTTCCCCCCGCCTCGGGAGCTGCTCAGGTAACCAAGCTTCATTCATACAAAGAAGAAGAGGTTTGAACGCAGGCACTTTTTTTTTTTTTTTTCCTGTAAATTCAGGAACATCACTGGAAGAAAACCCCAGACAAGGGCTCAAAGGGCCAGGTCGCATTTCAGGATATGAGAACTCTTCCTTAGTTAAAATATGAACTGCCAAATCCTAACCCACAACTTTTTTTTTTTTTTTTTTTCAGGTACTAACTCAAATTTGGGGTTTTGTCTAGAAAGCTGACTATATTTAAATTTAAAAAAGATATTTCCTGTGCGTCTACATTCCCTAGCTTTGGCTGGGACAGAGCTCAGAAACGCCAGCGCTCGGCCAGAGGCTGCATTTCCCCGTCTGCTCCCTCCAGGAACACGGGAATCACAGCGCGGCCCGCACCGCTGCTAGAGCGGGGAAGTGGAAACAACCACCCGGGTTCCAGTTTCTGTCCCCAAACTGAGCTTCCGAACCTTTGGGTTGCTGCAAGTCACCGCTGCAGACCTGATTTTTTGACTCAATGCTGCAGTCCTCCGCTGATCAGCGAGATGACTGTTTGCTAAATTAATTCAATATGTGAATTAGTAAGACATAAATTAGCTACACATGGCAACAGAGAAAAAATTAGAAAAAACAGAGCAGAACAAAGTGTAACTATCTGAACCCAATTTCCATGTAAGGCGAATTAATATGACCCACGGCGTACGTCAGAATTAGCCTTAAATTCCAAAGCAGATTGAACCGCAGGAAGATAACCAAGACCAACTTTTCCTAGAAGGTTTTGCCCGCGCAATTAATGGGGATAGAAGTCAAGAACATTTTTCTTCTGGTGATTTTTTTTCCACCTTTTCTCTTTTACAAAGCCAACGAACCTCTTCCAGCTAAGGCAAACTAATTCAAGAAAACCTGGCAAAAGCACGAGGAATTCTAAATATCGAGCCCTGAAACTGCTTTCTGTAAAGGCCAGATTTCTTTTATGGTACAGGCCAGCACAAGCTACTGAATCAAGCATCCTCCCTTTTATCAGAATTCCCCGAAATCACAGAAGTCATACTACAAAGAGGACAGGCACCTCTCCGATACCTACTAGAGCCACGTATCCATCTGAGTGTAGGTAGCATGCAACAAAAAGCCAGTCCTAGGCACACATTTGCTCTGGCGCAGGGCTTACTTCGGGCAACTCAGGCCGATGAGAAAGGAAAACCTTCCCCTTCTCAAGGCAGAGTGTCGGCATACACGATGCACGGGTCCCTCCTCTTCACCTTCCTGAGCGAGGAAAGTTAACCCAAAGCACTTCTTGCAACAACAACTCAGACACAGAGCGGCTTCAGAAGATAAGAGAATCTATCACCCAGCACAGAACAGTTTTCTTGAAACAAATTTTACGGTTTTGAATAATTAGTTGAGAAAACACACCCTGCTGAGGCTGGAGAGAGAAGCAGAGGCTAGTGTCAGAAACAAGTTTGGTTTCAGAACATCACGTTATGTAGGCTAATGTGAGCTCCTTTCCACCACGATACAGAGATAAATATATATTTAGTTATATGTGTGTGTCAAATATAAATCTAAACATATCACACATGCAAGTGTTCTTATACAAGCCCCTCTCCCAAGCCCTCTTCTCCCATTCTCACGGGATCGGTGACCTCCTTTTGCACAGCGCTTGATGAAAAGCAACCCAACATAGCACCAACTTCCTTGGTAACTCATAGCAATGAGGACAAGGACGACGGGATGTCAAAATCCAGTCTCTGGATGCTACAACCGATCCCGTGGCCAGCAGTCCCTTACAGGTGACTGTTTCTGCCCGCACCAGCTGTTTTTCCTGGTTTTTTCCCCCCCGCCTGCCCTGGGGCGCACAGGACTCTCCAACAGGCACGTTCAGAAGCTGGCGTTTGCATGAGCACAGAAAGCAAGCATTCCTGCTGTCTTATCTGCACCCTCATCACTCGGCCAGCCCCAGCCCTCCACCTTCGTTTGCACAGTTGGGCTGAGCACAACGCCGGTTCCTCAGCCCGCTTCGCTGCATCAACCCCAAATACTTGTGTTGTCGTAGCCCAGGTAAGAGCAAGAAGGAGTTGTTTAAGACAGCTTTGCCATGATTAAAAAACGTGTGGCGTCGTGGCCTGGTGTGAGAGGGAATCCCACCTAGCCCCATTGCGATGTCAGACAGGCTCCGGAAACTGGGGAGGCTCAAATAGTTCTGGAGGTGAGCCCATGCAAGGAAAGAAAGTGAAATGTCGAAAATAAGAAAATCCTTTGGCATTCGCAGCAGCCATTACCTGCAGCACAGATTATCCCTCCGTAAAAAGGAAGCATTCACGGAACCATTTGCTATTTTCCAGAAGCCTGTTTGTGGAACTGAAGATCCCCGTCAAAGGCTGGCGTGGCAAATCACAGCGCTGCTGGCCCTGGTACAGCTGAAGGAAGCGGGGCTCCTTCCAGAGAGGCTTCGAACCACCTCCCCCGGAGAAAAACAGCTAAGGAAAAAATTGCATGTATGTTCCCGTATGTCCAAACAGAGTACGTATACACACACCCACAAACTTGTTTATTTAGGGACATACTCAGACACTCAGCATTTGAAATGAGGGGGTGACCCCCTCGGAAGGCTCCCAATGGGAAGCGCTTCGTGTGCGTGCCATTATTAGCGCTGGGGCTTGCATGCGAGGGATGAAAGGGCTTACACACAGCCCCGGCCTCCTATTGTTGTATTTCATGCAGCACATGTTGAAATTTCAGATTAATTAAAGCACACATAACACCATTATATTCGCACTGAAAAGCGGTGGAAGGGCTGCGGTAAATATAGCTGCTTTCAAGAGGCTCTTGCCATGGCTTGCCACTCGAATTCAGAAAGGAGTGGTAATAATTGTTCATGTAGAAAAGCCTCTTGAGACATGAGCAGTACCTGGAGGTATGCACACAGATGGTTGGTCAAGGCACTAACAGTCTGGAATTTGTCTTGTCTGATGTGTGTTCATTAGTTTAGTTAACTCACATCCGTCTGAGGAACCATTTAAACGTAAAAGCATTCTTTCTGCGTTTAATTGCAAACACAGTAGATTAATCTGAAAGCAGCCAGACGGGCTTATTCGTAACAGTTTGGAGGACATACATGCGAATTGAAGAATGTATTACAGCAGAGAAAACATTAGAGAGAACGCCTGCCTCCAGAGCTGGGTGGCACAGAGCGACGGCCGCCTGCCCACCGCGCCCCTTGGCTCCCAGCGCGGCTACCACCAGCTGCATCCTACCTCCAGCAGGCTGGGAAGCATAAACATCCTCCCAAAACTTAACCACTGGAATTAACCAGCGGGTTTTCCCCTCTGGTTTGTTTTTATTTTAAACAGCAATACGATTTCATGTTCAATTCCACCTTTAAAGACAGGATTATCAGAAGTATTGGACTTTATAGGAGATCGAGGGACGTTAATGGAGTTTTTCCTCAAACTAGGGTGAGATTAATAATGCTATGTAATGCCATGATGAAACTTCCGGAGGTTTGCAGTTATTTGGGCCTATAATTTGACCTCACATTTTTCAAGACTCCGCTATTTTAGGAAGATCCATTTTGCAATCCAACCAGCAGCGCACATGTTGGGTACGTTTGTAATTTCGGAACAGGCAAACTCTAAAAATGGATCGGATCCTCCCTCAGCTGGGGGATGAACTGGAATAACGAAATACGGCCTTAAACATTAGGCATTTGCCTGCCTGTACCTAGGCCGGTCCTTCCGAAGTGACAGACGGGCATTTCACACCAAGATGGCTTTTACCCACCTGGCCAAAAGCACAACTGGGTGCACGATGGCATCTGTGCCACTCTGTAAGTTACGTGCTTGTTCTGCTTTGTCATACCAAATACCAGGCCGAAACAAGGGGCCAGCCAGCCTAAAATAAAATCACACCAAGAACAGAGGGCCCAGAGACCAGGCCGGCCATCTACGAGCATCAGGACTTCAAAGGCACACCGGGGCGAGCGCTGGGACTGAGCTGAGGTCAGGCAGCATCACGCGGGAGCATCTCATTGCGTCGGGCAAGCACAACTCATCAACTTGTAATAGCTCTGATGAAATAGCAGAATAAAGCGAGCAAGGGAGCTGATGCACAAAGGAGCCTTTTACTGAGGACAACCAGCTTTCCCCTGGTTTTCCAGCAGGGAATCTTACGAAAACTTCTCGAAGGACCCGGCCCAGGCTCCTGCGCTGCCTGCACGGGGCTGGAGTCCAACGCGCCCTGAAGGCGCTCGTAGCCAGATAATGGAACTGAATTTGAGTGAATAAAGCACAACAAAACTGAAATAGATACCCAGTGATTTTATTAAGCTTATATTAGCTACACCCGAGCAGAAACCTCAAGCACAAAAGCTACTCCAGTGACTTCCCAGCAGTCTCACTTCTGCACATAGTATTATAGCAGCAACCCAGCCTGCTGCTCAAAAGCAGTTCTGAAGCACACAGACACGAGGGCTGCAGCCTGTGCTGCTGACATAGCAGCAACCTACAAATACCTACAAATAAGAAAACTTACATACAACTCTTTCTCACCATTTGCAATTTTCCTGTGCCTTTTCCCCACCGTAAAAGTCAACAGCCCGTCGCTTCTGCTGCAATTTCTATTGCCTCCTTTCTTCAAAGGCTGCACACATTTCTTTCCTCATCTTCCTCCTATCACAGCAGCTACATGGGACTCACAAATACACAAAAAAATTGGTGGCTACCCCCTGGCCTGGACCGAGTGATCCAGTTGCTAGAACAGAGCGTTTCAGACACCCCGCTCTCACAGTGCCTCATCCCGCCTCCTTACGGCAGCAGTTGGTTAACTGAGGTTTGCTTCTTGCGCAACAGTGGCCAATTTCTTCCCCCACAAATTATTTTTACATTTCAAATTTGATTTCTTTACATTTAAACACATCTCATTACAAAATTTGCTCTGCCACAATTTGCTTTGAATAGCAACTACTTCAAACATCATATATATATATATATATATATATATATATATATATATATATATATATATTTTTTAAAAGGGAAGTTGATTTATGCAATTCCACGAGCAGGAGCCCTACCACGAGCAGGAGCCCTCCCAGCGCCGCAGACTCGTTTGTTCCTGCTTGTCCACCTTCACAGCCCCCCGAGCACCCAGCTCTGCGTGCCGCCCAGCCGGCGGCTGTAGGATGCGCTACCAACGGCCCTCGGCATCCCGGGGCTGCCCTAGAAGACCACAAACCACATCCAACAGGTCGGGCACGGTGCAGCACCTCTCTGTTTCACTGACGCCTTCCTCCCAGCAGGCAGGAAGGACAGGGAGCTGGTCCCCAGAGGCAATGCCGTGTCTTTCCCAATGAACACGTTACATGTTCACAAATTCAAAAAGCCGAGCTCCAGTTCGTCCTCCCCAACCCTCCCACACCTGCTGATAACCCCTTTCAGGCTCCCTGCGCTCTATGGGAACTCATTTTTCCCCACCAAAAGCAATTCATAAATTAAATTCACAATTCCATAAAACCCGTTCATCCCCTTTTAGCGGCGTTTCAAGTAAACACCAAGTTACTCCAACTATTCACTTGAGGAAGAACAAATCCCTCAAACCCAGGCCAACACCTGCCTACAGTTTGGGCCTCTATCCTACAAACGTCGCACTCGGGTGTATCTTCATGCACTCTTAAAAGTATTAGGAGTGGTATGCCGAAGTCCTTAACTCCCTGGGATCCGGGCTCTGATCCTGTGCACATGCCCAGGAACACACACAAAAACCCTACACCAAGTTCTTAAGCAAAGGTGTGAGACAGATAAGGTCCCTGCTTCATCTGTTTGCTTTCCTTCTACATTTAATAGCCAAAATATTAATCACGGTTACGGGGCGATAAGCACGAGCAGGTTGGTGATAAACACCCTCCCCTTCAACTTTGCTCTCCCAAAGTAAAGCCCGAGGAATAATATCACAAAGACCTCGGTTATCTCTTCTAGAATTCCTGTTCAGGGGAGAATCTACCGAAATCAATGCTGTGTTGTATTTTTTTTTAAACCACTAATTAAACCTTGAAGAAAAAAAAAAAAAGAACATCTATCATATCAATCTGCAGCACTTGAAAAGCAAGCATACCAAATTCCATTTCCAGCAAGGTTTCAGCACACCTTTATGCACTGCGAACGTTTTTGTTGTAGCCGTTCGCCGCTAACCTGACTCCGGGCTGACAAAGTAGCTCATTGTGTTATTGTGGGAAACCAGCGGGAGCAGCTCTCCCATTCAGCCCGCCCATTCAACGGCGGGCATTCACTCGGAGTGGGCGCTGCAAGGGAGCGCCCCTGGACGGCTGCCGGAGAAGTTTCTAAGGCATTGGGAAAGCTGAACCCATTATGAGCACCGTGCTCGCAGGGTCTAAATGGCCAGACTGCACAAGTAACAAAAAAAAAACAAAAAACAAAACAAACAAAAAAAAACCAACAAAAAAACCACCACCACCCAGACCCCACTTCCCTAAAATTTTCAATATCAGGGAAAAAAAAGAGTTAATTTTCAGCTTTGTTTCACCATCCTTCAGTTTCACAGAATAGGATGTAAAGTGGGCAAGAATGTTTTATTTTCCTGAACTGTTTCACAGAAATAAAGATAACAAGCTATCTAAGAATGATAAATGGAAACACTGAATTTTTAAAAGCTAAGGCGTTTTGTTTGTTTGTTTGTGGTTGTTTTAAGGTGGAAGACGCAGGGTGTCTGCTTATCTCCAGTCAGTACTACTTGACTGCAGCATCAGACTTCAGTGAAATCACTGCTCGTTTATACTCGGCAGAGAAATAATCTGTCACACAGCATTGATCCACATCTAACGAACACTAGAAGACAAAGCACAACCGGCGGCCAAAGAAGCTTTTAATCAAGAGAGTTTGGGACCCCGAGGCAGCACGCAGCAGGAACCGGAGTTTGCAACATCAAATGCCAAGAGCCAGCAGAAGCCAGATAACGCAGGATCTCCGTTCCCCAAGTACGCCAACCGGGGCAGCTGTAAGGCTCCAGTTACCTGGGACGTGCTTTCAGCAGGCAAACCCTGGGGTTTTGTTACCTGCCTCACCCGGGCCCCGGAGCTTGCAGCGCAGCCGGGAGGAGCGAAGCCTTGCCAGCACAGCCGGAGGCAGCACCGCGGCCGCTTCGTCCGGGCAATGGAAGTCGCTCTCGACGGGAATAAATCAGCACAGCTCCTTGATAACAGGAGCACGGCGCAGCGCCGGACAGCTTTCGTTACGAAACTGGAAGTGACCATCACTTGCAGCCCGCGCCAAGCCCCACGGCGCTGGCTGAAAGGCGGCCGCGTGGCCGGGCGCCAGGGAGCTGCTGCCACCACTGTCCCCGTACGGAGGAGGTGCTCCTTAGCGTGCCACAAACTAGTCCCTTAATTACAATTTCCTAATATCTCAACCTCTGACTCCGATACCAGAGCTTCCAGTGGGAGCAGAACATGAGGAGGCGACAGCAGTCCTGAAAGATTATTCGCATACGCTAGAATAATTATTTTTCACATCCTAAAAGTTTTCGGAAGGTTGGTGAGAACTCCCCTAAGCCCTGAACAACAAGAGCACACCTCCAGCTTGCAGCATGCGCGGTCAGGCTCCTTCAGAAATAACCCCTGAAAGGGTCAATCTGAGAGCAGCCTGTTCGGTTTCTGGTCCTTTGCTGTTTTAATTGCCAAACAGCATCCCAAACGCCTTACCTGCAGTTGCGACCTCACCGCTTTCAGCTCCGGAACAGGGGAAAACATTGCCACGGCTTGTTGTTACCGCGAGCTTAGGCTGAAAGGTAGGAAAATATTCAGGGAAGGAAGGGGAGGAAATGAAACAGAAAAAAAAGTTTGTTATGGTCTTCCAGCAGGTCCGCAGATGGATAGCCAGAGATCTTGCTGCTTTCTAAAACACCGAGGACATAACCACGCAATAATAAGAAACAGAAACTGAGCTAGGTGAAGGAAGGTGAATTTCTGCACAGTGACACTGTGATACTTTTTTAATACAAACTTCTTATTTAATGACAAGGGGGACAGTTGTGCTCGTTTGTGCTTCCCTGCTGGTACATCCACATTCAGGTCCAACAAAGTCAATCCAACCCTTGAACGCAAAGTCGGCTTTCTGCATCCCTTAAATTACACAATCCTATTCAAGCGAAAAAATTAAACGGCCGAGAAGCAGAAAGCAAAGCAACCTCTCAGCTCCGTGCAGCACACAACTCATTTCATTTTCGTTCACTGCACTCAGGGAAGTTCATTTGCAGAGCTGCACACCAAG
Organism: Anser brachyrhynchus; assembly: GCF_964034855.1. Taxonomy (NCBI): domain Eukaryota; kingdom Metazoa; phylum Chordata; class Aves; order Anseriformes; family Anatidae; genus Anser; species Anser brachyrhynchus. The sequence continues at coordinate 5,603,578 of NC_137703.1, read as the reverse complement.
TTTCAGAGGTGCAAGAGCCCGCTGTCAACATTCAAATAAACTTCAAAACTCCACCCAAATGAAGAAGCTGTGCTCTGGAGAGGGAACCCATGCAAAGGCTGGCATGACAGCAGGTACTTTGGTCTCCTTACCGAACACCGGTGGATTTTAATACATCCACGCAGCAGCGGTCATCCCCTTCCCGCCCCTGTTAGCTGTGCCACTGGAATTCTGCACCCTACCCCTGGTCCTGAACATTTCTCCCCTCCCCTGCTTTTCAGAAGGGAAGCGTTAGCCATCTCCTAGGCTGGCATGAGCAGCATGCGTGCTGCTTTTAAGTGAGGTAGATCCACTGCACCTAGGAGAAGACTAGTCACGAACGAAGTCACGGGCAACCAGATTTTACCCTTGGGTCCTTCTAAACAAAGTCATTTTGACTTTTATGATATCTCATATTTACCCATCCGGTGACAGGTCTCACAAAAACCTTCTACAGCACTTCAGCTTTCTGGAAAGAAGAATTAAAACAAACAAACAAAAATGCTCTCTGAAAAATAGTACATTTGTAATTCTAGCTAGAATTTTGAAGTGGAAGTACTTGGGAAAGGCAGAGGGAAAAAACTAGCTTTGCATCTTAAAAAAAAGAAAAGATGTAGATAAATCCAAATCTCAAGAAATGGGCCTTCAACTTAGAACATGGGGTTGGGGAGAATGACCTCAGCTTAAAAAACAAGCAGTTTAGGAGGGTTGGGGTCAAGGTACAAACACCACAGGAGCTCACCCCCAGAGCTCTGACAAACAGGATGCCGGTGGCTACGTAAGCAAGGGAGCGCGGTGCAGGGAAACCCTCCGCTACCCAACAGCTGTTCGGCAGCTCAGCCCCCTCCTGACGCTCATTAAGGAAATTCCCTCATCCCTAATGAATTTTGACTGATTTTTTCCACTGTCCCAGATGGAACTTTGACCATAGGATTTTTCCTCTAACCCCGTCCTCTGTTCCTAGGCACTGCTGAATCGAGTCCTCGCTTCTCTATCCCAGGCTGCTGGGCACGCTTCCCCACCACCCCCAGGTACCTTACTTCATCACGTTTGCTGTACATAAGTGGCTGCCACAGCAAGGAATAATTATTGCTTATTACAGTTGTAAGCACTCAACAGTTGGCTCCAAAAAAAATCCAGCACCATTGCAAGTCACTTCCCTCCCAGTGGCCTCCCTGCTCAGGGAAGAGCAGAACAAGATTTATTACCATTTAAATGAGAAGCTCGACCTGCTCCAGCTTTTGTCTTTAAATTGGAATTCCTGTAGCTGAAGAGAAGATGAATGCTCTGATTTTCCTCCTGCTCATCCTTACACATTACGGCACAAATCTCAGAAGGGTACTTGATCAAAAATAATGAATGACGCTCATTCTCATCTGAGCCGAGCAGACTACAATGCAGTTATTATTAAGGATGCTTTGAGAGGCATCGGTCAAGAAGATTATTTTTGAACACTTCTTGAATTGATTAAATTAAGAGAAGTCATTTTGCCACAAGCAATTTCCTTTTTCTGACAAACGCTAGCGGGTTGAACCTGTCAGATACCGAGAAAATACTTCCACCAATAACAAACAAAGCAAGCCTTGGTACAGCCACCAACTGCATTCTGCTCAGGGCACGAACGCTGAACCATCACTGGGTTGTAAGAGGATTAGGAATTCCTGAAGATTAACAGAAAACTGAGCAAAGTGCAGAAACCTGGTGGTGTCCGGCAGCAGAGCTGCTTGGCGGGGCGAAGAGCAGAGCGTGTAGACGAGCCAGCAGCCTGGGAACCGGCGGCAGAAGTCACCCTGCCCTCTCTGAAGAGCCACCATGGGAAAAAGATGAGTCAGTGGCAGCGCCGTGCGACGCGATGTCCCAGCCGTCAGATCAGATCTGCGGCTGATACCGCAGCGGGGACCTGCCTCCGTCATCGCTTATTTACCCACTCGGAAACAGATAACGCAGCAATACAGCGAGAGAGCTCCCATCAGACAAACGGGCAAAGGCTTTATTTCAGGTTATGTTTAATTTGGTTCAAGGTGCGGTCAAACACCAGGTAGAGGCCACGTACAAGCATACACCTACATATGTATCAGCAGTCAGAAGCCAAAGATGCAGAGCAGGTCCTTGGAAATCACTGCTAGACCCCCAGCTGGGCACTCAGAGGAACACCAGTGTCCCCTCACCTCCCCAGAAAGGTGGATCTATTCGGTACAGCGGTGTCAGGCCACCGTTCACCAACCCAACACACCTTTTAAAGACTCCTACAGCTTCTTCTGGCGTCTTCAGCACCCGCTGTCTAGAAACGGGAGAGTAAAGGCCCGAGCGTGGTCACAGAGGTGCGAGATCTGCACCTAAGCCATGACGCACACATGCATACACAGACACACGCACATACATGTGCTACGTACAGAAGCATAATCTCATTATTTTATCTCAAGAGCCTCCGAAGGCTTAAACCACGCTCAGAAATAAGGGAGTTCAAAAGAACTACTCAAGAAATCGCGGTGGAGATATTTTTGCTAGAAAGCCCGGTGATAAGAGAGAAAAAAGGCTCGAATCCTCCCTCTCATTTTCCTGGATTTAACCTGCTACAGAAACCTGTAGCCCCAGAGAGCGTCTTTCAGCGCCGAGGCAAAGCCAGCCCGCGCCCCAGAGCCTCACCAGCGCTCACTTCAAAAGAGCGAGCGGCCGGGGAATTCGGCTCTTGCCACTGGCACATACCGAGGATTCCACATCATTTCTGTGCTACTACTGAAATGTTCTCATCAGCGCGGATTTCTGTTTTAACACGTTACAGCCGAAAAAATGCAGTCTCAGCACGGTGAGCTCGGGGTTGGCTTTGGAAGCCTTTTCTTGGGTGCTGAGGGTGGACAGAAATGGGGTGAGTTCTAACGCACGCCGCAATCCTTCTGCTTCCAAAGACAAAGCCCAGCTGTAAGCTCAAGGACTCCATATACTTACTTTTTTGTTCTCTTTTTAGTAGTATATGGACGATAACAACAGGGGTACTTTGTTAATGCCCCTTCATTACTCGAGCTTCTGTAAATTCTGCCAAGCTGCTAACTGCATGTTTAATGCATTAATTGCTAAACTGACATATGTCTACAGGCAAGAGAATCCTTTATGGAAGGGCTTGTTGCTCAATACACAAAAGCAACAAAGGGAAAAATGATGGTAAACACTAAGTTCTCATTGTATTTAGTAGCCGTAGGCCTTTGTTAGCAAAGGCTATCCCAGCACACGCAGCCACATTTAAATGGATCCTGTCCTCAGTTTCCAGCAGGAAGGGTACACAAGCAGCCTGACGGAGGTAGAGTTGTGGCAGGATGCTACGGGCACCTCTCTGCTGCTCCCCCGGCCGCTGACCCCCCGGTGCTACAAGCGAGCAGACACGGAAGGCGGCAGCAGCAATGCTAGCTACAATTTAGTTTCACCAAAGGATTAACCAGATCACAAATTGCTAATTAAACCCTGCTTTATGATTGAGGCTTTAATTCTTTAGGGACACAAAGGCAAAGCGTGCCGAAGACCGAGGTGGAAGTTAGCCTGGAAAGCCCTGCACCAGCTACGCCTGTCCTGAGGCTCTGGCTCCCTTCAAAGTCAGCCCCTTTTCGGTAACAATGTTCTAAAGTCTTTTTTTTTCCCCACTTTTTTTCCATTTTAAGCTAATGGTTCATTGTTGTACCTTGCTGACAGCGATAAATACAAAACCCTGCCTATTCCATATGCAACAAGGCGTGCTAGCACACAGCTACATAAAAGGCCCAAGTTTTCAGTTCTCCAAAGCCTTCCTAGTTCTTCAACTAGTTAATGTGATAGAACTAGAAACTTCCCGTCTTCTGCTGAAATGTGCAAGTTTCCCTCCCCCCTTCCATTTTGTGGATTTTCTGCCAATAATACAGTTGAAAAATAAATTCCTGTGGACAGGAAATATCCTGAGTGAAGGATATCCAGCCTTACGATACTTAAAATATTATGCATTCTTCCTTATCTGTCTTCGTGAAGGCCGGCTTTCAGCGCGCGCTGCGTTCAGGCAGATGGAAAGGGCTCCTCGGCACGTTGTCCTGCCTCTACCCGCCATGCCAGAGGGAACAGCTCCTTCAGGGTTCCCCCTCCACCGCTCTCGATGCCACTCGTTGTGTTACAGCCCGAAGAGAGGAGAAGCAACGCTGCTCCCCGAGCAACACCCGCCAGCACGAGTACATCCTCCCCAGCCTCTCCTGATAAGGTGCTTTAAGATGAGGATCGTAGAGCGTAATTTAACGGCCTAATCTTATGGAGGTGGCTTGGCCTTTCAAGAGATCCCTTCACTCAATTTCCTCAACAAGGGCACTCGACAAAAGCAAACATCCTGGCCCTCCGAGGAGCCGCATTCCAGCTGCGGCAGGCTCCCGGCAGGCAGGGCTGGGGCCGGCACCTCCACTGCCCACTCCTCGGCACCCCGGCCAGCCCCCGGGATGGACCAAGAGGCACGGGAACAGACCCCAGGCTGTAAAATCAAGTTGTCTGATGAGACTTTAACTCCCTGCACGGTGTTCCTGCTGTGGTCCCTGGTGCCTTACCCGCACTGGTTATCCTGGCTCCTGGGTGGCCAGCCAGTACTGAAAAAAAGCGTGTTCTTCATCAGGCTGTTGCGGTAACAGCGACTGCACAGAAACGTTCAGCTTTTATTAAAGTCGCCGATTACATCGTAGAGATATCGGGCGATAGCCGTGTTTTAACTTACTGTGCAACTTTGCCTTGCTTGACCAGTTTCGGGCCGCAGCGAAACAATGCCCCGATCGATGATTCACATCGCACATTTTCTCAGCCGTCAGTAGTTTCTGTTTCTTACCCAACAGCGGAGCAATCTGAAAATCACTCATTAAAATCAGGATTAACGCCCTTTAAGGGCCCTATGGAGCTCGTTGCCTCCTAACGTGGTGAGGAGGGCCGAAGTTCACAGCTGGACGCGGAGACAGAGCTGGCACCTCTGGAACAGGGTCACCACTCAGCACCCCTGCCCCGGCACTTCGAGGTAAGGAAGGAAGGATTCCGGCAGCACAGAACTGCAGTCGTGATACTTGGATCTTTATAAATAAATGTTTCTCAAATGGGTTTAAAGTGCCTTTTATTATTCTAATAAACAGACATCCAGATCCAGCCTCTAATACGCAGCACTTCCACTCCACGCCCTTGCTGTTCTCTCTTTGGGGGCCTGCTGTCAGCCATCCCCCTTTCCACAGGTAAGCGTGTTAGAGGGGATTTCATCAAGACAGCCCAAATGTGAACGCACAGATATACAGGCTTAAACAGCTACACCGGACCAAAGGGAGAAGCTTTGTCAGAGAAGCCTCCTGCACCCCTCTTGTGACAGAGCACACCCACAGACGTTCGCTCGACCATGGCCCACGTGAGATTAACGCAGCTGATCTTTACCAGTTTTTAATTACCCCTTGGTCAGGGCTCAGACACCTGAGAGCCAAAGCAAGCTCTGGATATGCGAGCGTCAAAATCCGGCTTTAAGATACACTACAAGGAGACTGGTGAGATGTAGGATTCCTGCTCTTCCCTCTGCACAGGCGAATCCTCCTGTCAAGGCTTAGGAAGTTCACACTTCTGCTCACAAAAACGAATGGAAAAAAAAGCAATGCTGACATTAACACAAATTTCAGGGCTGCAGCTACTGCCCTTCGGTGACCAAGGGGGGCTGCTCCTCAGAACCGTTCACAGCAAGAGGGACTGTGATGGGGCAACATTGAGAAGGAAAAAAAATAAGAAATCACTAAGTTTTATATTTACACAAAAAAAGCTTCATTCCGTTACAAAGTTTTAAAGGGAATTCTTACCTGCTGCCTCTAAAGAGACCCCAAAAAAGCGTAATAGGCTACACTTGCTGGCCAAGAAAATATTTGTTGTTGGCACTTTTATTCAAGATCAGTCTGAAATATACTTCAAAAAATTAAAAAAGAAAGATCTTACCAAGACCTGAGGTTTCTAGCAATAAGATCAGCTATCTCAGGAGGTTTGAAGAGATCCTCTTACCACCTGAGATAGTCAGCTTTTGTCCTGACACATAAAAACCTCATCTATCTTTGACTATTTTGTACAAAATTAGAATATCACATCGAGACATCTTGTCATCTGTGTATTTCTTCACGCAACAGACTGCAGGATGCTGACATTCAAAGCTTCCGCCCTGGTGGCTGCCTGTGCTTTGCTCTCAAACCAACACCCGTGGCAGAACTGCCCCAGCTCCACGGGGCTAAGGGTGGGTTTTCTCTGGAAGGCAGCTCCTGCCAAGCACCAGGGCCTCTAGCTGTTAAGCTCTTTGTTGTTCTTTTACACCTAAATTCACTTCCTCAGACCTGATTCACTATCACAACTCAAGTGTTAAGTTTTTTGGTTTTGTCTTAAAACAGTGGAATTTCTCTTGAAAGGCAGCTCTCCAGAAAGAGGCACGCATCTTGTCCCGACACCGGAGGCTTGGATGCACTCAGACTTCAGTCTGCAGAGCAATAAAAGTAAAATTTCAGTGGTTTTTAATTCTCGTTTCTGTTGGCTTCGCTTTGTTACCAGGCAGAAGTTAGATCCTGCTCAGTGCCTCACATCAATAACTGATGTTCAAACCAGAATCCAAACAAATTACGCCTCGATCTGTGCACAAAGCAGAGCGTTTTGTAACAGTTTCATTTATTCCAGCATACTCGACGCCTGGGGGAAGCTCACTTCTAGCAACGTCGTACTCACAATTTCCCAGCTGTAGCTTTATTTCTCTGACGCCCAATGCCCCGCGAGCACAACGTGCTGGAATTCGTGGCAGAACCCACGAATGGGTTCGTGGACGAACCCGTCGAAACCCCCCCACTCTCAATGAAGTGTAAGGGTTTCAGGCATAACCCACACCCCTGGGTCCCGACCCCTCTGAGAGCGCTCCAGCACCTCACCACCGACACCCCGAGGTCCTCGAAGCAGCGAGCCTGAATATTTAAGAGCTGAAAGCCATCCGCCCCATGGGTGGGGGCTTATTTTAGCCATCGCCAGCAAGCTGCGACTAGACTGCCGGGCGAGGAAGAGGAGGAGGGCTGGCAGGGCGCAGCGCCTGCTGACACACCTGCCCACGGGCGCCGGCACGGAGGAGCGCCCGCGATGCCGGCGGCGAAGTCTTTGTCCTTAGGTGACACCGAGGCAGCCCATACGTGCCAGGACCGTTGTGCAATTAGCACGCTCTTAATTTTGTACCCTCGGAGAAGCTAAGTAAAGTGCACTTAATCAACCGAAAATAAAGAAACGCAAAAGAAAGCGATCCAAGTAACTAATTAGTTAAAAGATGTCAAATGGAAACGAAATGAAGTGTCTAATTATATCCTATCAGTTCAAGTGTACAACACAATACAGGCCCAGAAAAATATGCTATTTGCTAATTTAATCAAAACAATCCAATTAAACACCAGTGCTGAGTAATACTGGAAAGAAAAAGTTATTTTCCAGTTATTTACGAAACTAACGCGATTGTTAAGATCTTTCTGCTGAGGTGCAGTGAGATCTTTTCCATCCACCGAAGAATCCACGCCTGATAAACAAACATCACAGTTTTCTTAGAAGAGATGTTAAATCCACTGATCGACAAACTTGAAACAAATTCCTAAGATTTAAGGCTTCCTCCGTGCTACCTCAATGACTATTTTATGCCATAAAACTCCTTTCAAGACAGAGAGAGAGAGAAGATTGAGTTCTCCTCCAATATTCATATAAATTGGATACTCTCCTGTATCTTCAGCTTTTATTCTCCAAGCAGCATCTCAATCTTCAGACATAATCATTAAGCCCACTGAAAAGCTAGTGTTGACAGGTATTAATTCTTCAGGGGAACATTTCTTCAAAAACCTCAGCCCCCATTATTGCATTCTTTGTCTATCGAATGGTTCTCCAGTGCTACGGACCAGGGGAATTTCAACCTTGTTGTATCCGTTTCCTTTATTTCCACAGAGATTAGAAACTGATTTTTCTTCCTTGCTTGGCAGATTAATCGTCAGTGAGTGGCTGGCACCCAACAAAGTTCATTTTTAGGCACAAAAACAAGAACACCCACAGGGAATTAAACTGATGGAAGGGAGGACCTCCTCTGATACACGGCCGGCCCCACACAGGCACCATCATCACCCGAACCCTGGTGCCCATTCCGTCTGCAAAAGGATGCTCTGCTCTTTAGATTTGGGTAGAGTGGGGGAAAACAAGGAACGATGAAAGAGCGTGCGTTATTAGAAAACACCTTATGCTACTCTCTTTATTAAAACTTCTCAGCTTGAGCTAAGTATTTAGCTAAAATAGCCAAGTAACGCCCTAGAATAACTCAAGATAAGAAAGGATCTGTCTGACTTTATCAATCACGAGCGCACAATCTGAACGGAAGCCATTGAAGATTATCAGAGCACCGACAATGGCATTTTAACAGCTTAAAAATGTCACAGTTCAGGAACAAATACCTGAAAACAATGAAGCTCTGCTGATTTCTATCAGAGAAAAGGCTACCTCTAGGCTTGTCAAATTCCTATTATTATTACAACCTGAAAAATCGCTACCGAAGTTAAACAGCGGCAGGAAAGTGAAGGAAGGAGAAAAGGTAACGGAGCGTTTCAGAGCTCAGAATATAAAGGCACCTCAGACTTCCTTCCAAATTCAGTTTCACAGAGTCTAAATGGCAAGTATGTTTCTGATACCCTTTTCTGAGTAGTTGTTTTGTAACTTTTAACAAAAACAAACAAGAAACCTGTAAGCCAGCATCTCTACTTCGGTCACAAAAACGTAGCATTCAGAATCCTTCTGTGCCCCCGCAAACAGGAAGGGTACATTTTGCACAGGCACGTCCTTGTACCATTTGCAAATATTGTCCAAATGTGTTTTCCTTACATATTTCCTTTCCCCTTTCCTTGTTAGGGGAAAAAAAGAAAGCTTCAGTACAGAACGCCAAGCACCGTATAATTCAGTTCCTACCGTAGGAAAGTCTCAATCTAAGTGAATCAGACAAGATCAGAATTCTTTCATTAGGAGTAAAACAGATTCAATATTGGAGTATTTGTCAAGGCATGCACAGTGGTTCAATGAAACTAATACAGGTTAAAAAAAATGGGCTTTATGGAGTTGTTTTGACTTAAGTCCAATTATTTGCAACTCAAGAAGATTCTGGGGAAGAATTCACAGAACTATTTCTAGAAATAATGGAGAAACCTTAAGCTGCAGTCAATACACATGTTCCCATCAAGCCATATTAGCAGTACTCTACAAAACAAAATTAACCAAAAAGATGCTTGGAATTCCTTCTGCATTACACAGATCTTCTCATTCCGACATCCAGCATCCCAGACCTCTCTCGTGCCTATATGTAAGTCGTTCCACCCACCCTGGTGCACGGCAGAGCCTGCTGCCCAAAGCACATCTGGGATGGTGCAAGGGACTGAGCAGCACTGAGCTAGCCCAAAGGTAGTAGCACTGGGGAAAACCTACCTCAACTCTGCCAAAATCCACTAAGCCCACGACTTTAAGGGCAGACCTCTCTGTGTACACATGTATAGGGAAACAAGGCCTAAGGACTATATTCCTAGATTAAAAAAGGCAACAGAAAAAAAACTTCATTAAGTGTTGCTGTGTTTCTCAGAGTGCTTCTTGGTTGCACTCTATCAGCTCCGGTTTCTAACAAAGAAGGATATTACTTAAAGGCGATGTTGTTAGGAATTCCCATAGTTCTGGGCACAACCTGGAATCCAACACACGAATATAGATCTATTATAGATACCTCTCTGTTATTTATTCATAGCTCGGTATTTTTGCATTAGAGTTGTGCCTGCGCTTCAAAGCATGCCATTCCTCCGCCTGGAGCAAAGGGGAACCGTGAGGACAGCAGTCAGACATCCAAGGACAATCACTTCAAGTCAAATATCCCCTTCACTATTTCGAGCTTCAACATAAGCAGATTACAGCTCAGCTGCGTTCTGTCTGAACTTTTATCTCCTACCAATGCTGCAGTAATTATCCCCGACAAAAGACAGACATTAATTAACAAGCAGCGACCAAGCTTTATCTACAAAACGCTTTCTTCCCATTTGCCTGAAGTTCTGCCTTCAAGTCATTATTAAATACCACGTTTTAGCAGCAAATAATCAGGAGATGCTCTTACCACACAGAGTTAAAACGTATAAATTGACAGCCACGTCTGGACAACCACGGGTAACAGAAGAGCACAAGAGAGCTTCTCTCCTGAAACAGCACAGGAGAACCGCTGGTCGCAGGGGCTGCCAGGGTGCCCCGAAGAGCAGCCGGGATGGGGGAGCCCCTGCCTGCAGCTCGTACAGCTCCTGCAGCTCCTGGCTCTTGCTGCTTTTGCCGTACGCGCCGCTCCGGTGACGACGAGGCAGCAGTCAGTGCGGTGCACCTCGCGCTGAGTAAATATAAAGACGGACAAGATCTCCGCCTAAAGCTGTGCAGGAGAAAGAGGGAAGAGCTTTTCTGAAGGCCTTTCTTACAGAGGACAGAACAGCCCCTCCCATCAAATCTGAAAAACAAAAAGCAGTTTCAGAGTATGAAGAAATTTCGATATCCTGACAGGTAGCTAAATGACTCAGTCTCCTCCTCTTTAAGAAAGAAGAAACACAGACTAGCCAAAGTGTTCTTTAAATCAGCTATCGCTTACGAAGGCTGACTACAGGAACCCCACACTCAGTAGAGAGGTGCCACAACACCGAGGAGACCATGAGAAAGTCCCACCTCTGATGTCTGTGTGTCCACCTTCCCTTAGCCCTTTTACTTCGGGTGGGAGCTGGCGGCTAGGGGAGGAGAGGACAGGAAGAACGATCACCGACATCCCGACTTCTGGCAGCACCGGTGCTGTGGTGGCGGGGAAGGTGCCACACGGCGGGGATCAGAAGCACTGGGCCGGCAGCGGCAGCGCTCCCTTAGCGCCCCACACGTGCTCCTGAACCGCAGCAGAAGCGGCGACAGCAGCACCCCGAGCTGGGGGCAGCGCCTGCCTTCCCGCAGCAACGCCACCTGACGGGCCATGGACACGCAGTTCCTTGTACATCTACCAAAAGGCGTGCAGAGGTGGGGCACAGCACCTCCTTTCCTTGTACCACGATGTTTAACTACCTGAGGGAGGTGAGCCTTCAAGTTCTGTACGGCAAATACTTGTGAAACAGTTTCCTCCCCTGCTGCCTGCGGTGCACTGAGAGAGCTCTTGGATTTACGCCACACAAGAGAATTCAAAACGTAGCTTAAAGAGCAAACAAAAGCTTCCCTGCACTGTACATACAAGACTTATATGCGAGACGTGAGAAAAAAAACCTCTTGGTTTTCTTATCCTTCTGGATCCTGCACACCCAACCCTCTCCACGGCTGGAAGCTTCATCTTCGCGGCCCGGCAGGGTCACCCCGCGAGGCCCTTCCAGTCAGCACCGCCATCACATACTGTTAGAGGGAAATTCACAGCGCCTAGTACAGGCTCCTTACGCTTAAAAACAAGGGATGCTTATTTCCCAAAACTGATCAGAACTGAGAAGGGAAAACTGAGGTTTAACTTCATTATGAATGTAAGGCTTTTGTTTGTTTCTTTAAAAAGAGAATTACAAAAGAAAAAGCACAATCCTCTCATTTAAGAAAGAGGGAAACTTTGGCTAAAAACCCATCCTGATTTAGTGGTAAAATGAAGACAGTTTAAATGTAATGCAGAATAAAAACGGGTAAAGGAGGAAAAGAAGAACAGACGGTGATCAAAGTGAACTAAAACTACAGAAAATTGGCGAGTGAGGGCAAGACAAATAATGAGAAAAAATAATCACAACTTTTAGGACACTAGAAGATGAACTATGTTTATTAAAATAAATTAGGAAAGCCTGAAATCTAATAGTGGTACAACCCCACAGCAAAACAGACATGAAGATACAGCTAATGATGCTGGCTTCAAAAAAAAAAGCATTTAACAAGTTTTTCCACTCGGTATTTGGAAGGAGGCACAAAACGCACTTGTAGCAGACAGATGGGTTACCTCCGTGACGAAGTCAGCCCCGAAGGCTCGCAGTTCAGGCCTGATCCAGCCCTTGGCCTGGCCCCATCACTGACAGCAGGCCCGGGGCCGATCCCACAGCACCGGCTGGGAGGGGAGCAGGACGCCTGGTGCCATTACATGCCATTAGTGGGCACAGCTTCCAGATAAAACAATCAGAAGGCAACGGAGGGTCCTGCCGATAAGGAACTCCGAGATACGAACATAATCAACAACGTTGTTCTAATAAAACAGGCCCTGTCAAACAAAGCCAAGCGCGCTCCGTGAAGAGATTACCCGTTCGGTGGGTAACGATAGCTGTGTTAGCATGTGTCTGCTCTGCAGCCAGCGTTTCACTTAGTGCCGTGCCACGCTGATAAAAGAGTTAGCGCTCTACAATCAAAATGAAATATCTCCCGTGCAGTAAGAACCGGCTAGCTGACAGACCACGGCTTAACCCAAGGGCTGACAGCGTGTTTGGGAAGGAGCCGTACCACAGGTGCCAGCACGCCACCAGCACCAGCTCAGCACTGCAGTATTGATAAGGGACAGACATCACAGAACAGCCAGAACCGGATACAAGCCAGGCAAATCAGAGTTGGGCACAACAATCAAAACAAAAAGAAACACGATAAGCCATGGGAGTAGACGGGATCATCCAGTGAACAGCATTTCCTCCTCTTACGGAAAGAGGAGAGGCCACAGACCACTGCCCCTGCTCGAGGGGGGCATCTTGCAGCCCTGGGGAGCTCGCAAGCCAACTCCTGCTCTGCCACAAGGGTCTCACCCACAGCTCCCACAGCCAGGTACTGCTCCTGCCTCTTCCCCATGCCGGGGGACACCAAGAACAGCCGCGTCTGGCAGATGTTTTGGCAGCAGCTAGGTGATGGAGGGAGGCTCGCTGAGCTGTGCCGGGCAGCAGCTCACATCCAGGATCTGCCGCCATCTGGAAGTTTGCTGGGCTTTTGTTTCAAGTCTCCAGCCCTGATGGATGAAAACAAGCTCCCGATTCTTCCACATTAACATAAAAACAAATAAAGTAACTCCCCCCCCCAAGTAGCTCATAAATGAAAGCACATCGCGTGATATTAAATGTCATCGACATGTCTCATTTAAAGAGAAACCTGACTATTTGGAACAAAACCCCCCAAAACTCAGCTCAGTCACTGAAAGCAGCTCTGCCAGCACGCTCCTGGGAGTCCTTGTAAGAGGACAACGCTCAGCCGAAAGCTGCACAAGGACTCGCTGCCTGCTCCTCTTCCCAAGAAACGGTAACTACCCCCTGACAAAAGCACGTCTGCTGAGAAAGGGAACAGCACAGGCCAGTATTAAAGCAATTTCAGTCTAGCTACCAAGCAATTAGCTAGATAATGCCTTCACTACATGCTGATTTTTCTTCTTCCAGAGTACTGATGCAAGCATAAGAAGTAATTTGTTGTGTTTGTAGAGCCACTCTTGATATTGCAGGTGACCCACTTTGGGTTCTCCTTTCCATATTGCAGAAAATATTCCTACTTCAGCACTGCACATCTGTTCACTGATCTATTTCATTTTTTTTTCTTTTTAAACATTCATGTTGTATTTCAGGGTACATTCCACCTTCCAGCAAATACAGATTCAGATATTTTGATTTTTAAATATTGAAAGTCACATTTGTGAAATACTGATCTTGTTATTTTTATTTTTTCTAAGCCAAAGCATAAACAAAGTTTATCTCGTATTCTGATTTTGCTTTGAAGTTTGTGATTACCCCAAAATTAATATGCTCCTTCCTAGAGGTTATCATTAGTAAAATTTTGGATACAAACCTTCAGGCTTTACTCTGGTAAGTGATCCACTGCTTCCACAAAGCAGTTCTGGAAAACACCTTTATTATTTGACCTGATATTCAAAGCTCTTTGAAAACTACTTATCTCCTCTTCTGAAGTTGTGCTACATCAGGATCTTCTACCAGTAAATAAATATCTGTAACAGCACATAGGAACGAAATTCCACTGTGACCATAGCTGTATACTGAAAAAACATTTTCATTACAACATCAATTCATTCAAAAAAAAAAAAAGAAGTATTTTGTTTCGCGTTTTAATTTTGCTGTTGCAACAAACGTGTGAAGTATTTCCATCACACAATATGCCAGGACAGGTCTTTTTCTGTCCTCACACTTCACTGAAACCAGTCTTCCGCTTGTACACTCTTTATTCGTATATGAAATTTCTGATGCCACACATTCTTTCACAGCTGTGCATAAATCTCTATGTTAGAACTAGTCAGGGCTTCCTGCGTGCCGTAAGACGTCGCCTATTTGACAGCTGGACTGGTTTTGGACAAAGTTTTTTGATCAAATTCTGCAGAAGTGTTTTATTTATTGATAGCTTTATGATAGATATTTATCTGCTGACACCGCCTTTTGGCTTAAACAGGCCTTTATGTCTCCGTGTTGTTTACGTCTCTGACGGATTTACAGCCAGCGATTACTCCTGTGAGGCCTTGCTGAGGAGCCAGGACACTGAAGCACAATTAAGACTTTTCTTTTCCATTAATTACATATTTTTTTAAAAAGCATTCTCCAGAGGACAGAAGTGAATGAATGTTGACAGATCCAATCTGCCATCCCTATATGCTTTCTGACTGAGTACAAAATCCCAGAATCCCAGACTGGTTTGGGTCGGAAGGGACCTCAAAGCCCCCCAGCTCCCCCCTGCCATGGGCAGGGACCCCTCCCACCAGCCCAGGCTGCCCAAATCCCACCCAGCCTGGCCTTGGGCACCGCCGGGGATGGGGCAGCCCGGGCCAGGGCCTCACAGTAAAGAATTTCTTCCTAATGTCTAATCTAAACCTCCCCTCTTTCAGCTTAAAGCAGCTACCCCGTCCTGCCACTTCACTCCCTGAGCACGAGTCCCTCCCCAGCTCCCCTGCCTTTAGGCACTGACAGGCACCCCTAAGGTCTCTCCAGAGCCTTATCTTTGTCCCCTTATACTAACCCAGCAACTCAGGATGCACTGAAGCAAAGTTATATACTATAAAAATCTAAGGGAGGAAAAAGGGAGCAGACAAATGGGGAGTTACGAAGAGAGAGGGCAAGGGACCGAGGTATCTGCCAGCAGAGACAAGGCCGTAACAGTCTGGAAGGTCAGAGAAACCGAAAAATGTTTTACAGCAACTTTTTAGAGCATAATATCATCCTGTCTGACTGCATAATCAAGAAATGCCAAAAGGAAGTGAAACTGTTGATGTCTAACTTCAGTGTTTTGTATGTACAAATATTGCCTTTCCAGTAACATAGCAGCTCTCACACATCCACTGAAGCAACCTATTCAGAGGCACAAAAATTAAAACGTAGCCGTCTTGTATGTTAAAGAGATTGTGGTTGCACAAGCATCTGGATGACTTGACTCCTGTGTTTTATCCAAGAGAGATGGCTGCTGTGGAAAAGATCAGAGGTCCTGGTGGTTACACGCGGCACGGCGCTCCTCGCCCCGCTCCGTCCAGCTGCATAATTTCCACTCCTAGGACCATTTCCTGCCCACTGAGCAAGCAGCTGAAGACCTGGACAAGAATGTCCAGCTCTGTTAACCGAGAGAGGAAAGGGTACAGATCAAACACTGTGCACACGAAACCCTGCAGAAGGGAGAAAATTGAATTAGGCCCCAAGACCGCTCCTCTCCACGGCAGAAATCCTAGCAGCTGGGGGTGCGCTGACAACCACCGCCCCAGCAGGACACACCGACCTCGCGGATGGGCTTCAGAGGAGGAACAGATCTGCTCTCTATGCCTAAAAGTCAGAGGATGTTTATCTTTTGTGCAGTCATCAGAAGCACCAGTGAACTTAATAAGCAATAATAAAGATCCGTTACAGCAGCACACGGAGTTACAAAAACAAACATGTGCAGAGCAGAATCAAACAAGTCGATTTTGCTACAAGCTGACATGCAAGAAAGAAGCAGCAAGGCTCATTTTATGCAATAACGCGCGCGCTGTTGACAACTCTGATCACTTCCGTCCAACTTTCATAGAAGTTTTGTTTCGCTGAGAACCTCAGCATTTGACTTCTTCCTCCTTAGCTGTGAAGTTCCCTGTTCATCACTTACGGTCAATAATTAACACTATAGCCCGGCTGTTCATTAACAACACTGTCCTAGATGGTCAGGAAGGAGACCTGGAACATATCACACAGCAGCCAAAAACCTCAGCGATCCATTTACCTCCCTAGCAGGGTAAGAGCAGCCTGGTGTGGTCCAGCACCGTGCCAGAATAACGCAGCACGACGTGACCTGTGTCCTGATGTTTATGACTTCTGGATGTAAGACACCATTACCTCAACGGCAGCTGAACTTAACCAGAACGTGAAGTATCAAGGCATTTTGGTTTGGTCCTTCAGGTGGTTTTGAGGTGCGTTTTTTGTTTTGTTTTTTAGTTGGTTGGTTTGTTTTCATCTTTATTGAGGTCCTCTTGAACTGAAATGCATTTTAGTTTTGTAACAAATAAACCGAGAGGAAAACATGCAAACAAAGTTACGTAACAGGGCAATTAATCCTTCGTCCTCAGAAGATCTAACATGAATTTCCACCTGGTAAAAGATAAGCTTGAACTTTTCAGAAGGGAGCTGGAAGCCTGTAGTTTCATGGCGCATACTGCAAGTGGCAGGTCACTTTTTTAGGTTTCGAGACGTTTTGCACTGATCCGGAATCTTAAGCGTTGTTAAACTCGTTTGTACAGCAGATTATCTGCAACACTGGTGCCATTTTGCCTCCTCCAAACCACAGAAGATCTGAAGATGTACATACATTGTCTCCTGCTGAATGAGTGACCTTAACACAAACAGACCGACAACTTAAAGTTATCCTTTATTTTGAATTTCATGATTTTTTTGGCATCCCTTTCTCTTAATCACAGATACCACCAAACTTTCTGCAACTTAGGCCGCATCTGGGTTGTTCTCCAGGCCTAATTCTCTGTAGACCATCCACGGTGCTGTAAGCCTTTGGCAGCTCAACTCTTCCCATCGTTGTCACCCCTGGGTCTCAGTGTGCTACCTCCTACACATCACTGCCAAAACATGAGGTCACTTCAGTGCATTTCCAATTTCTCATTTTCTTTTCTGTAACTCTTTGTCCATAAACACCCTTAACAAACAAGCAGAAAACTTCTGGCCCGTTTCTCAAAACCAGCTCCTGAAAGACACCCACGGATTTCTCTCCCTGCGTGGATGGCTGGTGGATGCTATTAACCGTGACACAACCTAACAGCTGAGAGCAGCGCCCCGTGCTCCTGCTGGATCAGACTTGGGCTCTTCTGGAAGTACTCACGGACCACATACCACAGCCTTCCTGTGTCATTTGGACCCACTTCAGAGCCAAGACTTAGCCACCTTCACCGTAAGGCTGAGCACACACCCACTGCACGTGTGGAAGGACACGTTTCCCCCCACAAAATAACCCGGTACCCACATGCCTGCATTTTTAGTCATGCAAGGGCCACACGTCACACCCCCGGCGTGATCAGGCGCACGGAGCAGAAGGAGCAGGACAGCGGGAAGGCAGCGCGCCGCAGCGACGCTTCTGCGCCCATCCCTCGCCCACATCTGACGTGCTCTGGAGGAGAGAGCAAGCAGCATGCCCAAAAAGCACTGTGCATCTAGCTCCTCGGTTCCCTTGTCTGCCAGGTGCACGTACTGTGCCAGCTGCTCAGGGGGGACGCTTCCTCTTGGCTCCACGTGCTACTCCGCAGCCCTGCTCTGCGGCACGAGGACACCAGTGAGCTCGCTGCGTGACTGAGGGTGGCTTTTCGACTAGTGTACAGCCATAGAAGAACATAAATCACGCTAAGATATAATTAAAAAGGGAACCCTATCTTGGTATCAGAAACCAAAGTTAGCTAATGAATAAGCTTGCTAAAGAAAGGAGAGGCAAGTGGCGCGCGGAAAAAAGCAGAAGTCCTCTGATGGCAGATCTCAAAGCAGAAGCAGATTCTGTGAAAACCCAGAGCAAGAAGCAGTTGGTCCTTTTGTTTGTTTTTGACTGAGATACTGTATCTTCTAACTTTCCAGCACAAGAAAATAAAGACTTGTAACTCCCCAAGGCAGGCTTTGAAAACAGGTTTCTTAGTCACCCTGCCAATGCAGAAGACTTGGCACAGCTCAGAGTGTCGCCCCGCTGAACGCAGGGGACGGCCCCAAGGAAACCAGCCCTCAAGAAGCATGCTGTCACCCTTCAGTTACTGCAAACAAGTAAGAACAAATTTCCCACCTTAAAACCCACCAAGGTATCTCCAGTTATAGGCAGTGCGGTACATTGGAGGAACAGCACCAACACATTTTGGTGAAAAACACCTTGCTTTCTATCCCTTTTTCCAATTTTAATACAATTAATAAAAATGTATCTACTGGAATTAGACTATCAAAGCATTTCCTTGAAGCTTTGAGTATCTCACAAGGCAACAGGATATTAATACGTTAATACGTGAAGTGGATTAAGAATGGGGGGAAACCAGACCAACAGTTTTAGTGCTCAAGCCAAACCATTCAAAGCACAGGAGAAAACAAAAACCAGCAAGGGAACTACTCACCTACCACAAGAACAGGGCCACGAACACATGTGATTATTTAACTGTGTCTCAAGCCTGGTTCTGAGTTGAAATAGATCTAGCAGCATCAGGTACAAGATATATTCTGATTTGCCTGATCTTGTCACGAAAGCATTGCTATTAGCTGCACTGGGGACAAAGCACTCGTGCATCTTTATTTACAGGGGGTTATTTTGGCCTGTAAAGCGATACTACAGTTACCAGCTCACATCATTCGCTCCATTTAGCAAAGTTCATCCACATGTAAGTGCTTCAGTATTTAAAACACATTTTCAGAAAAGAACTAGCAGAAAGTCAGCTGTCCTTTCGATAAGGCAAGCGTTTTAGGAAAGACAAAATAGATAGCCCAGGCAAAAGGCAGCGCTGTGCTGGGAAAACACAATTACTCTGCCTCCTCAAGTCCGACAGGAGGGCATCCCGTGCTACCAATATATATATGTGCCCGTAGTGCTTCAACTGCATGACTGGAAGCACAGGGTGCCCTCCCTTTGGACTGTAGGCAGCAGAGCAGTGGGAAGGTGCAAGAGCACTTCAAGGCCACCCTCAGTCCCCAGTGGTCCCCCACGTAAGTCGCCTTTCAGCACCTGGCCAACGTCCAGCCAAGGTCTGAAGACGAAGCAAAGGGAGACCGGTCTCGCTTTCCATTTCAGGATGTGAACAGAAGCACCCTGCTTACGAATCCAGTCCTTTCTAGCACGCCTGGAAGAGCCAAACAGCAAGCACTTACAGAATGCTCCCAGTTTGTTGGCGCGCTGAACCAAAGCATTTACAGGTTGGTATATGCCATTCTCATCTGCTTTAATTAACGTGGAGGTACTGTCCAGTGAGAGACATCTCTGTTCTTAATTTCAGACCATTCACTCTTTTTCAAGGCAGTATCAAGCAGCATTTACTACTGACATCCATGAAAACCAGAACACTAAGTCACACACTTCTTGAGGAAGCCAAGCCCAAGCTGCGCGCTTTTGATTTTCATTTGATTTTCTTCGATTTTCAGTCTCACCACCTCTCAGTATTACAGACAGAAGCTGGGGAAATTCAGGCTGCTGAGTTCAGGCATTGCACACCCTAAACCTACCACCTCTGCGGTTCTGATCATGTCGCTGCTGATGATTTATTCTAACAAGGTGATGCTTTTGCTCACCATTCGCTTGCTTGTATCAAGACATCAAAAATAATTCTCTTCTGTAAGTTGACACCACATGATGCTGCAAAAAAAAATACAGGCTCACCAGAAGGAAACCTATTCAGTGCTCTCCTCTACAAATGCTATCATCTTTTTTTCTCTGCTGTATTATTCCACATCAATAAATAAATAACAAGCAAAAAGCACTGTGTAATGCTTCATAACCACCAGCACAAGTGTCAGCAAGCATAAGGTCACTTATGTTATATGAATTGCCATCAAATAGGCATATGCTTCCACAATAAAGGTTACTTGTAAAGCGGAATAAGTTCTGGCAGTTAGAAGAGAAATGGTTAGGTGATCCTGAAGCACATTAGGACGACAACTCCCTATTCCTCTTCTGCTTCTGCTGCTGAGATTCAAAAAATAAATAAATCCAACCAAACACATCACAGCATCATACTCCTCTGTGTTAGGCTTGACTGAAGAATCACACAGACGTACTCGGGGCAAAAGATAACAGAGATTTAGATTACGATACAGACTGTTAGCATTTTATTAGCTGTCGAGCAGGGAATAGGGAGCTACCACATGCAGTCAACACGGCTATGCCGAGGCCCAGAGAACTAGCTACAAACCAAGCAGAATGAGCTTCACGTTTTGCTAGCTTAGATGCAAAGCATGGGGAAAGCTGTCCCCAACATTCCGAGGACCTCTGAGGGTGGCGAGGGTCACCTAAAATTGTTGCTTACTTAAGTTTTTGTTAACAGCCTCTTGAGAGCGATTTCTTTTTTCTCTTTTCAAAACATTCCGTATGAAACATTTCTGAAAGCATGAAGTACATGTTTAAATATATACATACACACACGTTCTATTATTAGAGCCCTTTGCGAGGACCTAATAATAGCCACGTCCATAGTTACGCTTAAGGCGGTTACAGGAGTTACATACGAAGCACTCGAGGTGCGCGCATTTCTGCCGCAGAACAGCTATAGGCTAAGGCAGGCATGTTTCATTGCTCTAGGCTATCACCTGTGATCCCAGCAAATCTGTGAGTTTGATTTCGAATAACCTAAATCTCAAAAAAAAAATAATTAAAAAAAAGAGTGGCTGAAATCCCACTCTCAAATCCATTGTGATGAAGCAGATGCCAGAACAAGCAAATGCCACATACCAGTATCAACTGCCACCTCTGTTCTCTTTTAAAAAATATTTATTTATATACATATATAGATAGATAAAAACACACACAATTAGGAATTGTTTTTCACTTCATATTACATAAATAAGAGAGCATTATACATAACCGTACTCTAATAAAGACAAGCATCCATGGGGTAGCCTCCAGCACATACCACGTTATAAACTGCCACCACTAGAAACACAGGCGACAAGTGTCTCCTACGCCCGGGGTGTAGTAGTTGGCTTGTTCTCCGTTATCCACTGATACATGACACAATTTCCTTGTAAATAAAGGATTCCTCGGATCAAACACAGAAAGCACGTCCCTCAACAAGCGGCATGTTTTAACCTCCAAGCTTTTCGATGCAAAAGGTGATCCATCCTTCCACAGCACAAAACGCCATGCAGACACACTCAAAGCCACATTACCCGGACCCTCTGGGGAACGCTCCTGCTCACGAACAGACTTTAACACACACTACACTTTTCTCCTGAACTCGCTCAATAGCATCGTAGTTTTCCATCCAGAGCAGAGCACAGATTTAACATCTGCAACAGCACTTCTGCAAGGCAGCTAATTTCTCCGATGCTCTTACAAATTGCACAATAAATCAGGTTTAATTAGTTTGTGCCTTTTTTCTTTTTTCCTGGCAGACTCTTCTGCAATAAAGAAGGGGCATGCACCCTTCATTTCGCACAGAGGCACTTAGAACAAATTGGCGAAAATGCAAACCGCCACATCTCAACTGGCAAATGTTTGAGGAGTTATCTGCTTTCCACCGCACAAACATTCCTGCCTGTAGATGGCCTGTTACCGTTGTGTATCTATCGTCTCCTATTTCGACTGTTGTTTGAAGAACTTCCCTCTTCCCACATACCTTCCATCCCCAGGGACAGATCACACAGCGACACTAACCCTTGGCCGTAAACAACATTACTTTTGATATTCCTGTCCCTAAAGGATTCCCCACCGCTGCTGTTTAGCACTGCAGACAAGATCACCTATGCAAAGTTAGCTCTGCAAGAGCTTTGCAGAACTCTGCCCCGCTGGTATTCTGCACAGCTGAGATTTACATAGAGGTTTGTTGGCTTCCTCCACTATTTATTTTATTTGCTGTACACTGAAGTCACAGTTGTTTATAATAGCCTTTAATAACTCGCAGTATGTTCCACAAAACCGTCCCGATACGCTGCGACGCTTGATTTCCAGACTCGCTGCCTGCTACCACGGCATTCTTGGTTGAGAGGCCGGGATTCTCTTCCAGGGCAGCCTGAACTGCCAGTCCTCGCGCTTCCCTGGGTCACTCCAGTTTTCCTCATGTCTGCTCTTCTGAGAGGAGCAGCTAACTACGCTGAGAGGAAAAGCACTGTGGAAAGTAATTTGCTTTATTCGGCTGCATATGGGTTCTGAGACTTCTATGTAATTACAGGTATTTTGTACGAATTAAGATCCTCACACTACATGCATTGATTCGTACCGTAAACTCTGCTTCTGCACTAGCGCTCACCAGACTGACAACCTACATTTTTGAGGGAAAAGCCCATTACGCTAATTGGGAAGTTCATGAATACAACCACACTCAACTCTGCTGTATGATCTGTATATATTTTCTTGCACAGATTTGTCAATCATAAAAGTTTAACTAACCCTAACCACTTCTCTCTCATTAGAGGGCTCAATGGAATTGACCAAGTAAAAAGGAAAAAAATGTCTCTCTCCTAGGAAGAGGCACTAGGTGAGAATCTTCAAGTTCACCAAATGTTGTATGTAGAAGGAAAGTGCGAGAACAAACACAATTCAGACTTGAAGTTACAACCTCTGCTTATAGATATAATGTTTGCAGTACAAAGTCACAGCTCCAAGCTTCTCAGCTATAGCGGAATATCAGCTTATTTTGGACGCTTTCTTCATTTCTTTGACTTCAGCCAACTATAGGCTAACGGTATGAAAAAAAAAACCCTCACTGCTGTCCCAGCAGTGACCTCAAACCCAAACCAGATGAGTCCTAACGGCTCAAAAAAAATGTAAAATGTATTAACTTCCACATAGACTCATCCCTGCGCTACATTATGAGCGTAAACTAGCTGGCAGATACCAGGCGGGGAAGAGCAATATATGGTACTTCTGGGGATGTTGGCATTGCTGTCACAGCAGGGTCCCGATATAACCACAATCACAAACGCTTTAAAACTAATGAGAGGGAACCACAGAGCGCTGAAGATTAGGAGAAAAACACTAACAGACTGCTTCTGTGCGAGACCCTAAATGACCCCGGGAGCACGGCCAAGAATCATTTTCTTATTGGTAGCACCGGTTGCACGCCCGTACTGCCGGGAGAGGCGCGCAGGTGGCGGAGGGCTGAGAGCACGGACGGACGGGCTGAGGCGAGCAGGGTGCTTCCCCTCACGGGGGGCAGCCCATCTCCGCCTGCCGAGGCTCCCAGGGGTGATGCATTTACCGGGGGACGATGCTTTTATCCAGGGACGATGCATTTACCCAGGGACGATGCATTTACCCAGGGACGAGGGCTCCCCACCAGCACGCCCCGCGTGCGGGGCGGCAGCGGCTCGCCCCCATCAGCGGGGCTGAGCCCCAGCCTGCTCTGCCAGGCCAGCAGGGAACAAAAAAAGGTTGAGAAATCGCGTTCTAGCCGTGAAAATGTGTGCAAGTTTGAAATGCCATTACGTAGCACATTGTTAAGCTCAAGTTAGACTGGTTTAACGCCTCTCAGAAGCGGACGCGTTACCCCCGGTGAGCCCTGGGCTCTGCGGGGCGCGCGGCCGGGGACAGAGCCGATGTGGCTGCGGGCACCGGCATACGTGGGTGCCGTGCTCATAAACCTGGCATCGGGTGAAGGCAAGACGACAACGACCAAAACCACACGCACAAAAAGCCCAAAAACCGCTGAAGAAGAAACTTTGATCTTTCCATAGCTTCGCTTCCCCATCTGCGAAGGAGCAACTCTCGCCCCCAGCAGCTGGGCCAGCACTTTTGGGTACTCGGGCACAGAAACGCAAACGAAACCCCAAAATCACTAATATGGAGCGAGGCTCGCCTCCCGCCTTTTATTCTACAAACATAGCTGGGATAAATGGCTCGTTACAGTGAATTCCAAGCCGCACTCCCTTCGCCAAAACCCTATTTAAACAGCACATTTCTGCGAACCGGGACGGGGGGGGGGGGAGGCAGACGGGAGGGATGCAGATGTGCTCTTAGCCCACGAGAGGTTAAGCTTTTAAAAGACTCTTTTTTTTTTTTTTTTTTTTTTTTTTCCGTTCCGTCTGCTGGTAGCATGCCATTTTACAAAGGTGTCTGGCGAGCCAAGCACCGAGCTGCCAGGATTTTCCTCCCCGAAGGGAGCCTGGGGAGGGAGGGGAAGGCCGGGACGGGGAGAAGTTGCTGGTTCCTCTCCCCAGCCTTTTTCCCCACCGTGCCCACGGGTCCAGGGCTCCGCCACCTGCCCGGGGAGCCGGCAGGGAGGGCAGGGGGAGCCGGGGGGAGCCCCACGGGGAGGAACGAGCCAAACTTTCCGCCCAGCCCCGCCGGGCGCGGCCGCCGCCCCGCCGGGGAACAAAAGGGCCGGGGCGGCTGCGGCGCCCCGGGGCGGGGGACGCGGCTCCGAGCCCAGCCCGGCTGCCCCGAGCCGAGCCGAGCCCAACCGAGCCCAACAGGGGGCTCCGAGCCCCGCCGGGCTGCCGGGCAGCGCCGTCCTTACCTGGCGGTGTGCTGGTGCGGGGCGAGCCGAGCCGAGCCGAGCCGAGCCGAGCCGGGCCGGGCCGGCGGTGACTCCCGGCTAGCTGGAGCGAGTGGCAGGAGGGCTCGGCGGGGATGCCGCCATGTCAGTGATGTCGGCACCACATGGGGCCCGCGGCCGGCCCACGCTACCGAGCACTCTGGAGTAGAGGCTCCCGCCGAAAAGCCGCCTGACGAGGGCGGGCGGCGGCGCCCGGGCCTCCCGCTCCGCCCCGCTCCTCCCCGGGGCGGCCCCGCTGCCTCGCCCCGGCCCCTCAGCCTCGGCCCCGGGAGCCCGGCCCGGCCCTCCCGCACCCACGGGGGGCGCCGAGCCCGGTGACGCCCCCGTGTCGCCGTCCCGTCGGTCAGCCCCCCCCGCCACCGTCGCTGCCAGCCGCCGTGAGGGGGAAGGCGGGAGGTGGAAGAGCCCCCGGTCGGCTCCGTCTGCCCCCTCGGCTGAGAGGGAGGAGGAGAGGTTTTAGGCAGCGTTTCTCAGAGATGAAGAAACACCCTGACGTGCTGCAGCCAAAAAGGAGGAAAATCGCTCCGCTTGCCTGGGGGGGAGCCACAGGGGTAATTCGCCGCTCAGCACCGCATCGCTGCAATGGGGGAGTCGGGGTTGGGGCTCGGATCTGGGCACAGAAACTCGAGCAGGCCCTGCCTCACCCCCTGCTAATGGCAGCCCTGTTGGGCAGGGCTGTTTGACAGGGCCCCACTCCCTTGGTTAGCTCTTTCTGCCTCAAAATCCCCCCACTTCACTGTGCTTTCCCTCCGTCACAATTCTCTTCAATCTCCTCTTTCCCCAGAGCTTCTCCCAGTGGTTGACGTACTTCATCCACAAGAGCAAGGATTCCTTTCAGAAACTGAAAAACCCCGTGGAGTCTCAGGCAGCCCAGGTATATTTTCATCAGCTTCCATTAAAATGCCAATAAAAGACCACTCGTCCCATGGGACTTACTGATGGGACCTCTACTTGTCAAAACTCCCACTGGAAAACATCACTTTGGCATAAAAGTTCAGTAAAACCAAACCGTCATACCCAACTGGGCCGGCTATTTTTATATTAAGTGACCAAAATACAGGAAAAAAATAATCTGAAATAGATAGTTCCTATGAAAACAGAAAATTAGCATTTTCACATGGGAAAGATTTTTCAGTGTAAAATGGCCAGCCAGCACTAAGTATTGTTCATTGTTAATTGCAAAAACTTTTGTAATGAGTAAAATCTAAAAGCAGAAAAATGTTTTGTTTTATTAGTGACCCAAAACATGCAGACTTTTTGATGATCCTGGATTGAGTTACAGGGTCAGATGAGATTAATTATTCACTAGGGTGGTAAAGCCTTTACTTGGTCCTGCAGGCTGTTTTGTGAAGGAAAAGATAGAGAAAAGGGAAAGAGGGAGGTGGTGCAGGCAAGAGGGAATGTGTTGGTTTAGAAAGGAAAAAATCCCTGGCCTGAGTTAGAAACTTACAAAAAGATTAAATCAAAGAGTAAACAAAATCAAACATAAAGATAGGAAAACAAAAATAAATACAGGAGAGGAAGGAAATGAAACCTCCAGGCTGATTTTTAGCTTTTCTGTCAGACGGACCAGAGGAGGGCTAGGTCCAAGCACATTCGTATTTGGAGAATCAAAACAGGCTCGGGGTGTAGGGACATTTGGTGAGTTGTCACTTCCCCGGCAGAAGCGGAGTGATGTCCTCTGCCATCACTAAGATCAGGGCGGTTTACATTTCCCTGCAGTTCTGTAAAGCGTTTATAGTTCACACTTACTTCATGTTGGTTTCACCATTGGAGCAGAAGTCAAAGAGAAAGTCATCTGCAATAACCACATTGGACGTACTTGAGGAAAAAAATGTGCCCGGTTACTTGATTTTCACATGGTTTCCAGTCCCTCCTGGAACCACAGAATTGGTCAGACACGAAAAAGACAGCAAATTTAGCTGCACCTGGAACAAACGCGTACCTTTTCTTCAGAGCACTTTTTATTCAGCCACTTCATCCCAATGAACTCAACAACAGGCTATAGTTAACAGCAACGGTAAAATGGTTCAATAGAAACTGGAGGTGTGTCAAAAAACAAGGAAGAGGACGGGAGGGGAGCAAGGACTGCTTTTCCTCAGAAAATTCCTACATAAATAAGAAATTAAACTGTTTCTTTAATGACTTACTCCCTGAGCCAGCTGATCAAGGAAGAGCATTAATCAGACCAGGAGGAAATGTCTTTTGCCGCTGAAAAAGGAAAAGAGCTAGGTTATGTGGTGACACAGCAGGGATGGATAAAATACTCCGCAGAAAATGACTGACCTAAACGATCATCCAAACAAATACAGACAAAACCATGAACTTAACTTTCCTATTCTGATGAGTCCGTGTTTTTCTGAGTCTATGCTTTCAATAATATGCATATTTTTCTTTTCTCGTGGTGAGATCTTTCTGTTTACTCAGGAAGCAAGCGGAGCCAGAAAGGCAATAGCGCGTCCCTTCCGCCATCCCGCGGGTGCCTGCGCAGAGGGGCAGGAAGAAGGGGTGGCAACACTGCTCCAGGACAGCCATTCCCTAGACAAATCTCGACCGGCACCAGGCTGACACCCCAAACTCCTTTCAGGCAGGAATTGTTTACCCATCACGCTAACAATTTCAGCACTGTTGGCCAGGGCTGGACCCAAACCAATTCCATATTCTGTATTCTGCTGCCATCCCCCTCGGCCATCCCCTCCTATTTGGTGAAAAATTCCAGAGAGGAGCCTGTGGAAACTCTGTCCATATGACCAGAACGTGGCGTCCGAGATCAGACATCATTGTAACGGCTGGGAAGATGGTCTTTATTCTCACAAGACACTTTCCCTCAGGTTTCTGGTGGGATCTGAGTTAAACTTTTACTGTTCCAGCAAGCTGTATGCTCTGTATTCTGGAGGGCAAGCAGGCTGAGATCTTGGCACCAGTGCTGTTCAACAGCGCACAGAGAACGCTTTGATTGATTTATTTGCTGAGCGCTTTTTTTTTTACCTGGGGTGTACTACCCGCAGGCATTTCCAATACCGCGCAGCACAGGCGTGTGCAGTGGATGAGTTTTCTGCCCAGCCGTGTCACAGAGGCTCTGGGCTGGCTCAGGACGTTGTGCCGAATGTGGTGCATTCACAGGGTGAGAACTCTGGGTTCAGGTCTTCTCGCTCAGGGCCAGCATAAACTGGGATGGAAAAGGGGCACAGCCAGCAAGAAACAATTTGCCTGACCCCGCAGCAGGCTCCCTGAGCAGCCTGCACCCCTTTCCTGGGGTGGAAGGGGCAGGGTACGTGAGCCAAACACTGGTGTGATCACCCTCAGAAAAACATCGAGAACAAAATGACGTCGCTCCCTCTTGTGATCACGCAGTGAAGCAGGGACCATATAACCTGATGGTCTTCTTCGTAAGTCCCTTTTCAGGTCCTTGTCGTTTTACGTATCTCAGACCATTAAAATCAGAGCAATTTGAACAGTTAGGTAGTTAAAACCATACAGAAGTTTCGGGTCACAGTCGTCTTCTCTCACTTTTATCTGACAGAATGGAAGCTAAATGCACATTAGATCATACAGACTGAAATGTATTGAGTTCCTTCAGTCTTTACAATGTTTTGTTTCAAGGTCGTGCTGGTGGAGAACGGCTCGAGCCAGATGTGGGGGAAGCACAGTGCATAGGTCAGGATGGTCGCTTTTACTGTGGGGAATCCAGAATTCTGCAGGACACTTTTTAAAATAACTAGGGCATGTAAACACCAGCATGAACCAGGATTTCTATCTGTACCTCTCTATTTAGAGGAAATGAATGCCAGTTATTCAGTGAGCATATAGTCATGCTTTGGCATTCATGTACTAACTGAGTTTGGTGAGGAGTCTGTATTTGTGGTATTAATTGGCAGGTTTTTTCCCTTTTTAGGACACAAGTCAGTATTTCTCATGCTCAGTAACACATGCAGAAATTAAATCCCAAAATTTTATTATTGGGATAAGATCAAGGATCAGAAAATATTGGGATAAGATCAAACTGCTGTAAGATTCTGAAATAAAAATTATCTGCCTTTTTATTGGGGTGCATGGTAAGTTTGCACTGCACATCAAAAAAAAAACAGTTGTCTACTGGACATCCTTTTATTCCATTTAACGGGCAAAATCCTTAATTTGGCATTTGAATCTCGCAGTCTACAACTCTGCAATAAATATGCCCAATCGAGTTCTACAAGAAGTCACAGAAGTCCCAGTGACTTCAGCAGGAACTAGAAGAGGCCTCTGTTTACCAGCACCATTGTTCTAAAGTAGTGATTTCTGACACCACAAAATAAGTTGTTTGTCAGGGATATTATTCTATTAATTGTTTCTTAAGCTTTACAAAGGCACGATGGAGAGAAAATGTTCCTGTTGCCCCCCCTTCCATAAGAAGCTCCATTGTGTTCGTAATTCGTCTGCTCGTAAGCCGAGGATTTACACCGTACATTTTTAACATGTTTTCATCTACATTGGTTTTGTAAGTTTAAATAAGTTCCCATCTGCCAAGTGCTTCCAAAGACCGTTGGCGTTGAACCAATTCAAGAAGCTTGCCATGAAGATTACACACCAGTTGTGCTCATTCAAAACAATGACTTCTGACCACTGCACCAGAAGAAAATAGTCTCATTTATTGTCTCATAATCATGCATCTCTGCAGTGCTAGTTCCACTTCTGCCAACGAGAAGGGTGCTCCTTTGATATTCTACAAATATTTCAGCTCAATCTCCTTAACACTGTGCAGTTCTTTGGCTCCTTAGGTTTGGTTTGGTTTTGTTTGTTGAAAGCTCTTGTTTCAGTTCGGTGTCTAAAGAAAACAAAGCAGTGTTGCTTGCATTGTTAAAGCCAAAAGTAGGGCCACAGAAAAAATGTTCTTCTTGGAAGATTTTGTAGATTGGTATTCATGAAACAGCTGGAGATGAAACATACAATGCTAATCCTGTCCAGTTGCTCCTGGTCATGTTGCACATTCAGGAAATTCATAATTAGGTGGTTATATCCCCAGCGTTTCCCCTGCAGCACTCTTTACAACTAGCAATTTATCTTCTTTCTTGTCATTAAAAAAAAAAAAAACTACAAAGGAAAAAGGGGGGGGAGAAAATACAAGGAGGAGTAACTTAAAATACGCTTAATAGTTTCTGCCCTCTGTAAAAAATTCAGATGTTGTCATTTCTGTACGTACCAGTAAACGTCCATTGCCCTTTTCTATCACAGTATTTTTCCTCTGTGCTGTATATCCTTCCTACTGACAGAATTTATTTTTCCTGTTATTTTTTTTTCTTTTTCCTTGCCAGTTATGCACACGCTTTCCTGTAAAGGCAGCCACACCTGATAATTTAGAAATAAACGCTTTCGTAAGTAAACATTTATTTTTCTTGCTGAGTAGAAGCATTATACAGGGGGGTTTATTCCCAGCTCCCTCTAAGGTTTCTAATTAATTCCTAAGTAGTTTCTGCTTTTTATTCTGACTTCTCTAGTGGTATCATGAAAGCCTTTCCCTCTATACTGCATTTTACAGACTGCTTTGTCAAAAGTTCATATTCATTTAGAATCAATCAGGGTACAACTTGAAGGATTTTTCTTCTTTTTACAGCCTTTAAATAGAACAGCCTTATCTACTGTTAATTACATGCATATGCAATGTGGAGATTTTTGTCTATAGAGCAATCGACAAGAAACGTTGCCAGTTTCGAATTAAACTATTATCAGTGACTCAGCAGATTGGCTCTGGAACAGCAAAACATCACATACAGGCTTTTAAAACAAAGGTTATTACTGATTTTTCCCAAAAGTAATTTTAAAAAGCACCTGGGAAAAACAAAAAGAGGAATACTTAGATAACACTGCTAGTTACAGTTCAGGAGTTTCCAAGCCTGTGATTAGCAAGCTACACTGGTGGCTCAGAAGCCTGGCTTTTCAAAGATAAAAATACAGTACAGCAGCGTACAGTAAATGCACAAATAACTTTAAAACAACAGAAGAGTCATAAAACTCTCCAGTGGCAGCTTAGACCCCAGATCACAGGATCACCATAAATCACAGCGAGGCATTGCAGAGCCTCCTCGCAGCACTTTCAGATCCAGAGGAGCCTCTTGCCTTGCCGTGCACTTGTGCTTCAGCTGCAGGTTCCCTTTGCTTTCTGGATTTGGCCAAATGTATTTTTAGTCACAAATGCAGCAAAAATACACCTAGACGAGGTGTTTTTTTTGTTTTTTTTTCCTAGCCAGCAGTGAGCATCTCCAATTCCCTGGGTGACAGAAGATGGCGTTTAGTAGTGGGGGAGCAGAGGACTCACTGCTTTTGAATGGAGGCGCCCATCCATGCCAACATACAAAGCCACCTGGAAATGTGTGATTTCCAAAGGGGATCTCCTCCAAATCTTTATATATCTGCAAGGAAATACATTCCTTTATGCCAGGTGCAAGACACTTATGAGAAATGTATCACCAAGTTTCAATATACTATCTCAAAGAACTCATGGGATGATGTAAGACAGTTTTTAGGTTCCTCTCAGTCAATGACTTTTTTTCCTAGAGCTTCCCCAAAGCTGCATGAAAATACATAAAATATTACTTTGAAAAGCAGTCAAGTTTTGAAAATGATTTACCAAGTTGCTAACTTTTCCAGACTTAAAACGTGATGCCTGAGATAATATGTCTGTTTCATGTTGATAAATAATGGAGTCTGGCATACAAATGTTCTGGTATGGCCTTGGAAAAATCCCTTCAGCTAACTGTGCCTTAGGCTAGAATGATTTAAAAAAAAATGCTTATTTTACATTTCCATTACTTCTTTTATCTACAACAAATAGCCAGGCTTAAACTCTCGGTCATGTTCTTTCACACAATCACGCCCAAATTCTACCCACCTTTATTTATTTGTTTTTGTTTTTCAACAAAATAAAGATCTTGCAGCATGCCCTACAGATCAACAAAACCTCAAATTATTTTTGGTTAAGAGAAGAGCAACCACTTTGAAAAAGCCAGTATAGGCAGCGAGCTCCTGTCTTCTTGTATGCATCCTGCAGACCACAGCTGTGATGTGCAATGGAAGTGAAATTGTCTCTTATGTGAGTAGGTCCTGAGTCATTTGATGGCTGATAGGTCAAAGATGAACTTAGGTTTCACTTGAAAGCCAGCCACAGAGCTGGAGGTGTGATCGTAGGGTGTTCAGATAACATAAATGGATTCTTCACAAGTTTCTGCTTTCATTTTTTTTTTAAACCTTGAAGATTCAAATGGTTTAGACAAATCTTGAAGTGACAGAAAAGCAAACAATAACTTTCGCTACCCACACAACGATTATGGGAGGCTTCATTGATTGTTATTTAAAAAAAATGCTTTGTGATCTACAAAAGAGTTGTTATGGAGCAAAGATGCGATAAAAATGCCAATTACTACTGTTATAAAACTTATGCCATATGCAGTAAAGAGTAAATACATGTAATAGACGTTTCAGAATGAATGAAAAACCTCTTGTAGAGGAAGACTCATCCTTTCCCTGGCAGTAGATGTGCCTAATACTTCTCCTGTCAGTTGTCTCAACACGGTGCTATCCCATACATCAAGGCAGAAGGGGCTTAGGAAGTCCCCAGTGAAGTTTATACCCCTTATACCCCTCCCTACGCAAGGCTGTTAAATGCCTCGATCAAAAATAGCTTTGAATATGAACACTAACAGGTGGCAGATAATTGGGTGTGCATGGATAACCCTTCTCTCCGTGACAGGCACACACATGATGGAGTTCTGCAACCCTCACGACTGTGAGCCCCCAGCCGAGATCTCGGCCTCGCTGCAGCCTGGCACCATGATAGTGCCTGCGCTTCCGACGGGTTTTACGCTCAGACACTTGGAAATGCTCGTAAGAGAACCACTTAACAAGTCTTTTCTCTAGCTGCCTCAGTCTCTCTCCCCATGCCTTCAGCAATCTGCTTCACTTCCTCTGGTCCTTATTTGTCCCTCAGTGAGGAGCTTCAATTTCAGAGCATCCTCAGTGCCTCGCAGTCTGTGGTTTTTCTCATTTATAACTCACAGAATCAATCATAGAATGGGCTGGGCTGGAAGGCACCTTAAACATCATCCAGTCCGACCAAACTCCGTGGTTCCTCCCAGCTCTACTTGCTGCTGACTGAGAACAGGAAAGGGAGAAGAAGCTCCAAGAGCCACCATCTCCCTTACTGCAGGCTCCATCTCAGACAAGGCTGTAAAGCCCCGGTTACAAGAGCAGTAACGCTGGAGATTTCTTCTCCATATTTATCCTGGAGCAGGCATGTCTGCTGAAGGTGTCGGAGTCCGTGATACACTTCATGTCAACTTGACACCTCTGCGCTAACCCTGCATCTGCTCTGGGACTAAAGATATAGTTGGGACAGCAGTGACAGACAGTGCCTGATCTGGCACGAAGCCTGGCTGTTCAGAGTTAATCCATCAGAATTTTTTAAATAAACTGGAGCTGGCAGAGAGACTTCAGACCAAGTAAATACTTGCTCTCATATGGCAGCACTTTTAATCCCTGTCCAAAAGACGCTTTTACTGTCATCACAGCAGTCCCCTAGTCCTTTGGTGTTTCAGTTCTCCTGTAGCTGTAAAATAGGGATTGCAGCACCTCTGTAGTGGGATTCACACAAATACCACGTGAAATCGTGCAGCTCCTTGGAAGCAACGCTGAAATGATATTGATCGTTTCTCCTGACTGGCACTAAAATCTTCATAACCCTAACATGCATCAGTCCTGCAGAGGGCTGGGGGTACGTGTACGTATATTTGACTTCACCCAGAGATTAGCATTCAAAGTAGATGAGGCTGCTCGTTCTGTGAGACAGTTACGAGAGTACACTGGAGCATTCAGAATAATCAAGTAAGCACATGCAGGATCAGGGGCCAAGATGCAGTTGTTTGGAAAAAGTATAGTTCTGTCTGGCACAGAGAAAACTCCAATGAAAAATGATGTTGATTTCAACAAATACTCAAGATATTCCCATATTTTACTTTATATTTCTTGTATAACAGTACAACTGAAAGGAGAGAGAGAGCCACAGCTATTCTTGTTGGGGAAAGATGTTAGCTACAGATATTTTTTTAAAGGTTGTCGTAGCTCATCCCTTTACAAGCTTGAACTTGATCCTGAAAACCGCTCGCTTCCATTCATTGATCTGTGACTCCGTTTTAGTGATAAAAAATGGCACCTGAATATTTTAATATAATCAAGTGAATTTAAAAGGGGAAACTCTTGTAATCTGTAAATTATGCATCCAAAACTTATAAAAAGTTACTTCGGTTAATCAGGGGATGAAGGAAAGGTGTTTAAAGTTAAAAACACTGAACGGATGCAAATGCTACATTTTAAGAAGTCAAAAGGTATTGCTAAAAACAGAAAAATGACCTTTTTTGATACGTTGATTAAACGATCAGGTGTTTTTTCACTTGGGACACCTGAGAGACAGAGAAACAGGTTAAGAGAATGAAAGCTGAGAGAGTGGAGACAAGATTCTAGACAGGTAAATTGTAAAACAAGCTAGTTTTTGCTTTAGGATGTTTCTTTAAAGAATGTGTGTTTGTGGAGCCGATAACTGAAAGCACAAGCACATGCGCTGCCCATACCACGCCATGTGGGGAGAGCCTCCACAGGCCAGGGAGATGAATAGGATTTTAAACCTGGGATGAAACAAAGTGAGCGTTTGCCATCTCCTGATTAATTACATTGGTGGAAATAAGCTGTTTAGTGGAATAGTAAGATCTCGCTGGGTGAAAAATGCAAGCCGAAGTTCATGCCCCTCACTTCAAAGACGGATGTAAAAAAAGAGCTGCGGTATTTCTGCGTCGCCCAGAACACACGTTTGGTTCGGCTGAGCCTTATCCCCCAGACTGCAGCTCCGCTGTAGCTTCATGGTGCAAAGTCTTCGGCAGCAATTCGGAGTTAAGACACAACTGCTCTTCTCTGCCGGTTCCTACCCCTGTGTGCTGCCCTCCCGGCTGTGCCAGCCCTGCTGTTTTTCACATCAGCGCTGCGAGTCAGGTCAGGAAATTGATCTGGCTGAAGAACAGCATTCCTAAGAATGTGCTGGTTTTTTTTTTCTTCCCTCCAGCCAGATAACTCCGACTGGTTTCACATGGCACAAGACTGAGTGGCACAAGCGCAGGGTGGTGTGCTGCAGTCCGGTGGCAGGAGGGGGACGAAGGCTGGAGGCTCAGCCAGCACGCAGCAATGCCGCCCGACGCGTGCGGTAACGAGTTAGAGCCACATCTCCTGCAGGCACATCGCACGCTGCGTTCTGTCAAAGAGAAACAATTCCCCTTCAGTTCAGCTACAAGGGACTTGCGGTGTGGAACAGAAAAAGCTGCATTATTTCCTCTCATTAAATATTTCTGACTAGCTGCAGTGTTCACCCTGTTGACAGACATGAAACCCTAGCAGGTCACTAATCCCCTACCTGCTCCCATAGGTAACTGACTCCTGAGCACAAGCGTTGCCTGCAGCATTTTGTGCTGGGAGGTGGCCCAGCTGCTACAGAACGAAGATCTGAGGTTGCTGATAATCCCGCAATCCCGGGGTTATGTTTCCAGTCTCACCCACACCCTGAGTCATGTGTCTGCTGCCTCAGTTCCTCCTTTTTGTTTCCCCGATGAGCACATGCGTGCACTCACATGCATGGGTGCGCAAACCGCACGGCGTGGGGTTCAGGAAGGCTTCCTGCGTTTCAGCTCAGATTTATGCAGCCTTGATTTCACCTGAAGGAGTTTTCTAAAACTTAAGTGCTTCTGGATGCTGAGGTGCAGCTGAAACAAAACACTCAGCTAGGCATCTTGGTGGAATCTAAGCAGGAAGAGTCTGATCGTGATGGTTTGGCTTGTAGGTACATGGCTAGTATAAATAGTTGTTTCCTCTAGACAGCAAAAGCTGCATATTTCTGTCTTTGTGGCATCTATCCATTATTTATCTTTCCTTGAGAACTCCGCT
Source organism: Anser brachyrhynchus (assembly GCF_964034855.1). NCBI lineage: Eukaryota > Metazoa > Chordata > Aves > Anseriformes > Anatidae > Anser > Anser brachyrhynchus. Next base: position 5,567,961 of record NC_137703.1, on the reverse strand, counting down.
AGTTCCTCTGCTGCCTGTTAGCCCTCCTCTCAACTTCTGTGTCCTGATCCTTGGCAAACTCTCCATCCATCCATCCTTTCCCCTGCCCCCAAACTCTCCCTCATAGCTGAAGGGTCAGCCTAATTATAAATCTCTTCTGATAGAGTCAACAGTACATCTACTTTGTGAGAGCTCTTAGTGTATATTTGTGAACCGTGCTGCCTCTGGTGCTGATGGCAGAACCAGCAGGTGACAGCACGGTGCCCGGCCAGCTGCCCTGGGTACGGCTGTGACCCAGGAGGGAAGGGTGCCAAACCCGGCGAGTTCTCATCTCCTGCTGTGGAAGTCCAGTACTTCTCTGTCATCTAGGCTGGTACTGGGCTCTTGCTGTCCCGAGCCTTATAAACAGGTCTTTTTAGGGTATGTGCAAAATATTTTCCTTCCCGTGCTGTTTTCAGGAACACTCATTTAGATTTGCTTGCTTTTTCTGCACGTTGACATGCAGATATCCGGAATGCCCGAACAGATCTCAGTTCAGAATTGCTGCTTCTGAAAAGAAGCCGGTCATCCTTCACTTTGTATACAGATCACTTTCTTCCACAAATAAAGCTGGAATTAATTCTCCATCAGGATAAAACCTTTTCAGGTGAAAGCATTTCTGAACTTGAAACGCCTGGGAAAATGAATGCAGCAGCTTCCCCAGACATCCCAAAATCTTCAAAAGGAGTAAAAATGAAGGAAAAAACACTGGCAACAGCCAACAGCTTACTTTGAAAGGAGCCCATGTGGAATGATGGAAGTGCTTGGAAGGGAGACTTCCCAAGGGTGAAAAGTGTTGCTTAACTGCAGGACTCTTTGAAAAGACCTGTCTGTGCTTAAACTCCAGATTCAGCTCCGTGCTCTTCACCCAGGCATGTTTGTAGCCAACGTCAGTCAGAGCCAGAACACTGACTTCTCGGGAACTGTTATTTTTTCTTTTCCTTTTATTTTTGGAACCAGTTCAGAACTAGTTGTGAACGTAGTCCCTAAATTATAAATGACTAGCTGTGATAAGGGACATGCCTGCTTCTGCAGTAGACTCACTCCTTTGAGCTGTTGTCCTCTGCGCGTTGCCCTAACGCAAGTCCTCCTTGGTGTCCAGTGCTGAGCTAATAATTATTTATATGCCTCAGAGGGGTTTCAGGGAGAATCTACATTATTTTTTCTGTGCTGTGTGAAAAAGCCCAGAGAAGATTTTTTTGTTTTGTTTTGGATGGTCCCAGTACCTGTTGCAGACTAGATCATATTTTATTTCTTCTTTGGAGGCTCTGATCTGTCTTTGACCTCCTCATTGCATAACTAAAATGCTTTCTTGGTGCACTTGAGTTTCCTGAAGACTTCAGTCATTGCATGTGGAGGATGCGATGTGAGAGGCTGGCATTTTGAAACAACCCTTCAGGGAGTCCCTTGGGCACTGCTGGCTCTCGGGACGCGTAGCACGAGCTGAGGCTCTGTTAGGATGAGAGGCCTTTCTACCTGTGATGTTACCGAGACTTTTCTATCAGGATTGCGTATTTCCAGAGCAGACATCTTTGATCATGTCCTACCTAGTACAAGGAGCGACCCATCCAAACCAGCGGTGTTGTTTAGACTCCCACTGACTTGTTTGGGTGTCCCAATTCAAGGAAAAGCTGCAAAAGCAAAGGCAGAAATAGAGTTCCTCTTGACCTTCCGTTATCTATAGACAGAGTCATGGGTCCATAAACTCAGTGTTTAGTTAAAACATAACTGCTGGTACTGTTAAGTTTATAATGAGGAAAATGAGGCAGAGATCAAAAGATTTGCTTTTTGTGGGTTTAATTTTCTTCCTCGTCTTTGCACTTTGGTCGTAAACACTGCAGTCCCCCCTCTGCCCTCCTGTTCCATATACTGAAGATTAAGTTGGGAAATATTTTTAGAAAAGGCGTAAGTATACAGAAGGGAGTATTAGACTGTGACCTTATAGCTGCGTTTGAAGTTTTTGAAGGCTACATGGCAAACATCCTCGGTATTTCCAAATTCTCAGGAAAAGGAGTTTCATAGATTGCTCTTCATTAATTTAAGTGTACTAATTGGCCACATGTATGTTTATTCCATCTCTCTCATGCATGCACACAGAGCAAAGCCAACACATATATTCCAAGAGGCCTGAAACAGATAATGGATCCACAGTGTTGCCTCAATAGCTACTGGCATGGAATAAAAAGTACACAGCAAAACAGGAAAAGGAAGGCTAAAACTCGATTAAACAGATTGCTGCATTCAGGAGTGTGCAGTCATCTGGGAACTTAATGAAAAAAAGTTGAAAGAAAAAGTTAAAACAAACAATATACAGGCCTCTCTTGTATTTTTGAAAATCCCTCGCCATCTGTGTGGTAAAATGCCTTCAACAAACCAGCAAGCAGCATAGAATTGATGTATAGAATTAGCCTTTCATTCCCTAACGTAAGCAAAATATCAGGTTATTCCTCATCACTGGAATCCAAATTAGGCCTCTGCTGTTTGACAGGAGCTGGAAGGAGGATATCACGGATTCAAAGAAGGAGCTTCTTTGTCTCTGTTACAGGGCACAAATATAATTTCTCAAGGTAAACACATGTTATCAATAGAAATTTATGCCACATGTATGTAACACAATATGGCTTCAATTATCTGTAAGAAGAGGTGTGCAAAATCAAGGTGATTTAAGAACCTGGCCTATCACCAAAGCCAGCTAGATCTCTCGCTGTTTCTGTCATTTGAAGCCAAGATCTCCTGCTGAATACTCTAATCCTCTTTAATCCTGATTTGGATTTGAACTTGAACCCCAGGTCCTAGAATAAATCAAACACAGATCTTAACATGCTTTTTCCAGACCATTTCTGATGATAACACAGCCTCTATAGAAATAATCTGGCTTTCCTTCTATAACAATTTCCAAGAGCTATAGCAAGGAATTCGGCTACTTTCCTGACTGATTTCACAGACGTACATTTTCAGGTTGGGTGATCTAGACAAATTCTGCCCCATGCCCAATCTCCCCAGCCCCTCCAAAAAACACACAAACAAACAAACAAAGAGAACAGTCTTTCACCACTGTTTTAGGGTTTTATATTAGTAAATGTGAAAACTGTTTTAGAATAAAGACTCTGTTGGGGCAGTCTATCAGGTCAGTTAAGCAGTGCTTTTCCACCTTGCCTGCATCCCATGGGACTCCTCCCGATCTTCAGGGCAATCAGCTCAGCTGCAGTATTTGAGTTCTGCTCTCGCCCCACAAACTGACAGAGCTTTTTGAAGGGACACGTGCTGCTTCCCACTGGACAGAAGGTGCAGGAAGGGACTCTTTTCAACTAAGTAAAGCAGAAACGCACCTGTTCTTGCCCTGGTAGGAGCAACTCTAACCAATGCTGCAGGTCATTACCACCAGAGTCCAAGAGAAGCAAAGCTCCCCTGCGATGCTACCAAGGGCATTACGTCTGGGGAAGTGCCGTCTTACTGATGGATCGTGTAACACAGGACATTGCTTCCTTACGCATGAAGTCTTCTGGTCAGAAGGGATCTTACTTGGTTAGCCCAGCCTGGGCTAGTGAATCCTTTCGAGGCTGACCTGTAAGTAGCTCTGCGTGACCTTCAAGAGCCGGATACCTCTCTCAAGTCAGACTCAGGTAGCTAAAATCTGGCCTTCCAAATGTTAATAACACAGGAGGTAGAAATTAGAACTACCATGGAGCTCTGGGTTACTTTGGAGGTGGAGCAGGACCTCTCATTACACCCAGAGAGCCCAGACTCCTACAGACTACTTCTACATATAGCCCAGTCCCCATTAAAGTGATCGTGGTTGGGAGCACCAGCCAGCTAAGGTCAGTGGCAGGGTGGTTTGTGCTGTGGATGCTTGAACTGTATCTGACCTGTAAACAAGTAGAGGATTTCGAGCTCTTGTAGAGCCAGTGTCTTAACCTTCATTTCTACAAATATTTGTCCAGAAAAATAGGAAACGTTTTGAAAAAAATAGGCGTTATAAGTGTATATGTTGAATTTCCACCTGTGTGAGCCATAGAGACCAAAGATCATTTCATGGAGCTGGAAATATCCCTACAAGTTATGAAGCCATGATAGCACAACAGACAGACGATTTATATGTAGAAGTAGGGCAGTGGAACCCTGGTTGCTAACTTTCTATCTATTTATTTTTTAAAATAAGGTTCCAGTCCCATAGAAAAAAAAGAGATACTAAAACTTTAAGATGTAGTGCTCATCTCTGTCTGTCTGACGTCAGATATGGGACTTTGTGCTCCACTGGTAACGCAGGGAACCAGGCCTATTTTAGCAGCCACATCAGAGGACAGGTTTGCAGCCAGAGCTGCCGTTTCCCCCAGCAGCTCCCTCCTGTGAGATGAGTTTTTGTCCTTGTTCACGGGTCCCCCACCGCAGAAACACTACAGATGTGAACATCTAAGGTGGGGACATTTCTCTCTGAGCTCTGCTGAGCATTCAGCTGCAATCCCTGCACCCGGTGGAATGCAGGTGGTAGGCAGCAGTCTAATTACTTCAAGGACTGCAAATAGAGGAAAAAAAGTATGCAAGGAGATGAAACCCCGGTCCAAATGGAATCAGAAGGAATGTAGCTGTTTACATGAATGGAGCCAGGATTATCCCTCTAGCCAAGATGATAAGACCCTGAAGTTTATCTATACATTTACTCTTGTTTTCTGCCAGCAATAAACACAGTAAAAAGATAAAGAAGTATCAAAGAAGCTGACTGTGCTACAAGGGATGTTTCTCCTAGCTTCAGGCCACAAGCTTATCTTGCACAAAGCAGTAAGTATGAAAGCCGTTGTGCAAACACTACGCACCATTGTTTATTTTGTCATATCACAGCTAATCATAACCCTTTCAAAATGCTGACCCGGTATTATGGAAAGCACCACACTGTCATTGCTGTGGAAGGTAGCCACTGCTAGATTGGAGAGTTCACTTAAACCACTTCAGCTGTGGCTTATGTGCAGCGTTGTGTGGGGCTTCACAGCTCGTCTGCTCTTCAGAATGAGAACTGAGTACAGGCAAGATCTGTTCTGCATATGAACTTTGACGTAGTCTAAGATCTGACTTATTTACTATGCCATGCATGACACCGTCGTAGCTCTGAAACTCCATTTCTCCATGCGTTGACAAGAGAGAAGGGCTTCACCACGCAGCTCTTCCCAAGTGCTGTTGTAACCATCATTACCTCTGCTATTTTAGTGTAGGGGTGTGTCAGAAAATGGTGATTTTAAGGTATTACTGGTCACAGCTATTCGTCCTCAGCAGGACAAACACACCACCACAGCGAATCAGGTGTATCCCAGACGTGAACAAGTAACTGCTCATGACTTGATGTATGGGTTAAGTGTCCATTTGTTTGAGAGTTTCTTTTACGTGGGACACTCTGAATGCCCATCGTCTACAAATCCTACAGAAATGACCATTTGACCTCAGACAGCCGCTGCTGATTTACTGGACTGAAAGAATCATCACGTGGAGAAAGACAAAATGAGGAAACTGCAGGGACTTGTGCTGCCTCGCTGCTGAAGGCTACAGCCTCTAGCGGAGCTGGCAGCACACCTGCCCGGACCACAATTTAAGGTCGGGCATATTAACCAAAACTCTCTGTAATTTGCACTGAGATATTACACTGAGCTGGAGCAGCAGGATTCTGGCAAGGGGCAGTTGGCAGCAGCAGAGCCAGGGAGGACAGAAGAGCAGCTAGAGATTTCAGCCTGTTTTCCTTTGCAAGCGTGACGTAGGGGCTGTTGATTGTTTTTGTACTTTTCTTTTTTGGTGAAGATGCTGACACACACTTATCTCCATTAAAAAAAAAAAAAAAGGACTTTGACAGGTAAAGCTTTTCAAAAACTTCCTCCCAGACAAGAAATTTAAAGCCTACTTGATTTGTTTCCAGTTTTGATTTCTGCTTGTTGCAAGCACCACCAGTTTGAAGGCAACAATAATGCTCCCAGATACACCCGAGGCTAGAAGGGCATTGGCGTTCCTCGTCCTTGATGGACTTGATGCGTTGCAGGGTTCATCCTTCCCGTCACATGGCCTGACACATGGGGAAGAGACAGAATTACACAGCCTTCCTCCTCCCTCATCCTCCTGGGAGCTCTCCCATGGACACGGTGCACCGGACACCGCCTCTGTCAGCAGGCTCCAGCCCTGCTTCCCTTCTCCTCACAGTGAATAATCTCCAGCTCCTACTGGGCAGCAGCAGCAGAATGGAAAATTTTACCTCTTTGTTTATCCACCACCAGTAAAAAGGTTTAATCTGCGTCTCTGGTCATTTAATGCCCTGGGACCAGCACCTGAAAGTGTACTGCAAGTCCAGGACCATTGCCATCAGCTTCCACTCGCTTTATTAGGTTCAGGAGGAGCCAAGCCCAGGGAAGCAGGGTCATTTTTCAGCTCTTGCACAGTTCTTTAGCCAGTCGCTACCCTTGCCTGTGTGGCTACAGCGCCAGGCATCAGTGTGTAAATCAGCGCACTTCTGTCTTGCTGAGTCTGCTAGACAAACTCCCAGCAGAGGTGTGAACTTCCCCAATTAATCTTAATGAAGTGTTAACTTCAAAGCTGAGCTGCAGCCATTTATAGGTTAATAGAACCTTACAGAAAAAGCCTCCCAGCTTGAGTCATTAGAAAACAGCTCCAAGGGGACAGGATTGGTCAAATTTGGGGGTTATTCTGGGATCTGGAAGAAATCCCACTTCACTGACAGCCTTTGCTTGTGCACCACTTCCATTGCAGCTGCATTGTTAGGAGACCGAAGGGTCAGGCAGCCAGACTGGAAAAACTGTTCTGTGAACGCACGCTAAAAATATCACTGGAATTGAGCAGATGGCACCAGATAAGGAGGCCGGGATGATAACGTCTGTAAGGAACTGTGTCAGCTTACTGAGCTAAGTGATGCCCTTGCTCATACTATCCTTTACCTGACTCATGGCAGTGAAGTGGCAGAGCCAAATTCAAGTCCTGAGCCTAGATTTAGCCTATGTATTTTCAGGATCCTTTTCCCCACATCGTGACTTCAGGTCAAGTATTTTACCCTGAAAAATAATGAAGTGTATGCTTCAAATGGGCGTGTAGGTGCTCGTGCTGTTACTATGACAGTTTTTGCTAGCATCACGTTCAGCCATTCCACTCGTGCATTTGCAAGTGGGTATTTAGGGTCATGGACAAAGGTCTATAGGAACAAGTCCTTCATTTTTAAGAGTCATACAATCTTATTTTCCTGGTACTGTGCAGCAGAGGCAGAGCCTTTGCAAAGAAGTCTTCCCCAACATGTCTCTGCCTGCGTTTTCCTGCTGGAGGGATCTGGTTTGCAGCCAAGGAGCCCACCTAAGAACGGGGAAAGGAGACAAGGAAAGCAGGGTTTGGAGAACTGGGGTGACCCATCAGTACGTATTCACATCCCATTCCCAACATAAACCAATTGATCTTTTTGCTTGTTAGTTACTCTAAACTAGAAGAAATTTATTGGACTGGTGTAGCTGTAGGGCGCATAGAGGCAGGCTGGTGGAACACGCCCTGGGGGCAGGTTCACCGGTTCAGACTTGTACAGCTCACACTGCAGCTAGTAAAAACCGAGGTACCTCATTTTTAACTGTCAAAGGCAATAGGAAAAGCATCTCATTTGAAACAATCACATGGATCTGTTTGATATATCCCAAAAAGGCAAAGCTGCTGTGCTGAGCAGTGCAGATTTCACTCCGGATACAAGAACTTAAATATAAAAGAGGAAGATCCTTCCTGGCGCTTTATTACAAGCTCCCTCGAAGACCTCTGACTCAGCTGATTATTAATTGCCAGAACATGCCCACATTTGCCTGTGTAAGCTTCTAAAATATAAAATGGGAAGAAAAAGAAAACGTTAAATTATTCCTATTTTGAGAAGTTGAAAAGTAAATGGCTACATTGCCATGGAGGCTGTTTTTTGTTTATACTAGTAGCTAATAATGAGGAAAAACTACAACTAGCTGACGAGAAGCAGGAGCTCACTACCAGCGCTGCAGCCCTGACCTCCCCCTCGGCCATGCTGTGCCGCGAGCAGTAGTAGCAGGGCACAAAGCTTACAGAGCTTTAGCTTGGCTGACAGATGTTGGTCAGATGATGCAGACAGCATAACCAAGCGAGCACTAGCTCTGCCACATCCACGAGACTCACTTCCGAGTACCTCACAGCCAGCTACGCTCCCAGGGTGAGGAGGCAGTTGTTTTCACAGCGCAGGGTGTTTTCACACTAGCAGTTGATGTGTGTCCTCCTTTCTCTGAAGTGTCGTGTTAGAGAGGACAGCCCGTTAATCTCGGCTTGCTAACAGCAGGCACAGTCACCAGGGGAACAGCTCGAAAACCAGGGGGAGGCGAAAGGTCCCACTCCTTTCAGAAGCAGCGGGTCACTGCAGAGCCAGAGGTAGGACGCAGTTATTTTAACTAACATAGTTTTAAGCTGACCGGAGAAAAACCTCTCAGCAGCTTCACGTCCTGACATCTGTTGAGCTGTTGTGACACTGCTCAGTCACGAAGCCACATTTACAGCTGCCAGTAAGTTCTTTGCTAAATCAGAGAGGCTTTTTTTTATTATTATTATTGGAGTGGGAACTTTAGTGGATGTTTACTACAAAACACAAGTTGCACAGGCTGAGAGCTCGGTGCTGCCTCTCCCTGCTCCCGTCTCTGTCCCCCTCAGGAACACAGTGGTGAATGCTGACCCCCCACCCATCACCTCCTTCCTAGTGCATACGTTCAGGTGGAACGGTGCGTGCCACACAGATCACACAGGCGTCCTTTAAGGACAAGCTCCAACACGAGCTAAGCATTCAGCAGCTCCCAGTACAGTAGATTCCTTTTGCAACTGGTTCTGTATCCAACTTGAAAGCCTGGGCTGTGCTCTGTTCTCCAAAAACTGACCTTGATGTATGTATTGGAGCATAATGGAATAATACTTGAGCTTGATTTGTCAGCTATAATCTACACCCTTTTTAGTTTTAGTTGCATAACTCATCTGTTCTTCATTTAGAAGACTTTGTAGGGACCAAAAACCAATTACTAGGAAAAATAGTGATTCTGCATTGTACAGATCAATTATTAATGTTTAGGACTTTGCACTATTTCTTCTCTAAGTTATTGCCACTTACACAGTAAAGGGAAAAAGGAACAAAGCATCTCATAACAGAGCAGCCCTATTGACCAGGGAGAAACAAGTGCTTCCCTAAATGCTGCCCAGCAGGTCTGCCAAGACATCACTAAATAAGTCATGTTATTGCACTTTTTTTGTCTGATTTGCATAACAGAGCCTGCAAGGGTTTAAAACCAGACCAACAAAGATACACCTTCAGATACGAAATCACCTAAGCTACAAAGGCACAAGTTCTTGAGCATCTCTCATCTCTTAGTTAAGCTCAGTACTAATAAACAGGGGGGTGTGAGTGTGCATGCTTGTGCCTACATATCTGTGTGCATAGATGGAATAAACAAGTAAACCATGACTCTTCAGTCCAAGAAAAAGTGCCTGAAGAAATAGTGTGGCAGAAGCCTACAGTGTCAGGTGACATGCAGAAGGTGAATAAGAGCTGATTGCTCATTGTACGTCACTTCAGGAATTAATAGGTGTCATACGAAGCTAGCAGATAGCAAATTCGAGATAAAGATGTTGTTCTTCACATTATCTGTTATGTCATTAAACTAGGACCCAGTCCCCCAGTGTCTGAAAAAGGTGAGCAGGGCAGGCCCAGAGATCATAGCCAGCTTCGGCCAAGAGCCCAGAGCAGAATGCAGCCTTACAGCAGCAAGGCAAAGCCAAGGCCAAGAAGTCAATCCACATGGAAAGGTTAGGATCAGGTCCAGCAAGTACCAGCTGGGTGCCTGGTAACACGCCAGGGCTGAGGGCAGAATGGGATTGCAGGCCATAGCCTGGACCAATATGGTCTACAAATAAATGGCAAAGTAGCTGAGGGATGATGGGGGGAAGAAGAGGGTTCTGAGGTCTTGTCACGTGTGGCATTTTCCTGTGTCATATGAATCTGTACTTGAGCATACACAGCCACAGCTTACCGGTAACGTGGGCAGTAACCTCCCCAGCTATTCGGCTGGAGGAGCTGAACTGTTAATGTTCAGGTAGATGAGGATCAGGCCCTGAGGATGAGGACTCAAACCAACAGACCGCAATCGCAGCACCTGCAGACAGGTATAGGCATGAAATAGCACTGCACAGGTCCACACAGTCGTGCTTCTGAGACCCAACACAAGACTAATGCCGTGATTTAAGTAGTGCTGTGCAATGTTAACCTCCTTCTGAACAGAGAAAGCTCCAAGAGACCCAACACCTTTTACTTTTCCTCCCATTGATGTTTCATGTTGCATTAAAAAGGCAGGAAATATCAAAGAATTGTAACGTGTCGATTCATGGCAGGGAGTCTGTCTGAGATGGCTCTTAAGCATATGTAATATATTAATAATTCTCAGTCTTTCATGATGTGGATTGGATTTTGACGGACTATGGAAAGTCAGTCAACGTGAATCACAGCCTGTCATGTGAATCACTTCCCCTTGCATCTCCGATCACACTCTGGCAGGGGTAACGATAACATTTATGGAAAACTAATGACAGTTATATCATTAATTTGTTAAGCTGCTGAAAATAAGAACACCAACACCAAAGTATCCCTTCTCTCTCTGTGGACCACTAATGATATATTTGCTAAGGTTGCTGAGCCATGGGAACATACAGTCCTGTACTTAATAACGTGAGTCATTCAAATGGAAATTTTCTGCTCTGAAATTTTATGACTCTAATTAACAGCATTAAAAAAATCTATATTTTATGCTTTTTTTGTAGCATTTTTGTTTTGAATATTACCTTTAGGATATTTCCATTTTTTTAAGAATTATAAACAGAAAATGAAATAATGAAAGTTCTACTTGTGAAAAAGGGAAGTTTATTGGCCTAAATTCATAGGTCGGTGTCCCACACCACATATCAAATTGAGAAAACAAATCTTTTTTTTCTTTTTTCCTGCTGATGCAGTACAGAACTCTGTTTTTAATTAAAAGGGCAGTTGCCATAATGACAGTCCAGGGTGTTGAGACTCTTGTTGTGTTTTTAGGTTGGGTAAACAAAGTGCATAGAAGGGGCTGAGGAAACGCCTGGGTTTCTGTAAGACTCAGCAGAAACAGACGACGATCGTGACACTGTGTATCCTACCATGACAAGCCATGACAAGTAAGAAAATGGATTTGGCCCATCAAATCCAGCACTTCATCTCTGTTACGAGGAATCTCTCAGTTAGAATGGGAAAGGGGAGCGATGGACCGCAAGTGACAAACTGCAGAGGCAGTAATGACAGGGAGACGAAAATACGGTACGGAGGACATTGCTGTATTAGCAAGTGTTAGACGGAAATGGCGAGGCGGGCAGCTAGCTAGAAATGGAAGACTCATCTGGACAGAGAGAGAGCTTCTACCCACAATTTGATCTGCAGCCAAAGCAAAAATGTAGTTGGTATCCTGAAAGAGCCAGTCCCATTACGCCGGTGTGATTTGCTGTTCTCCCTGATTTTGGTTCCACTCGCATGTTCTATTTCCATAGAAAAAAAATGTCCCTCTCCAGACAGTAAAACCCATGAAAGTGTCGTTATAAATGAGCACGGTCACGGAACAGCTCTCGTTCAACAGCTTCTTGTTGGCTTGCATGCTGCCTTTCTTGCTTCCCGCAGCCTCCTCCCCAGCCTGCCTTGGTTCCTGGAGGAATGCAGCACAGCGCACGTAGGACTTTTATCCAGGGCGCTTTGAGCTCTCAGCTTGTTACCACCAGCCACTGTGCTAGGCTTGGACATCCCAACTTACTTTCCTAATTCTGCAGCAGATTGTCTGCACATGAAAAAAAAGCCCTTGTATTATTTTAAGCTATTGTTGTGTATTAATAGCTTTATTATTCTTACAGTCATTTTTGTTAATGACACAGTACTTTGAGACAGCTTTGCATGGGAGGGTGCTGCAGTGTGCTGGCTGTGCGGTTAGCGATGGTAAGACTATAAAGATAACTTCCCATGCACATCATACGGCATCTTGCTTTGTGTTCAAGCTTGCTCTTTCTGTTAATCAATACTTTTTAGGATTTATTCAATCAAATCTTTCTATAGCAAGTTTTATACTCCTTGGCAATGTGCTGCTTCTGCTTCTTTTCCATTTTTCCTCCACCACTTCCAGTCCACAAACTCAGTTTCTTTAAGACTCAGCAGAGAGTTGAGCAAGAGGAGACTTGGGCAAGCTGAGAGCACTAAGGGGTGTGGGGAGGGAGAGCCCACACAGGCTGGTTTGGATTAGTGGGTTTGATAGGAAGAGTTTGGGGGCAAAGTAGCAGAGGATTGGAAACTGGGGTTTATCTTGTTAAATGTTATCGTGTTACAAATATATATTTAAAACAAAGACATATAATACATGGTTTATATAAATATAAAATACTAATGGCTTGATTTATCATTTAATCATAGCCCCATCCAGTGAATTGGGTACAGAAAGGGACCTCCTGTTTTCCTGCTGAGAACTGAGTCCTTCCAATCTAATGCCTTGGTGTGGGCTAGCTGCTAGGGAAGGGTGTCTCCAGGAGAGCTTGTCAGCTCAGCCGCACCGCTCCCCCGACATCCACTCTCTGTGCTCACCCCATTTCCCTGAGCACCAGACAATGTAATGTATCTTTGCTTTAGCCCCTTGTTCTCAGTCTCCTGTAACCCCGTTCTTGTTTCACCAGAGCCCTGATGGAGTCAGGAACGAAACACATCCTTTGCAGGAGCATTTTTCAGGGTAAGTGAATACTGTATCTCGAAAGCTCACTTAGAGAGATTACATTAACACCGAAACTTGTCACCTGCAAATGCATTGTCAGCTCGGCTGCTTCTGCGTCATTTATTCTTACAAAATGACAAGTGTACTAACATCAAAGTGTTTGGTATCACCAAGGAAGGAGGGAAATCACAGCTTAACTTCTTTTCCCTTCCTAAATCTCAGGCTGAGTTCTCCCAACTTGTAAAGCTGGAGGTTTCCTGTGCATCGTGGAATATAGGTCCCAAAGCCCACCAAGAAAGCGTATTATTTTCTGACTGCAGCAGCGCTCTAAATAATCTGTGTGGAGCCACCACAGTACTTGGTAGCAGTCTGTAAAAATAACCCTTGATTTCCAGACTCGATGGGCCTGGATCGAGTGTCCAAAATCTGGGAAGAGACCATGAGAAACTGCTCAGCCCCAGCCCTGAGACACGAGCAGCAGGGCCGTCCGGAGCGTGAATAACTGGAATTTGTATCAGGGTGATGGTGATGTAATTTGTACAGCTGGGACATCACACGAAAGCCAAGGAAAAATAAGAAACAACACATTCATAAACACAGACACACACAGATTAGCGGGAAGTTTCACCTCAGGAAATCATTGTGGCTCTCTGTTCCTGTCAGTAATGTGTCTGCAAATGTCACCCAGCAGCAATGCATCACCCCGTGAGCAGCCCCAGAACACAGAGGCGACCAAAATGGTAATGAGAAAGAGGTTGCCAAATACTTTTGAAAAAAAGTCAGGGATTGGACCCATCGGGAGAAAAATTACGCAATAAAATCAACAACGTGCCAAGAAAACCAAGGCCGAGGGAGGAAGCTGCCTGTGCCAGTCCTGGTCACAGAGGAGAAAGCTGTTTCCCTGGGAGAGGACACTGGAGCTGGATTCAATATTTGCTTCTCCTGCTGGTCGACTTGCTTCTCTACCGAGCATCTCAGACAACTGCTTTTGTCCAAACCAGTGTTCAGACCTGCAGCTGGACTAGGTTTTAACGTGGCATGGGAAAATTCCCTGCTCCAGAGAAGCCCTGTTTTCTTCCTTTGCCTCACCTTACAGCAGAGCTCTGCTGCCTGCCCTTAGAAGAAAGACCCCTGTTAAGTTCATTACAGACCAACGATTATACAGGAGAAAAAAAAATAGGGAAAAATCAGGAAAGTTGAGTTCGGTTCCCTGCTCTCCGTGAGCTGCTCACTGAAACAAGAGGCTCCAGGCACAAGCCAAAGGCTGCACCCTTAGGTAAAAGTAACAAAAGACACGGAGATTCCTGGCTATCCTGCTAGAAATAAGAGTCCACAAGGACCTAGCACTGCAAAACGTCTCTGGAGGTTCAGCCGCTGGTGCCCTGCTGCTGGTGGGACAGACAGTAATAGTTAGCAACCCGAATTCGGTGAGGCTCTGGCTATACAGAACAGAGGGTGTAAATGCCAGTGCCGTGCTATCACAGTACGGTAAAAAAAAAGGGCACTCACAAACTGTTTGTGTGCCTTTGTATAATTCTGAATAATTCTGATGAGCACCAAAAGCTGCGTAGCCTGTGGCTGTTCACTGTCTTCGACATTTTCCTCCAAATGCAACGCCCTAAGAAGTGTGGGGGCCATGCTCCGAGGAGCACTGTTATAAAAGCGCGGGGACGGCGCAGACATCGGCAGGGTCGCTTTCTGCATCACCGCAGGACTGCGGGACTGACCTGGGGCCTTCACCCTTGTGCCTGCTGCATTTCTGAGGCGCCTCCGGCCGCAGAGGCTCTGCTGCTATTGCCGGCCAGTTTGCCAATCGTGATGGCGATCACAAGTCTGCGAGGAAATGAAGTCACAACAGTGACTGGAAGAACTTCAGAAAAGCCTTCCATTAGGCAGCGGGGACTGGAAACCACTACTGACGAGGGCTGAACTGGAAGCAGTAGAAACCCCGTGTCTCGTTACGAATTGCCACAATACAAGGATTACGGACATGGCTCTGGTTGGCGGCGCCATGCTCCAGGTGGACCAAAGAAGGACTTGGCTCCGTGGAGTACTCAGAGTTTTAACAGGTTAACACTGGCAAGTTTGTTTAATACACTGAGCTCAGTTCCTGTTGGCTAATGTTAATGTTGGCACAATTAGGCTGATGAAAACACTGTGCAGATGTCCTCTGGTGATCCAGTCCCTCCCCAACACTTGTAACTATCAGATAATAAACTCTTTTTCCATGATTGTTCTGCTTGGTGATTCACAGAAGATTACTTACACTACTTCTCCGCTTCCTTTTGCGATGTGTCTGGGCTTCTTACCTAACCCAGGACTTTCTTCTCGGCCGCTCATTACTGGCCAGTCATGATTTCTCAGGGATTTCTTGCTGCTCGCTGCTTGTGGAGAGCAGGCCGGAGCTAGGAGCGCCCAGCACGCTGCTTGCTTCCAGGCTGGGGCCACAGCTCGGCTGTGAGTGCAGGGGAGGAGTGGTAACAGGCACAATTTCATCTCATCACTTGACTTGAAATCGTTACAAATCCTTCGGCTTGATGATTTTTTTTTCTTTAAATGAGAGCTTTTTCTCCTAACTGAACTTGCCTTACTCCTATGTAGTGGATTCCCAGCTATAACTTACTGAAAGCTATATCGAAACATGATTGTAAATTAAAGCTCCTGCCTTATTTAAACCTCTATTTAGAATTATCAGAACAAACCAGTTTTCCTATTGGTGCTTAATTAATTCTTGTCCATTGTTTTTTGCCTCTTATAGGTAAATTTTGCTATCTCACCCCTACTTTTAACGATGATTGCCTTTCCCTATAATCATTGCTAATAAAAAAATAGAAAAAGGAGAGGTAGATGTTGAAAAACCAAAGGCTGTTGGTGGTGGCAGTTGTCCACCATGAGAAAAGCAATCCATGGAACAATTACTGGCTGTAAGAGCTCAAAGGTATGAGACAAACCTTTGTTCCCTTTGAGTCGTGGCATCATATGGTGGCAACACTCTTCTGGTTCTCTTGGCAGCAAGCTCTAGCGCCAACATGAAGGCCAGGATGGATTTGAGTCGCTCCGCTTGCCCCCACACCTGCTGTCTTCCCGCTCAGTAAGCGCTGCTGAGATTCTGGAGCATTTCAGCGTTGTTCTGCAAAGGCCTCCATCCACGGCGTGGAAAGCAGACTATGAAAGGATGTGCTGGAAGCAGTTTTAGTCCCCTGGCTGTGTCTGGCCAGAGGAACGCGGGTTTCGCAGCGCTCAGACAGCTCCTCAGCCTGGGTGTGTTGTCTGCTCGGTGCCCAAGTTCCACTCCTTCCTCTGTACTCTCGATTTTACGGGGAGGAGAGCTGTGTGCGTGTGCCAGATGAGGGTCACTGTGTGGTATGGTCAGATTGGGTCAGAACAACCAAGGGCCAGGACCCAGGGACACCCAGGGGTACGTCCCCACAGCTCAGCCGAGTCGCACCTGGTGGCAGTCCCTACTGCCAGCAGGGGAAGAAACCCTTGATGTGATCTGCAGAAGCCAGACTGCCTCTGTGGCGCTGACTTATTTTCAGCTGCTAGAGCATATTAAGTAAGCATTTTCCCAGTATTACTCTTCCATGCAAGCCACCGCTTCAGTTGCCATAGGGATGGCTTGTGCCTGCCACTGGCAGGGATCTCAAGGCCATCTCTCCGGTGATGTGATGTCTGCTGTCAGGCAGTGAAAGCCCCCACTCATTTGCATTTCACAGCTACAGTGACGTTTATTGCCAGCATCAGAGCAGATGAAAAGAATGATTTGTTTTACTTAATTTATTTTTTCTCACATGCTAGTTACAATTCGATTTTATATTCTCTTTCGGTAGAAGTCAACATGAATCAAGCCAGGAAACTCATCAGCTGAGGCAAGGAATACAGTGCTGACCTTATCCCCAATCTAAAGATGTCATACACGTTTTCAAGAAACATAAAGCCCAAGGAATTGATCTGTGCATGGGGGGAATCAGACCCGAGCTGTGCATGGTGGGTGGCAGTGGTCAACTGTGTGCTTCAAAAGACATTCTCACAGAGTGTTGTTAGTCATTCATGTGCAATAGAAAATGAGCAAAGCAGCCTTTCTTCCACTGCATTGTTTTAGTGCACAAAAGTCTATGTTGACAGCATTGTTTCTTAATTAAAAAGTTTTGAGCATGAGATGTGATAAATAGGAACCTCTAAAAGGAGAAGCGAATCTATTATTCTAAGTGAAATCCAAGCTATGTGTGATTTGTGTTTCAGCAGACAATTCTGGGGAATTTGTCCATATTTATTAAACAATGCCATTTAGATAGAAACATAAATAGAATACCCCACTTTTCTGCTCACTGTAACAACTCACCAGTGCTGCGTTTGGCACTGCAAGAGCCACGTACCTTCGTGAGGACACCCATGGCCTTCTCTTGCTGCAGTAGGATGGGAAACAGGAGGTGGTGTTCTGGCACCCCTGAGGAAGGGAATGAATTTCCCGTTGATGCCTCCTCCCCAAAAGCTGGGAAAGTGGAATTTCCTTCTGCAGAGCCACTGCACACAGGATGGGCAGGGACTGGCAACCAAAATACAATGCTGAAAAAGAAAAATCAGGGTTCTGCCGTTTCAATATGCAGTGGCTCCTCTTCACAGGATGTGGGAAAGGAGAGCGGACACGGATCCATCTGCCCTGGGGCATCCCCCCGGCATTGATCCAGGCAGTGTGGATGTGAGTGCAGCAGAAAATAATGGATCTTAATAATGCCTAGTCCAGGGAAGGGCGAATGTGTTTTGTAGCCGAGCAGTTTAGCGGAGCTCAGCCTGGAGGAAGAGGAGTGCAAATTCACATATGCTTTCAAGAAGGAGTTTGTTTTCCAGATGAGTCTCTGAGATGATGGAGACGACAATGTGTAACTGCAAGAATGGATATTGTCAGTGATCTCTGGAACCAGCTTTCAAACTTCTTTCAGATTAGTGCACCCAGTTAGTTTGGCAGAGTAGGGCTGCCTCCTATTTCTTGTCCTCCCTGAGCATATTTAAAACAGGCTATGTCTACACTCCAGGACCAGCAATGCTTCCCGTCCACGGATTGCACCCAAGCATGCAACTTCCCACTTTCTTCCCCCATATTCTGGCCTCTGTGGGAAGGAAGGGATATTGCTCTCCATCCAGGTTTCCAATCAAGCAAAACTGTAGGAAAAACCCCAAAAGAATATTTCACATGCAGTCTACATATGATCAGCACCACCCCATCCCTCTTGTGAAAACAGTTGTTATCATTTCCCTGCTGGTCTTAATTCTCATATTCCCCTTGTATCTCTGTGTTGCTTTCCCACTCCATTGCTATCTTGGCTTTTTCCTCTCCTCCATCTCCTGCTCCACCCTCCTCCTTCCTTTGCTCCCCTCAGTCTTTACCATGCAACTCCTCATGTAGGCAAAAAAACCTAACAGCATAGGCAGGGTCCTCCAAACAGGTGGGAAGGACAGGATAACTGGATGTACATACAGCTGCAGAATTCCAGCGTTGCCTGTGAGCAAGCAGCAGGCAAACAAAAGCTGCGCTGCACGGCAGTCAAAAAATGATGCTGGGCCAAAGGCTCCGACACCAACACTGCTCACCCTGAACTGAAGAGCTTGGAAACACCCACACTGTCAAAAGCAGTTTCCATTGACTGACTTGTAAGACAAAAGGCTTTCAGGCTTGACAAATCAGATGTAACGTTTGTGTCTGTGAGAACAGCATGGTTTACTGCAGAGCTGGAAACTTCACCAGATTGCTCGTTGCGCTCCTGGTGCTGTTTGTGTGTGTTATATCCTTGAAAACTGTGAGGTCCTTGTGAAGTAGGAGACCTACAGTAGAGCAAACATTTGTATAGCGTGTGACTCACACAGAAACAAAACTGCTCTTGCAATTAAAGCCCAGGAAAACATCCTAAACCCTTTTGACTTTAGTATCTTAGGATACGCAGTGTGTGCTCAGGAACTGATGCATGGCTGCTGACCACAGGCTCTAGGCTGCCGTCTGAATCCAGCTCGCACGGTGTTTGAATAGCAAACGTGGTAAAGGCACTGCAGCTCTCCATTGAGAGACTTCGCATCTCTCCGAGAGGTAGATTTACATTTTTAACCCTCCTGACTGTTGACGTATTTGCTCTAATAGCGTTCGCAGACAAACCTGGAAAGCTCTGCGGCTAACAGTGCCTCCTGATCTCATGGGGCTCGCTGGCGCTTTCAGTAGACATTTACCAGCAGCTGGGAGCTTGGAGATACAGAATCTATTCTTTCCTTTCACATTTGACTACAGAGCTGTAAATGTCAAAGCCTTTCAAGTGCCCCTCAAACAAAACGAGTTAGTAAATCAGCGAATGTGGCACCGCACACCCTCATGCAGTGCATGTTAAGCTACTGTACTTCATTCACTTCTTTATCCGATGGCTCCGTGAGAAAAGAGAGCTTGCTGAGGCACCGAGATGCCTTAGTCATTTTGTTTGTTTTTTCACATGGCTACTGTTCGTGTTTTGTTTTTTTTCCAAAAGCTGCATCAGATGTGCTTAGCATTCAACTCAACTAGATACATTGAATGAAAAGGCTATTATGTCCTCACTGATGAAATATAATTGAGCCCACTTATAATGAACTCACATACCAAATAATGAAACTCCATTTGTGCGACCGGGGCTCTTTTCCGAACCCCTCGATTCCCATTCCCTAAGGAAACGTTTTATGTGCGTTTCCACCAGTTTAACTGAGCTCACAATTTGGCACATCAGCTTTAGTCAAAAATGAAAGTTCTTCATTGTCTTTATACCAGTGAGAAGTAAGTTTGTGAAAAGGAAACGTAACAAGTAGGAGCAGTTTAATTAGCAACCAGTGCTATTTTCACAGAGCTCCGGCCTGGCTTTGCAGAAGAAACCATTTCTTTAGCACGCGGTTTTTCCCAGTCCTCTCTTTCTCCTGTTTTATTTCTCCATTACCCCACAACCCATGGGTTACTGGATGTCCTCTTTACCTTCAACCTGTTTAAAGTTCGCTACAGCAAATTCTCCAGGAAGCTGCCAGTTTTGGCACAGCCCTGTAATCTGTTCCCTTGAAAACTGTGGGGGCCTTGTGAGGCAGAGGCACAGCCCGGGGCAAACAGCCGTATTGTGTCTGTGGGACTCCTGCAGAGATAAAGCTGTCCCTTCGGCTCAGATCTGGGGAGATGTCCCCAACCTTCTGTACGTGTAAGCGTTGTGGATAAGCAGCGTACTTGGCCAGAAATTCTCTGCATGACCTCATGCGTGTATCTGGAGAATGTCAGGACTGCTCGCTGGAGATAAGGAAGAAGAGTCGGCCCCAGACAGGGAAGATGTGGAAGGAAGGGTGGGCAACACTGCCTCTACATTATGGATTTTAGGGAAAATACATTTGTCGTACGCTTACTCAAATCCAACTGCTTAAAGCTAGGCATTTTTGTCCCCCTGAGCTCTGCCCTAGGGGTGCTGGTGTGCGAAGAAGTCAAACCAAGTGAAGGGGACTTGGTTTTTCAAAGGAGTGATGGGCCTTTCCTGAGGTGGCATTAACCCAGGAAATTTGGGAGCTCTGACAAAAATTAGCTTAAATGTGACCATAGCATGCTGCCCGCCCAGTACTTTTATCAGCCTGGGTGAGGCCTGATCCGGGAGCAGGCTGCTCGCCACCAGAGACCCACGGCTCGGCAGAGCCAACTTCATCACAGGGTGCTTTGGGGAGAGGGTCTGGTGTGTGAGTGGCATCTGCTTTTGATCTCACACAGGAAAGGATCAGTATAGCTTCATACACCCTATATAAAGTGAACGTCTTCAGCAGGTGTACGTGTCAGGGCCCTGCCTGCGCTTAATGGCCCTGAGCAGCCTCACCTGAGGCCTCACCCACGCCCTGCCCATGGTCCCTGGGCCCTATTTAAGCTCATCCCAGGGCCTCTACTTCTGTTTGAGCTACTGGGCTGTCAGTCTTCAGCCTTACTGCTGCCTCCTTGGGCCTGCGCTAGAGTTGGATGCGTTCTGGAGGGCTCCTTGTATGTGTGGCCTTGTTTCCTTCTGTTCCTGAGAGGGGTGGCCCTGGGCCTGCTTGTCTTGTGCTGTGTCTGGGGCTGTTGGTGGCGCTTGCCCCTGTGCTCAGTCTCTGTGGGATGGAGGCAGTGCCTGTGCTGGGCTTGCCCTTGATTCTTTCCACCACAGAGCAGCTGGGGTCCTGGCTGCTCTGTGTCAGCATGTGATGAAACCTAACCAGGTTGTTTGGGTACTGTCTTTCAGGAAAGCAAATGGTACCTTTTCCTCATGAGCTGGAAGATGAATTGCTTGGATCAAGGAGGAGTTCCCCAGACTGCCATGTTGGTGCTAGCCCTTCTGCTTCTGGAAGAGTATCTCTTCATCCATGTGAGTAACAGTGTAGGAACTGACCTTGTCTGTCTCAGAACCCAGGCTCTGGGAATGGGTATTGATTTTTTTTTTGGAGTTCATCATAGACCAAAGATAACAGGTAACAGGCTCTGACTTGCATGTTACTTCTTCTCTGCTCTAAAATGCTTGCTCTGATAGAGGCACAATAGCAGAGTACATATTTTGTTTGCACTTGAAAGGAACAAGTGTCATATCTGAACTGATTTTCTTCTATTACAAAAACTATTGTTAGCGGATACCTTATGTAGGCACAGGCGATAACTTCTGGAGTGAATAATTCTTGTTCACAACAAATTATCAGCCTATTTGTCTTACCAACTGAAGTAGATAGCTATGTGAGTAATTCCTACGTGTTCATTAAATCTGTGCTGTAGGTCCAGCTGGTGATAATCCACATCTGTCAGACTGAAGATGACAATGGGTGCACCTTTGTTAAAGCAGTGTGCATAGGCAGGGGAGTGCTATTCTCAATATATCTATGCTGATATAAAAATGAAATTCAGGTAGAGACAAAGAAGGGCTGGTGAGGTGGCTGGGAGCTCACCACTTTCTGCTATAGCCTGGGAAGTAAATGGGTCCCTGGATGTTGCTTCCCAAACACCTCTTCCCCCAGGGGAGAGGGCACTAAGAGACTCAGAAGAATCTCTGAACTTGCTTCTCTTAGGCTCCATGGGCTTTTTGAAATATCAAGTTATTGGCACTGGTCTCTAAATAACCTGTAATCACTCTGGGTTTCAGATCAGGTTGATGCTGGTGAACTCCCTTACCTCTTCTCTTTGGAGCTTGCTTGTAGGTTAGACTAGGCTAGCTTGCCGTCAGCCTGGTTGTACACCCTGGTAGGTGATTTATCACTAACATCCAGGGAAAGAGCACTTTAGAGGGCCTGCTAAGGTGGTACAAATCTAAATGGAATACTGATTAGAGATGGAAGATGGTGGCAATGCCTAGCAGCAAACTGCTGCCTCAGTAATAGTCCAGTGAGATCTACACCCAGCAGTTTCCTGGTTTTGGTCTTTACCGCAGTTAAATAGTGCTTTAGCAGAAATTCTGACTGCAGGTAGTTGAGCTTAAGGCAAGAACAAAGCTAGGTGTCTCTAGATCGGTACTAGAGAGGGATATCAGCTGCTGATTATCCATCACAAAGAATTAAAGTGTGAGGGTGAATAAATATTGCAAGTCTCTTAAGGTAAATTAGTTGATGTCCTGTAGCCTGGCTTCTGACTGCTGGTGGCTACGGACAAGCTTTCCTCAGCACAGCTTCTCCCTGCCTCAGCAGGGGCTGGGAATTGGAGTGGCAGCTCTCACTGGCATTTCAAAGAAAATTACATAGCACTTCAAACTCAGCATTGCGAGTGAGGATGAAGGACTCTTAGTTATTGCTGTGATGAAGCTAATCCAGTCCTAAGGAGGATAAAAGGTTGCTTAGCAATGCTTTAGCAGTGACTAGCAATGCTTTACTAGGCTTTTACTATTTACTAAGATTTTAATACTGGCTCAGTGGGTTTTTAGTGGAATGTTTTACTATTTTTTGTAATGGTCTCTCCTCTTGAGAAACTGTCAAACTCATCACATATAATGAACAGGCAGCCAGCAAGCATTTGATTGCTGATCATGTGTTGATTTTTGGCCTGACCTCATTAAGATTCCTTATCTCTACTTTTCCTTTCCCTAGGAGTTCTTAAATTAGCTACAGAGATTAGATTATTTAAGTGCTTTTCATATAAATGCCTCCAAGTCTGTTTATTTTTCCTAAACCTCCCCTTGTTCATGTGGAAGCTCATTTCTGGTACTTATAGGAGAGGTGTACTGAGGAAGAGATCTGAACCAGGCCAGTCACATCTCAGAAAATTGTTTTATGGTCTTTAGTAAAGTCCTTTAACAGGGCGAGATGCAGACTGTTCCATTTCATATTCCTTGCTACGATATTAAAAAGCCTACATCTTGATGAAAGGAGGCTACTGTGTAGTATGTTCCTGTAATTTCCATAAAATGATATATTAGACTTGAAGGCAGAGTGCCCTATTTGTGTTCTTAGGTATTCAGCTGAAACACATAAGCATGCACCAAGGAAACTGATCCTCCTCTTCTCTGTTGAAGTATCTGAGTCACGGCTGTCACTGCAGAAAATGTATAGCAATATTTGGGGGAAAGGAAAACACATTAAGGCTGAGGAGTGCATCTGGATTCTTTAAGCATTCCCCCGGCTGTATCTACACTTTGGAGCTGATGGTATCAAGGGAACCAGTAACAACATGGTAATCTCCAGCAAAACACAGCTCACACTTTAACTGCGTCCAGAGACTACTGTGCAGGCAAGCATCTTTGTGTGCCTCAATTTCACAGCCCGGGTGAGGCTTCCACAGAGGGGTGGTCGGGCCCAGCTTGCCAGGCGCTGAGCTCCTCTGTGCTGGAGCTGCTCTGCTCCGGGTGGGGACAGATCCCATTAAATCAGAGCTGTGAGTGGTGAAGGACCTATCACGCTATGGTGTGAGCGAGGCCACAGACTGGAATGAGCTTATTACCGTCTGAAGTTCTGATAAGTATATTGCTGCAGCTTTCATACGTTCTGCAGTTATAATACTGATTGCTGTGAGATGGGCTGAATTTCTGATGTGAACACCAGTATAATTGCTAAGAATCTGCATGATACCATGGCCCTCAGTTGTTTGGCTTCCTTTTCTGCCCAAACTGGGAGCAGAGAACCTGAATGCTCAGCTAGCAGCTCCTGGTGCTTGCTCTGTGCTGAGGCTTTTTAATTGTCAAAGGAATCTAGGTATCTCAGGTTATTCAGCCAGGATCTTGAATTTCTTTCAGCGCTGCTAATTTCATTAATTTTCATAAGTTTAAGCGTACTTAGAAAAAGAGCTGAAGCAAACAGGGATGCTGCAGCAGAGAGCAGTCACATAAGTCATGCCCCATATCTCAAACCAGGTGTGGTTTTGTAGATCCAAAGGGGGAAATGAAACTTTTGCCTTGGATTCAGTGAGCTGTGCTGTTGGCTCAGCTGCTGGAAATGTGCTCTTGGTGTAGCCAGCACCATGCCAGCTGCCCTGTCACCCATTTGTCATCAGACTGAATCACCCAGGGAAGGGTTGGTGGTGAGACAATGGAACAAAGTCAGCTCTGGCCTTTGATGTTCCTGGAGGGGAAATGAAGAAAAGACTTTCTCTTCTGAGTTTTATCTAAACTGATGGTTTAGCTATGATCTGGAGAGCACTGGGGTGGGCAGGAAGAATGGGAACGGAGTTTGAAGCTGAAATTCGTGTTTAGACTGCTCCCAGGTGTACTATAAATATTACCCCAAAGTCCAGTTACAGAAACTTCTGAATTATCTGGCATCTCTTGAAATCTGAGTGTTGTCTCCCCTAAAACTATGACTAGACAACAGAAACAACATAGCTAAATGTCATCTGTGGTCCTTTATCACTGCTGTCAATTAGAGCCTAGCGTAAAATTCAGAATTAATGGTGACATTTGAGTTACTGTATCTGGCTCTCACCAAGAGTCCCTTAGGCTTCTGAAAATTGGAAAGACCTCTCCCACTTGAGAGTTAAACAAGAGAATGGTTTTACTGGTAACTTCACTGCACTTGCTAAATGATGTGAGCTTGGTGTATCCACACAGCCATTTCCTTGCTGGTTTTTATAAGGTATTAATTTAATTTCTATATGTCTGCTTTTAGATAGATGCATGAAATTCACTCTTTTGGTGCCTCTGTATGTGTAGATTAACAAAATGTAACTACTTTTACTCACTTTTTCCAAGCCTGTATTGCTCAATGGCCCTCATTGGGTACAGGTGTTTGACACTGAAGGTTTATCTGAAGCTTTTCTAGCCCTCTATAGCTGACTGCACCCAGTCCATAATATTTATCACCTGACTGTTAGGCTGTGCTAAATCTACTTCCTGCTCTTATAGAGGAGAGGAAGGGAAAGCTGCGCGGTAACAATGAGATTTAACATGTTCCCAGTAAAAATAAGCTTCCACGTGGGGGGAAGTGACACTGGCACACTGAAATGAAACCAGCTGCAGGGGAGGTGTTCTGTGAGCCTCCTCCTGGGAAGTAAGTGGTGATGATTTGGGAACTCCCACCTGGCAGAGGTCAATGGCTGGGGTGTCTGGCTGTGTAAAGCTCAAATTCCCTTTGGGGTCTTGGGCTCTTTTCTTGTCTTTGCCCTTCCCTGAGATGTAAATAGAAGAAAACTGATTGTACCTGGCATGGGGGTAACAAGAAGTATCACTAAACCTTAGTGATCTGCCTGGGGAGTACCCAGAGACAAAGTGCTGGAGGCTGCCTGAGGTCCATGTATGCCAGGCAGCACCCTGTGCTCACTGCCAGCGGGGTTTGGAAGCTGACTG
This sequence comes from Anser brachyrhynchus, assembly GCF_964034855.1. NCBI lineage: Eukaryota > Metazoa > Chordata > Aves > Anseriformes > Anatidae > Anser > Anser brachyrhynchus. The sequence goes on along the minus strand of NC_137703.1, from coordinate 5,542,424 downwards.
TAAAATGAAAGGGGGTTCTGCCCAGTATTTGGGGGAAATGTCTTGTATTCAAGAGAAAGCAGGTAGGTGAGGGCAGAATGCTCTCACAGCAGTGCTCTGTTTTACAGACATCTCCTGTCTGCAGAGAGGAATAAACTTCAGAGCAGAGGACTAGACGTGTGGGGAGCAATTTTAATCCCACGAGGGTAGAAAAATGTGTTTGGGTACCTATTGTTTGTCTAGCTCGTTACGCTCCTTGTGCTAGCCAAGTTTGTCTTGGAGCTGGTCCACTGTCCGCACGTCTTGCGCTTCTGCACGGCAGTGTCAGCGTGGGCAGGGAGAGAGCCCCGCGAAGGCGCTGGGTTAGGCTGGGGAGCCGAGTCAGCTCACTGAGGGATCGGCCGGGCAGGCTGCAGGGAGGCTGTAGGGATGCTTGGCTGGGGCTGCTGCCACGCGTGACACAGCTGTTGCTGTGACTTGGGTCCCTTTAGTCTCCAAGCCAGCAGCCTTGTCAGGAAGCTATCGCAGGGCAACCTTTTATTCAGCCAACAGCCGCCTGTCCCTGCACATCCTTCAGCTCTTCTGGTGTTTTTCCCATTCCATCATGCTGTTGTGCTGGGAGTTTCACTGTAAAACCTGACCAGCGAGGTAATCCAATGTTATTACTACAACTAGTAGTTGCCAGTGAGGTAAATTCTGCTACCCTCCACCCTTGTTTGGTGGCTTATTTTCCCTGAGGATTTTCTCAGAGTGGAGCGCTTCTGTACCAGTGCTATGTGTGGCAGAAATCAAACCAGCTTTGTATTGAAGAAATCACTCTAACAGTATCTGGTTGCAGAAGGCAGCTAGGGTATCTGCAGAAGGTAAGTAAAGTTCAGCAAGTGCAGACCCTCCAGCCTAAGGAGTTCTGGAAATTCATGACATCAGTTGTCCTGTACCTTGGTCATCTTGGAGCTGGGTCCCTTCATTTTGGGTATGAAGGGGACTGCTGAGGGTTTATTTGGTCAGACTGGGCTGTGCAAAGGAAGGCAGACGTTGGGTTGGTTCCCCAGGGCAGAGCTGCAGCCCAGATGTGGGAGGCTAACAGCAGGGCAATAGCTGGTGCTGGCATTGTGGAAAAGCTTCTGCAGGCCCACTCCCATTTTGAAGCAATCCTGGGAAGACCTATTTAAGCCATCTGAGCCAGGCCTTGAGACAGTCCTTCTGTGTAAGACTTAATTTTACTTACAGCTTATTCCTGCTTGCTGCGAGACATCCTGTGATAAGAGCAATGCCACTTCAAGGGTGGAAAAATCTCACCTTGCACCACTTTTGTCGTGAAGGAAGTCATTAGTGAGGTTTTGAATAAGGCTAGAGGAACTTATGTTCCAAAATGGCCTTTCTTCCCTCCTGTACCAACAGCATTTAGCTGCTGCTCTCCCCCTGCTAGGAACTGAGGGGTGTTTCTCAGTTTCTTGGCTTTATCTTCTAGCCAGTACTACGCTGAAGCTCCAGTGCATGTCTTAAAGCCCTGGAGGGGCCCAAGGTTTCAAACTTTTCCTTCCCAGGCCCACTTCTCCTCCTTTGTTGCTGCTTTCTTTAGCCTAGCTCAGTGTCTGGGACTCCGGGCCTTCTGTGAGAGCACGAGGCTTCCTCCCTGCGTGGGAGCTCCAGTAACTGAACATCAGTGGTGAGGGTGGGAATCTGCCCTGGGAGGCAGGGCAAGCACCCCGTGGCCATGGGGGCATCTTAAGTGTTCTGCTGGGTCACAGCTTCCATAAATCGGCTGAGCGTTAGCTCAACTCAAGGCAAAGCAAGAGATTGCAGTGGGACTGGGATGTTACTTGTAACTGGCGAGGGAATAAATGTTCTTCCAGTTTTGCAGTTGGGTTGTTTAATCTATGGAGCAGGTGCACGCTTTTCTCCTTGCAGGCTATCCACGCAAGTTACTGTAACTAAAAATTTTCAGAGGACGTGTGATATTGTCAGTGTGAAAATTACTTCTTTCAGAGCATATACACCTTGTTTCAAAGGCACTTGATCAGCTTCATCAGGTTGCTATTCATCAGCTGTTGTCTTCAAAGGAAGGGCTTGTTTCAAGAAACTGTGGCTATTAACTAGTGCCTTTTCTTTGATCTTTGCCAGTAAAATCTCTTTGTATTTTTCTGTAGTCTTCCACAGTGTGTCACACTCACTTATTTGTTCCTGGATTAGTTTCCATTAAATATCAGGGCCAGTTAAAAATTGCATTTTGATCATATTAGATGGCGATTTTTGTGCAGCTGTAAAAGCAGGCAAACAGTCTCCTTTCATGTGGTTTGCCTTCACCCTAACTGCCCTGCAGGCAGAAGACGAGGAGGTGAACTGATCCCAACTGCTGACCGGCGCTGGCGGTGCAGTCGGATGTTAAACAAAGCAGGAAGGAGGGTGTCAGTGATAAATCTTCAGCAGGTGGCCTGGGGAGGGAAAGGCTGAGGGGACTTCAATGATGCTTTCTTCTTGGTTATTAGTACCTGCAGGTAGGATTAATGTCCAGTGTTTCCTAAAGTGAGTCAAACTTAAAAGCTTGAACTTGGGTGGAAGTGTCAGGAGCTGCTCAAAACCAAACGCTTGAGGCAGGCAACGGAGTGTAGGTGAAATGCACGTGTCCCCTGGCACTGCGAGGTGTTCGTAAAGGGTTTGGGCAACGTGGGCTTGTACAGCCTTCCTTTGCCCAGAGAAACAAATTGCATTTCATAGGCTTGAAAACATGCCACTTAACTTCCAGTTTGAGCCCATATTTCCAGGTCGTCTGTAAAATCTGTAAGTACTGTTTGGTAGCCACAGCTTCCTAAGCATTTGCCTTGTATAAAGATCCATGCTCCGTCCGTGTGAGGAGCAGTGCTCTTGGGTCAGTCCTGTGCACTGAACACGTGCCATGGCAGTTGGACCCAGCCCTCCTCACAAAGCTCCATCCTGCTCTGCCGTGGCAGCCAGAGGGCAGCTGCCTGTTTCAATAGGCTGCTGGGTCTCCTTTGCCATGGCTGCAGCAGGAGTCGGCAGCTGCTCATCTCTGCTTTCCTGGCTGCTACCAGCAGTGGGGCAGAGCTGGTGGTGGGGAGATGCCTCCAGAAAAGTGTGAGAGCCTAAAGCAAACAGCCCGGAGATGCAAGGTGACCTGTAGAAAGCTGGGTGCTGCTGCTACTAACTCAAACAGTATTTTATTGCCTAGAGTGACATATCTAGTGCTGCGGTCGTTATTTTAAACAAGCAAAACAACCCATGCCTTGGTGGTTTAGCTTAGATCCTGATTTGTCCTGGTAAAGTGGCCTCATGGTTTTTGAAGAGCTGGAGAAGGGTGGCAGCCTGGTCACCTGGAGGTGCTGTAGCAAAATCTTGCACAGCATCTTCATTAGATCTGCTGCAGTATTAATTGGAAAACTCATTTGTAGGCAGTGACTGTTCAGTAAGGAAGTCTGCTGAACTGAAATAGAAACTATAACACTTGCAGCAAAAATACCCTTTATATGCTTGGTGCCCACACGGAGCTGCTGACTAGAAAACCAAGAGATTAAAAAGGTGATCGGCACGCTCCTGTCTGGAACCTGCTGTCAGGCACTCGCTTCATTCAGGCAGGCAGACCGTCACCCACTGTAACTTTGCCTGATTAACGATTACAGGATCAGGCTTTAATTCTGCTGTCTGTGTGCAGAAGGACACCTGTGCTGAGTGCAGCCAGGTGAGGGGAGGAACCTGTGTGCAGAAGTGACTTTGTTTTCTGAAGTGGCTCACAAATTTTTCCAGTCTGTTTGGGTAGAAATGGACACACATGTGGAGATGCTTTATCAAGTGGATGTGATAGTTGAGGACTGTGGTTAACCAACACCGCTAAAAACAGCATTGCTGCTTCCAAAACTGTAGTAACATTGAGTAACGCTGAACTTTCCATAAATACCATATAGCATTTCCACGCAGTTAAGAAACTAGTTGAATTATGAAAAGTGAAATTGTAACGGGCTTACGTAGGCCATTAGCTATCAGGGTTGCCAGACTTCCCTCGTCTGGAAGAGATAGTATCTTGGCTTGGGCCGTAGTTATTGTCTCTCTGGGCAGAAAGACTTCAGGAGGTTGGGTTGGCTGAAGCTGTAAGGAACTTTCCTTTCCATTTTGTGTTAGGAGCTAGTGGATGAAAAATGTGAGCAGCGGGATAAAGGAATGAAGGATGATGCTGACCCTGAGCCATGGGCTGAAGAGTGAGGGAGTAGACTCAGGGAAAGGACAGCAGCAGCTGCTCAGGAGACCTGGGGAGGCTGGCTGGCTGGAGGTGCTGGGCTGCTTTACAGGAAAGGCAAAGCTGAGACCAACCAACAGTCAGTGACTGTAGCACTGTTGGGAGTTGCAGGAGTATCCTGAAGAACTTTGACACAAGTCCGCAGTCTCATGCCTGGAAAGTCAGTGCTCAAATTTGTAGAAGCATCAGATGTGGGTCAGGGAGCAGGGACTAAACCGGAGTGTGAGTGCTGGCCTGAGCCACGAACATGGAGGTAATAAAATAAAACAATCTTCCTGCTTTGCTTTTGTAAGTGACAGGGCTTTCTGGGGTATAAATATGACTGTCTGAGCAGGGAGTGGAAAGACTATGGCTTCATCACTTCAAAACACTTGAAGCTTTTCATCTCCAGTTTTAAGTGTATAATCTTGTGATCTGGCTCCTGTGGTTAAGTTCAGCGGTACTTCAACACGAGGGCTGATGGCTGGAGGTGAGGGGAAAACAGTCCAGGAATGAAAAACACAGGTTTACAACATGGCTGTAATTCACGTCCCATCCAGCTTGTAGGGAATCCTGATTGCCATGAGCACAGTAGTTACTGAACTCAGCCTGATAAGTGCTGTGTTGTCGTCCTCGTGTCTGCTGCCAGGTATGTGCCAAAATATTTTGTTGAATCACAGCCTTTATCTTTCTACGGTTTACTGCCCAGAATGAGATGCTTAATTTAGTCTTCCCATTACTTTCCTTTTTCCTTGGCATATATGCACAATGACAGTTTGTCTTGGTGGAGTAGACACCACCTATACTCAAATGGCATTGCTGTGAGATCAGATTGTGCCCGGGCTTAATAGCAAAATAACCTTTCCTAGTTCTTGAGGACTGCTGAGAACACTTCACAGCCCTGTGGGCAGCTTTAACTCCAAGCAGTGGGAGAGGATTAATCCAGCCACTCTGCATCAATCCCACTGGAAGGAAACAGGGACCTAGAGATGCTTTGCTGCTGGAGTACAGCTTTTACAGTGGAGGCCTCTACCAAAGGCTGTTGCTAGGGTCTGTATCAGCTATTACCCATTGGATTTGAAAACTTTCCTTTTCAAGGGTGAATTCTTCAGACTTATGCTCTGTGCAGAGCTCCGTGCAGCCGCTGCCTTGTGCAGGTGTTAAGGCTGGTGTTAGGCCTGGAGATTTCCATCATTGCTCAGCAGTACATGTTTTGTCATATCTTTCTGATGCAACCATTAAATTAACAGCTTCCTTTAAGTGCACTGGAGGCTGGAGGTTAACAGGATGTCAATAAATAAAACAAACTCTCTTAATGTCAGCATACAGCCTTTGTTATCCCTCCTAGTCGCAGTGCCAAAACCAGAAAGGTGTTTGTTCATGCAGGATCCCATCCCCGGGCTGGTAAAATCAGTCGACACCCTCTCACTGGTTCCTGTGGCTTTGGGTCAGCCCCAGTCCCTTTCAGACTGCTCAGGCATGGAACTGTTTGACCCTCCTGGAGAAGCTAAAGTCCTGTTTGGAAAAGCTTTTTGTAGAGCTAATTCAATGCTTTTTTCTGGTGTTTATAGTTACTGAGCAGATTAATATTGGTAAATATTAAATAGGGTCATCTGGAAGGGAGCGAGCACTAGCTTTTGCCAACAAACCACTTATGCACATGCTTAGAGATAAGCACTCCTATTAAGGTAAATGGGATTGCTTGTAGGCTTGGTGTTGAGCATATGTTTAAGGTTTCTGGCTTTGGAAGAACTTACGAAACTCACTGCTTGAAATCATCCTCTCATCCTTAATGAACGGAAATTCAATTCTAATAGGAGAATAAATTTTCATTAAACAAAATTTAAAAATTACGAAAAGGTGAAAGCCAGGATGAAAGAGGAAATGATCTAATTTGAATGCCATAAAATGGCATTCATAAATTCCAGAAAATTTCCCAAATTCCTTTCTGATCTCCCAACCCACTTGAAAGCATTCAGGCCCCCGGCTTGCCTGGCAGGCTGGCTCGGTGCATGGGGGGAGCAGCACAGCATGTGGGGTCTCCAGGGTCGTGGGGTGAGGGTCCTGCTCGGGTCTGGCTGGTGCAGGAGGGGCTCTTCCCTTGTTGGATGGGCTGGGGTAAGGTGAAAATAAGCTATGAACATGCCTAGTCAAATACTTAGAGCAACATCGCTCACTGGGAAGCAATGATCTGGGTGCAGCGAGTGGTTATTGTATGTGCACCTTGATCTTGCTGGACCTTAAAGTATCCAAATGTCAAATTATAGACCTGTTTTGAATGTTGTTACAAAGTGATGCTTGGAGAGAGAATTCATATTAAAGCACATCTGACCTCTTGCCAGGACTAATCCAGGAATGTGCAAGACCTAAACCAGGTTCTGGTTTGGCATTTGTGACTCTGTCCCCAAGAGAAAGATGCATGAAATGTCAAAACACAATGTTCTTCCTTTTCAAAAAGGAATGTGAAGGATCAGTGAGAACTTACTGCTGTGCTGAAGCAGTATCAGCACTAAAATGCAGGTTTTTGATTTTTTTTCTTTTTTTAAAAGAGGTCCACCACCAACTGACAAAACTCCCACCCTGCTCCGGGGGAACAATATAATCCTGCCCTTTGTTTGGCAAGGGTTTGGCTTTTCATAGGGTGCAGTGTCCCCAGCTGGGGGACACAGGAGGTACGTGCTGACATTTAACCTGTAAAGCAAAATTGATATGAAGGAGGAAAATAAATTATCATCAGATCTTGGATGTGAATTCCTGAACACTAAAAATGAGTAGGTCCTGCTCTTCAGAAAGGCAGGGAAGGGAGGGAATGTCTGCCCCCGGGGCTGGTGGAGCAGCACTCCTGCCAGCAGCGATCTGCAGCGTCAGGCTTTTAACCAAGTCATTAAAGGCTTGACTTGAGCCGTGCTGGGGAAGGAGTGCCTGCTGTTCACCCAGCCACGGCGATGGGAAAGGGCTTGCTCTGCTCCTGTGTGCAGAGGGGAATTTACAGGGGTAGAGCTGCAACATTTGGCAGGTGTGTGCGTGAAATTTCAGGTTACCTGTAGGCAGCTGTTGCTCGTCCAGTGGGTGTTTTATATGGCTATTTAATTGCATGTTGCTCAGCTCTAAATGAGCACAACTGACGTGAATAACCCCAGCAACGCAAATGCTGCTCCCTCCGAGATAAAGGGCTGTGTTTGAGAAACAAGTGCCTAACTGATAATGCCACTGGCCTCACGCGCTCCTTAAAGTCTGTGCTATTTAGCTCTGATAAAAAGGAAAGAAAGGGGCTAGTTCTTAACAAATAAACCCCAAAGCATTTTAAGGACCTTTTTCCCTTTTCTATTCTTTTCCCAGGTTGCAAAAATAACATCCAATAATGAAATGAAAACAAGCTGAATGGCTGCATTCAGCGGAGGAGGGCAGAGGTAGGCTCAGACAGCTGGAGCATGTCTGGGCCAGCGTCTCGGTTCTTTTCTCGCTGCTAGTTCAGTGCCACTCCAAGAATGCAGACAATGCTGGCTACGACTGTTTCATATTTGATTTCCACACTTAAATCCGTGCTCGTTAAATGAAACCCCATTGTCAGGTTGGCAGGCATCCACGCTGCCTCCCCAGGTCTCGCTTCGGAGCTTGCTCTGCGGTCGTGTCCTGCTCGGAGCGACTTAGCGAGGACTGGGCCTGGAGGAGCATTGCTTGTGGCACTGCTACAAACCCTTTTAGACTGCTTCTGCAGCCACATCTGTGGGTAACCCTCATAAATCTTTGTCTGAGGGCAGACAGAAGTGCTGCAGGGGAGGGATGGGGTTTTGGAAGGGCCTCAAGAGCGGCGGATCAATGGGGTGGTCAGCTGGAGGCAGTCTCTGGGCAAGGTACGGGGCAGTGCTGGGCCTGGCTCTGCAAAGGGCAAATATGGCAAATATCCTGCCCCACTCGAAGAGGGGGTGCCTGGGGGTGCTCCTGGGCTGGGTGAGGCCAAAGCTTTAGGGTTTTGCCGGGCTGGGACCGGAGAGTTCAGCAGTCGCAGGGCTTTGCCAATGGGGTGCAGGGGTGGTGGAAATGCGGGGAGGGCGGGCGGAGAAATGCTGTGGATTGGGAGCAAAGCAATGCCTGTGTTAATAACAAAGGATCGCTTCATGCTGCCTGTAAAATACCAGGGAGGGCATGAACATTATGAATATTATTAATAAAGCTGACGGGATTACCAAACCCAACAGCTGTCCAGTCCTTCAGACAGACACCTCCGGCCTTTCTGCCGCCCCCACAGACTGGTGTCCCGGCTGCTGTGTGCCCGGCTCGGGCATCGCTGGGGCACCGACTGCTCGACGGGTGCCTACAGCACCTCTCGGTGTTAAGGGTGGCACCTACAGACAACACAGCTGTGCCCCGAGGTTTGTGGGGGAACGGATGGGAAGAGGCTGTGGGGCGCGAAGCTGGAGCGGGAAGAAGCGCTGGGTATGTTCTGACAGCAGCCTCTTCGAGTGTCCCAGAGGAGCCCAGTTCTGGGCAGTTGGTATGGAAACACTGTTATTTTAGTGGGCTCGAGACTGGCTCCCAACAAAGGTTAAAGGGAAAAAAAACCAAGGGACTGGAGGTGTGAAAGGTGAGATCTTCCTTAGCAGAGAAACACTTCTCAATGTCTGAACCAGCAGCGAGTCCTCCAGCTGCGTGGGGCGGAGGAGATCGATGCTGTCTCATGGCAGGAGCGTGGTGGTGGGTCCTGGCTCTCCTGAACCTGAACGCCTGTCCCTCCTGGTACTGCTCCTCCCATCACCTCTCGTCCTCCCACCATGGCTGTCAGGATGCTGCTGCCTTCGGCTCAATGCACGCTGAGCGGTGACGGGCTTGGACACCTCGTGTGCCACGCAGGTACCGGGGCTGTCTGCTCCGTGTGTTAACGCCAGTGCAGCGTTCGGTTGTAAGGAAGAGCAGAAAGGCACATCCTCAGGGTCTGCTTCCTTTAATGTCAAAAGCAAACTAACGTCCATGAAGTTCTGATCAGCCCTTAAAATCAGAGGCCCTAGCTAGGTATGCTACCATCGTGTCCCTTTATTGGGAATGATGCTGGGATGAAAAGGGTAAAAAGGGCCAAATTGCTATTTCATAAAGTGATTTAAACTGGGAATGATGCATGTGGTTTCAGGCCAGGTACTAAAGTGCAGATGTGGTGCAAATGCATTCAGGGTTGCACATCCCCGTCACCCTCCTGGCTGTATTACAGCTTTATGGGGACAATCCCCCTTCCCCATCACAGCTCACGCTCACATTTAAGCATCTCAGCTGGAGCAGTCTCATCGTGAGCTTGATCACAACAGCCGAAGAAGCGCAGAACGTGGCCGGACTCGAGCACAGGTCTAGGACCTGCAGGGCCAGGTGGTACCACTCGGAGCGTGCTGGGTCTATGCAAAAATTTGGGAAGTCTGTGTACGGGAATGGGACCGGGACTGCGTCGCCCAGGTAGTTGGTCCCAGTGATCCCAGTAAGCGAGTAGTAGCAGTATGGGCCAAGGAGGAGAGATGGGATGGCAACAGCAAATTGCACTGAGGCGCCCGTGGTGCTCAGTGTGCCCAAGGCAAAACCGGCCTCCCACTGAAACGGAGACAAAAGCACTTTATCACTTTATGACCTGCTGAGAGAATTTAAAAAAAAAAAAATCTAAACTACAGCTTAATATATTTGTATTTCTTCATTTCCAGCTTGGAAAAAGAAAAAATCTGGGTTTTATATTTTTTATATTCCTTTATTCCGTGTCCAAAAAGAGATGTGATGCTAAGGAAAACCTAGTAGCTTGAAAGTCATGAACTTATCAATGAAAAATGTGGAATTTTACAGGAAGGCAAAGCCAATGAGACAACATTTTACTAAAATATTAGGAGAATAAATTGGAACAGTTATACTTATGCAGTTGTCATATAGCATATAAGTACAGTGGGTGGCCTTTAAAGTTTAAGCTGCATACTCGGCTACTAATAAAGCTCCTCATTATAAAACAGAAAATGTGATAGAAACTGGCAGAACTACTGTGCTGCTGGGCTATTTAATGTGCACCCTCTGGAAGCCCTGCACAGCACACTTGATCCAAAATATTAGCAGGAAAAGCACATTTCCCTTTGAATGGATTTCCTAGATTAACTCTGCCGCTCCCTTGCTGCCTCCTGCGTGTGACACCGTATAGTGTAACAGTACAAAAGTACCAGGCATCTCCACGTCTGCTCTCTGTCAGCCAAAAGGATGAGGATAGCGGCAAGAACAGCCTGCGGATGGGGGAAACGGGTGGTTGCATGAAGGGACTGATGATGGAGCATCGCCCAGCGGTGCGCACGGCCTCCTTGCCACCTCCTGGATGCGGAGCACCTGCTGATGGCGCCTCGCGCTGAGCTTCCCACCTACCTGAGCAGCTCTGCCCAGCAGGATTTGGGCATGGCTGAGGTCCTGTATGGAGTTAGGGGGTGGAAAAGCTCTGCTGCTTGGCTGCTCGTAACCTCCCTGCAAGGCTCGGTGCAGCTGTGCCACTGTTCCATGCAGGTGGAGCTTGGCCGGGCGGTGAGCCCTCAGCACCCTGCCTCTCGTGGCTCCTTCTTGTCCCGGCGCATCCCTGCCCTGGAGGGGTTTGCTGTGGAGCCAGCTCCATCCTCTGTGCCAGCTGAGAGGCTTTTCCGTGCTGGGGAAGCCTTAGAAGAGCTTTTAGGAATCATTTGAATTTCCTTTGATCCCGCGGCTCTGCAGGTACAGAAGTAACGCTCTTGGAGCAAGCACTGACTGGCTGCTCCTGGGAGGGGAGCTCTCTTCCTCCACGCGGCGTCTCCCCGGGGCCCCCGGTGATGTTCCTTCTGCATCACCCCCTGCTCACCACCCCTCCGACCGGCGGGGCAGAAAGCTCCCTTGGCTCACCCCGTGCTCAGAGCAGGCACAGCAGAGGCAGGACCAGGGCCATGGCCGTGTGCCTTCAAGACCAGTTGGGAGCTTCCTTGGAGAAGAAGCTAAAATTCAGCTTTTTGTGGTCACAGGCACACTGTGGCGGGCTTCTCTGTGTACAGCATGGCCACAGCCAGCTGAGGTTTACTGTTTGCTGCTGAAAAGCCAACAAAAACTGTTTTGTGTGCTCTGCTTGCAATTCCTGTGCTCCTGAGCTACCTTGGGGTGCTGAGCCACCGTGCCTGCCGTCAGGGCTCTCACCCCGACAAACCCGGGGGGCAGGGGAGAAGCCCGGACACCACAGTTGGGAGTGCCTGAAGGAAACCGCAGGCAACGCAGCGCAGCAAGGAAGGTTATCAAGATTATTTTAAGGTCTGCTTCACGCTGCTGTCAACACTCCGCAGGAGGAATGCATTTGGGTTTGACAGAATGCTGTCAAAGGCAGAGACTCACATGACTTACCAGGTCTCCATCAGGGCAGGGCACGTTTCTTCCTTGCCCTTCTTTCAGAACCAGTTTTGACTGGGGAGCGTATCTGTGTTTCTTAGGGTGGGCTGACACAAACAGGCAGGCTTTCATTCATTTAAACACACCGCCAGTCACTCTGGCTTCCAGCGAGTAATCTTTTTTCCAGTGTAAGCATCTTGGACCCACATGTATCTTAGCTCCTAATTGCAGGATGGTGAATGGAAAGGAGGACTGAAGATGTGCTAAAAGCAAGAGCCCGTGTACGAGAACAGGGAGAATAGCACGCTCGGGGCTGGAAGTTCTGGTGCGATGTAGCAGAGTATCAATGTGGATCCAGGACCTTGAGCAATATTGTCCTGCAGTTTGATTTCCATTCGGGCACGCTAAATGCATCAGGGCCCAGGTTTTTCATGGCACTTTCCATTTATGATTTAGGGAATTTGAAGAATACTTGTCTTGAGGCTGAGCCTAAAGTTATAATCTTGGCATATCCATACCACAAAATTCCCGTGGATAAAAGCAGAAACATCTGGATTCATGAGTGGATGTTGGCTAAATCCACCAGACAAAAAAAAGCCTTCAAGGGATCCTAGAGGGTTCTAGCCAGAATAAATAATACAACAAAATAAGAGTGCTATTAAGAGTAATTGTAATACTGAAGCTGAATTATAAGACAAGGGCCAAGCCCTTTTCACAATCTGCTTTTCCAGCTAAGAGCTCTTCAATTTACACTTAACGCACATGTGGCTGATGGAACAAAGAAAAAATTGAAGAAGGATGAAAGCAACACAGAGATTATTCAGCCTTGCTGGTTTAGCTCCAGGCACATCATTTAAATGAGTAAATGATCAGTTTCCAGTTTGTTTTAAATTCTCTGGCAAGAAATTTTACTCTCAATCCCAAAGTTGGATGTGCTTAAAACTATTTTATTTTTTTTACAGCTCTGCCATTTTGTTTGATTTCTTAAGGCAGGACTTTAAAAGTGTTCTTCTGCAGGGGTCACCTGAGTGCTGGGACTGGAGGCACAGCCTGGCTGCCTCACCGAGGGAGCCGTGTCCCCGCTCCCAACCCAAGGGGACCTCAGGACTGGGGAACAGCTGCTCCTTGCCTCCCTCACCCCTGGGAGGCTGTGAGCCCAGCCCTGCCAAGGCAGACGTCAAACCCAAGCTTGGCAGCACCCAAGGTCAAGCGAGGTGGTCTCAACAGCTGTGTTCCTCTTTGGCTGCACCCTGTTGTACCAGCACCGCTTGCTTGGTTTAAAGCTAGTGGAAATTGTGTATTGTTTGTACCTTGCATCTTCTCTTGGTGTTTTCAGGGTTAAGAGCTGTTGAAAAACAATGTTCTTGCCACCCAGCCCCTTCTGCTCTGTCTCTCTGGTCTCCTCCACGCCCCGTGCAGCAGGTCTCAAGCCTGCCTGAAGCTGCCACGAGGACCAGGTTGTGCAAGGTGTCTCCTCTGCTGTGACCAGGCACGCTGACAGCCACAGCCAGGTGATTGCAAAGTAACCTCCCTCCCCAGTAGATGCAGATCCGCATTTCTCATGAAATGGACTTTGTCCACGTAGATCTGCATCGCTGGCCATCACTGATCCTGCACGCTGCCATTCCTGATTCCTGGAAAGCTTTGGGCGTTTGCCTACTCTGCAGCCTTCAGCCAACACAGCTTGGGTTGAGTTGCTTCCTTGCAGGCTGAAAACCTTCCTGATCAGTCCTCCTGTTCTCCTTTCCTGGTGCCCTCATCTTCTCCGAGCCGGAGTGTGACTGGTGGAACAGCTCCTGAGGGAGCTGGGCTGGTGGCCCCCTCTGGTAGGTCCTTCTCCACGGGGAAATTCCAGGTTGTTCTCCACAGAGATGTTTCCTGTGGCTCCCTGCCAATGCTTAATGTTCTCTGGAAACTGCCACGAGGCTCTGGTGGTGGATACACATTTGGGACTAGTCAATACTTGGAGTATGACTGCAAATACCAGCGGTACACAAGAGGCGATGTCTGCACTGCCTCATGTTCCATACAAGGAATAATCCTAACCACACGAAGGAGTGGGAGTTCGTTTGCCCTTAAAATAGCCTCAGCACATCTAGGAAAGCCATAAAATGTATGCCCTGGTATTTCTTAGGGCGTTATTTTCAGCAGATTTTATTTGATTTGCTGCCAACGTCTGTCGCTTCTGCAGCCTGGGTCTGAGCGGAGAGCTGGAGGTGTGCTGCTCGCTGCGCTCAGCACAGCCTGATGCAACAAATTGCCTTCTATTAGCATGGCACAGCATCCTGACTGTCAAAGCGAAACGAGGAAATGAATTTGCTCGTAGATGTTACAAAATATTTGTTTTAGATTAGCTGCTATCACTTCTGTGGGCCGCGTTTGCAGCTGTGTTCTGCTGCCCAACTTGTAGCTGGCAATGGCAAGATCTGCTGAGGCTGCAGGGCTCTTGGTGAGGAGCAAATAGTCTGAGAAGCTGAGGAATGAGAAACGAAGCAGAGCTAAATTTAGAACCTCAGATAGGGAAATGTCTTCAGTGCTCCGTGGTTTTATTTTGCTCTGCACAAAGCACACCTTGGTGCTGCGTGGCTGTTTGCAGATTGCGCCGACTCAAAGAAGGCTCTTGCTTGTGGAAAGAAAAGGCTTTGATGTCTGCAGTAAACAAATCGCAGCGCTAAAAGACCTGCAGTTCTTGTTAGCATGCTGCAAACAGCGATGTCTGAAGCAAAATAAACATCCCAAGGTTGATGGAAGGGTAGGCAGGCCATAAAGTGCTGTAGTCAAATCCTTGATATGAGCACATCAGGAATGTCAGAAGGGAAAGTGCTATGAAAAGGCTGTCGTTGCCTTCTCCTTTTGGATTAGAAAGAAAATAACAAACTGGTGCGTGGTTTACCAGCCGTGTGGCAGGAATAAATGACTATAAAACCCTATGGCTAAATCATTTTTGACGCCCTTTTTGACCCGGCTCCCCTCCCATCAGAGCTTCGCCCACTGCCACAGAGGCCCCAGGACCTCGTCGCAAAAACCTGATCCGTTTGGGCACCGTGCAGATGGCTCCCACGAGGAGGCAGCAGGCGTGCGGCGTGCTAGCGGTAAGGGTGAGAATTTCACAGCCACGTGGCTGCCTCAACTTCTGCTCCGTACGGCTCGTTGTGCTTGTCTCGCCGTGTCGCTTAGAACAACTTAGGAAATGCCAGAGCCTGGGGAATGAACCGAAGCAAAGAGCTAAACAGCGACCTCACTTATACCAGCATGGCCCTGGGGGTGTTCATTTAGACAGTCTTAACAGTCCGAATTTGGTTCAGAATGAGGAAGCTTGGACTGCTTCTGCAAATGGAAAGTAAAAATCAGCAGGTCATGGGTAATAATCAATACACCGATATTTACTGCAGTTTTAAGCCTTAACAAGAGCCTCCAGGAGCCTCTCTCTTTAGTTTCAGGTAATTCTGTGAACTTCTCTTTAAAAAGAGTTTGCAGGAGCTCAGAAATAAATAATTCAGACAGCTGATTTTTTTAAGTCTCTGTAGCATCACTGACATCTTTGATAAAGCTTTTGTTCTGCCTACCAAAGCTCCTTTCCAGATGGGACTGGCGAGGCAAACGCTCCATCCAACAAACGAAGACTTATAAGAAAAAACGGGGAAAAAAAGCAAAAATTCCAGAAAAAATGCTTATAATCCCAAAGGTAGTAAGTATCCCCCTGGTAACTTCGTACAGGCTCTTCACTGTCATTGTGAGCCTCTGCCTGCCGGATTCACAGCAAGGGTTTGTAGCTGAAGCCAAGGCAAGGACGTTTCCTAATAAACAGAAGCTCCTTAGAGACTGTAGCCATGGCATGTGCGAGCTGTTTACCTGGCACCAGAAAGCACTACGCTGCTTATCTTCAGATGTTCCTACAGAAACAGGCGGTATTGCAGTGTATTAAAGAAGGCCCCTTCACCCCCAGGAATATGTGATTTTTTTTTTTAATTATTTTTTTTATTTAATCTGAGTTACTGCCCTTCGCTTTCGGCTGCAGAAAGCCCGTCCTGGGATTTCTGAATTCCTCCTTCACCTGCCTTCCCAGGAGGACAGACCGCTTCGCAGCACGGAGAGCCAGAAACCTGCTGCCAGCAGCGAGGGTGCTGAGTGCCAGCCCTGACCCTGCCCGTCACAGCCAGCGCGAAACCAGCACCCTCGGTGGCAGGAGCATCCGCAGGACGTGGCTACGTCCTGAGCAGGACCGCCTTCTTCCCAGGGGGAGTTATTTTGGAGTTACTGTGTTTGTAGCAGGGACATTTTGAGGCCTAGGATCTGCTCCTGGTGGCAGGAAGGCCTTTCATTTCAGAGGGACTCGCAGCGGGTGCCTCCCAGCGCTCATCACACAGCAATCCTGTTTCTCCCTACCTGCAACAGCAAATGTTTTGACTGCAAGAGCCAAAGCGGTTGTGCTGTGTACTTCATCACACGCAGTCCCCGAGGCGCTCTGCTGATACCCAGCACGCTCCTTCCAGACCCGTGGCCCCTCTGGAGCGCTGCCGCCAGGTGGGGTGGCACGGGGTACCACCACGTGCCCCGGGGCACGTCCCTGCTTCCCCCAGAGGAGCTACCAGGGGACTCGGATGAGCTGCTCACACCTAGGGTAAGCCAGCTGGCACCCTGTGGTGCTCCCCAAGCCACCGGGGTGTCAGCGTCCCCTCCAGTGGGGGCAGGCAGTGACAATTTTAGCAAGTGGTGACTTTACCGTTGAATTTGTGCCTCTGTAGATCCCACAATATCTAATTCACCCTGCTGGTGAAGTGATTTATGGCGTAGCGTGGCGGGCTGTGGGCAGCGTGTTTATTCAAGTAACGCTGACCCTCTCTATCAAACATTATTCCCCTTCTACTTTAATTAAAACACAATTAGCAGGGCTCTCAATTCTGTTAAATATGCGCAAGCTTCTACTAAATTAATATTAATCTCTGTTCAATGTGCAAGTCAGTTAAGTGACATGTGGAAAATTACACGTTACCGACTCAGGAATGCAACTCGGAGGATGACCTCATGTTCCTGAATGAAAATATCGGCGTGCCAGATGTGCCTAGTGCCTGACCCCTTTAGAGGCTCTGAAAGATCACACGTAGCTTTAAAATGTAATTTCATGCATGCAGAAGGAAGAAAGAGAGCCTAATAGCTTTATGGGACTTAGCTCTCCATTTAATTTGGTTAGGGCGGTGTGAATGTCTTAATAACATGAAGCAGAGCTCTGATCCCTGTTCTGCCTGAGTGTTTCCAATAGACACCCTAATGCCTTTCTCATGGTCAGAACGGCTAACAATCCGTATTTGCTCGCTATTAGTGAGAAGTTGTACTTCTTTCTTCGTTAGGGAATGCATTTCAGAGTGGAGCTGACGCGTATGCTGTCCTTGCTTTGAGTCATTGACTTTTTCACAAATTGTTTTATCTGGAGATATAAGCAACAGACGTGAGTATAGAAAAAAAAATAATTTTACTTTGAAGTTACAAAAATAAGGTGCCATTCGACCTTTCCTCTGCTCAAATGGCCTCGTTTTCCCCTGCCCGACTGCTCGTTCCCAAAATCCTCCTGAAAAGCATACTGAGAGTGATCCAGGTCTGTGTTCAATAGGTGTGCCCCCATAACAAATTATATAACAGCATCTTGTATACTTGTACTCTGCCTCTCCCCCAGTGCATTCCACGCACCTACACAGCCATGCTAATTAATTCATGTAATGAACTTAAACGTGGCAAAAATCTGTTCACAGGGTGTTGCCAGACAGAGCTGGATTTGGAAAGCAGCCATTCATGAATGTTTTCTTTGACAAAACCCAAAGGATGTTATTTTCCTGAAGATGAAGCAGAATCCGTGTAATGGGAGCTGTAATCTAAGGAGACAAATGATTTTACTTACACAGTCATCAGTGACCTTCCCCTCTAAGGCCTTGCTTGTATGAAGAAAAACTGCCCAAGTTTAATGTAAAGCCATTAAAAATAATTAAATTTTAAAAGCTAAACTAATGTGAAGCCAAACTTAGTTTAGCCAAACTTAACTAGTCAAAACTAATGCTGTTCCATAATGTGTGTCTAAAAAAGAGTTAAGTATCAAGGAACTTAACTTTGAGCGTCAGGTGCCTTTTAAATGTAAAGAAGCGTCTGCATGCACTACAGCGCTAGGCTCCCCGTGACCCTCACTCAGTTTGTCCATAGGTGGCCGTAAGCTGTGCCTAGCACAGCGATCTGTGCATTCCCGGGGTAATACAGGAGAGAGAAAATGCAGCGCTCTGGCACGTCGCCTTGGCATTGCAACCTTACATTGCGCGCTCGTTTCTCTGTACGTTTGACAGTGATGTTTAATTGGGCCCGGTTTTTACGATACGGTAACGTGACCGGCTGTCGGGTGGGAATTGCGCTCTTAATCCCAGTTCAGATGGTTAAAATTTCAGTTCAGATGATAAAATTTCGGTTTTGGCCACCGTTGCACTGAACTGCTTTGAAACCTGTAGGTCTGTTGCGTTGGCTTTTAAATAGAACCGCAGTAATTTTCCTAACGATCCGGGCAGACGGAGAGCATTACCAGATGACTGCGCTTCTGCAGGGCGGATGAAAGCAGGGACCCGGAGCGTGACGAAGGGCCTTGGTGGGAAACACGGGGCAGAAGGAGACGGCGTGGAGCCGAGGCTGTGCTGCGTGGTGCTGCAGTGGGCCGAGGAAAGCCGCTTGCCCAGGTGCAGATTTCATCCGAGTGCCATTAACGCACACGCCGAGAACTTCCAGCTATATCCCTGACCAACACTAGATGTTGCTGTGCTGCTGCTCATACAAGCTATACGTTAGCAAGGCTTCTGAACGGTATTTACTGCTATTTCCTCTTTCCTGTTTCTGTTATTCACTCTATTCTCGATGTTGGGGATCTGCTACTTGAATTTACTTTTTTTAAAAAGCTATTTTATTCCTGCAGTATCAAGGTTATAACCCCCTTGAATGTACACGTAAAAACTTTATGAGCAGCAGAGACATAAGTGAAGTGAAGCAGCTCCTATATTTATGTCAAATATTTACTTAAACTCTGCTTCTGGATTTTTTGCAATCCGAGGGGAATGACATTGTTAACTGGACGATTCCAGGAACAGACTGACAGCTGCAAGGCCATGGAGGGAAGTTTGTTTATAAGGGGAAAATAAAAAAAAATAAAAAACTGTTTAGCCCTGCTGGGTTTCAGGCTTTCTACTCCCACATGTTTGAGTGGGAGAAAGGACAAATCTTAGGACGTTGATTTCCCCATGGCAACAGAAAACGGAAATTACTTTAACCCCATCTAGTGACAGATGACTCATTGCTCAGCCTGCTGCTATTTTCCAAGCACTAAAACAATACAGCTGCAAAGAAAAGGCCAGCCTGTATTATCTCATAGGCTGAGCGCTGGGGCTCCTGGGAGAGGGCAATTCTCTGGCTGCCTTTTTATCAAAGAAAGACAGAGCTGGAGCCTTTTGGCGACAATTTCATTGTACAAGACGACCACAAGCCAATGTGCCTGGGTGCTGCCTGTCCCTGAGCCACTGGGATGAGCCACTGGCAAGTGTCCCATGGCTCAGCCCCGCTCGCCCTGCATCCAGCCATCCAACGGGGCATGTCAGTGCTTTGAGTTTAAACACCCCACCCCTTGAATGATGTGCTGTGAACTCAGCATGTTATAGATTAATAATTTGTTAACTGATGCAGCCTGGTGTGCGTGCAGCAGGTATAAGCAGGGTTTCCAAGCCTCTGCACATGAAAAAGATATCTGACGGTGGAAGTGCATTTCTGTATTGCTCAGGAAGTCATAACAAGATCCCGCAGGTAGAGGCTGAAATAGAAATGCTCAGCTTTGAATTACCCTAGCAGAAAGTGTAATTGGGTGGGCTGGTTCCTGAGCAGGGACGGTGGAACCATTATCACTTGGAGTCCTTAAAGCCTGATGAGGTGTGCTCTGAGAGGCGAGCTGTAAGCCAGCTGCTAGGACAAAGAGGTGAGCTGTGTCTGGGAGGTCAGCCTTAACGGCTGCGCTTGTTCTGTTGCACCATGGACCCACTGCATCAGAGCTGCACTGAGCTCCCAGCGCACCGATCAGCACCGATCACTTCTGCCGAGCATCTCCAGTCCCCGGGCTCCTCCTGCTCAGCACCGTCAGGACACGGCAGAGAAGGACTGCGTCAGAGAGGAGCTGGTTGAAGTTCATGGATTCTGGGGTTCCTCGTATGTCTCTTCCCACCAGCAGACCAATGCAGGAGAGAGCCTTGCTCAGGTTGGTTTTCCCAAGCCCTGGTACGGATTTAGTAAGGCTCAGAAGTAAGGCCAGTAAGTCTTACTGAGGCTCAGATGCAATTTGCACTTATAATATTATACCACTATTTCTGTTGAATAGTGAAGGCATTAATCATAGGATCATAGAATGGTTTGGGTTGTAAAGGACCTTAAAGACCATCTAGCTCCAAACCCCTGTCACGGGTGGGGATATCCTCCGCTGGGTCAGGTTGCAGAAAGCCCCATCCAGCATTAATGCTGCCACTGAGATGATACGCTGAATTATTGGTCAGCCAGCATCACTTTATTCACCTTAAATTGGGGGCGGATGGCACAGTGTTGGGTAATCCAGGACCCCAGCAAAGCTACATGACAGGATGGTGTCACAGGATACGTGACAGATTCTTCCTAGGAAAGACAGGCAGAATTACTGGTGCAATAGCTGATTCTTTACTCAGTCTTGTCATTTGTGTGCTGGTGTGACTGATAATGTCAGCAAGCTTCCTAACAGCACTAAATCAGGTCCATAAGTTTCAATTTGAATAGTACAATTAACAGCAACAACAAAAACACGAAAGTTGGTTCTGGAAGCTAGACACTGGGCTGCTTTCATGGCGTGAAGATTACCTCTATACAGACATGAACCCATATCAGCACAAATGGGTGGCTTCCTAGGCTCAGCCCCAGACCCCGATCAGGGCTCAGGGCTGTGCAGGGCGCTGAACCCTGCCTTGGCATGTCCCTTGGGAACATCCTGGGGTCAGCTGTGGCTGTCCCAAAGCTGTGACTTGGACAGCCGTTCAGCCCACGTGCCCAGAGCTGTCCCTGCCCCTCCGGGCTGCTGCCACCCAAACGCTTGGTGGCCAGCTCTGTCTTCTGAAGAAAGTGGGTGTTTCGATCAGGGGTGCTTCTGGGCTCTGCATTATCATCACAGTTCTCTCTTCCTTCTCATTCTTTCCTTGCAGTTTTGTTCATCTCTCTCCTGCAATGCAAAATGTCTTCCTCCCAGAAATTCAGGAGCCCAGAGAACCTGCTAGCTGTGGGGAAGGAGGACCAGAGATCAACGCAGTTTATTCTTGAAAAAGTGTTACTCTTACCATCTAGACTTAGGTCAACCTGGTCAATCCAGAGATTGCTGTGGGGATTCATATTTAAGTTCATCTTTGAAGAGTTCATCAGTGTTCTGGATTAGAAGTATAAGAATTATGGCATTAAACATAGAGGTTGTTCCTTTCAGAGTATTTGGCAATATCAATTGCCAAATGTCCATGTAGAAAACAAGTTTTTAATTTAGGTATGCTTTTTTTGTTTTACAATTCTCTCCACTTTAACTAGAAAAAAAGCTACATTACCTGAGGAAATATTTAGTACCGTGCTGCTTGAGAAAAAAAAATAAATATATATATATAAAATAATAATTCAACTTGTAAAAGTGGCAAATAATGCCCAAGCACTCAGCTTTACTACCAACATGTGCAAATAGTCAAGAATGAGCTACCATCAACCAGCCTTTCTTGTCCTAAAGCCCCACTCAGCTCAGAACCGTCTTCAGGGGTTATTATTTCCAGTTATTTAGTGTTTGTAAGTGCAATGCTCCCACTGATGCTATACCCCAAACGAGGAGGGCAGGGTAGGTAATTGCTGTTTTTCAAACAGCTCGGTGTGTACAAAGCCCTCTAACCAAGCCTGGTTTCCAAGAACAGCGTTTGAAGCTTTGGTGTCCTCTCTTTGGTTTATCACCCCGAATCGTACACTGCGTTCAGTTCTTTGCTGTCGTCCTTACAAACACTTCCTCCACGTCTACCAGCTCACAAACACTGCGGTGGCTTCTGTAAACCACAAACAAGTGCTGTACACTTCTGTCAGTATTTCTTTTGTACCACCAGGTTCTTGCTTTAGCGGTATCTGCAGGTTGTTTGGCAGTTCTGTGGCACACGTTGCCCTGAGGCCTCATCCTTATGCAAAAGCAGCACTCAGAGGAGCTCTTCTCCGCCTGGCAGGCGGAGGTTCAGGTCCGAGCTCTCCACCTCCTTTTTGTGAAAAAGGTGCTGCTTTGACTCTGTCAGAATATTTTCTTCTCCCTTAAGCCATCAGGGCTTGGTTGTGCCTGGTTCTCCGGGAGGTCAGCGTGCTCTCCTCGAGCAGACTTTGTACCCCCTGAGGAGCCCCACAGCTGGCTTCCCTTTGGCTGCAGAATCCCAAACGACCACCCCTTTTCTGTTCTCATCAAGGCAGAAAGTTTCTTCCTTGGTGTCCTAATGCTCCTAAGCACGTTCAGGTTTTCCTACTGTGGTGCGCCATTTTCCAGGCTCAGGTGGCAGAGCTGCCTATACAAATGTCTCTTTTCATTTCAACCTATTTTCCCTGGCACCAGAGCAGTGCAAGCCTCCACAGGCTGCCGGCCTTGCTGGCATGGCTCCCCAGGAAGGCTGCAAATTCATCTTTCCTGGGAACTACAGTTCCCAGAAGACATCTCATCCTCCCCAGACCAGGAAACGAGGCCTGCTGGCTCCGCCACATCTTTCGACAGTCTTCCTCCTTGCTAGACGGGAGTGAGTGACAGAAGGGAAGAGGCCTTGCAGCGAGCGGCTCTGTGTGGGCCTGCAAACTCCTCCTCCTCCTCTTCAGCCTCGGGTCAGACACTCTGACACGTCTGCGGCGCCAGCCCGAAGCGCGTGGTGAGACACCAGGCCTCCTCGTTCCGCAGGAGCTGGCTTGGGCAGGATTTTAGGAGGAAGGATGTAACTTCGGGGCTCTAAGCAGTCTCCATGCAGTTTCACGTGACGTGACTCAGCACTCTGCTCCGTCCCTTAACAAGCCTCCGCTCCTAATTAAAAGCAGCCCTTCTCCTGCCTCTCGCTGCGAGCGCCGCCTCAGTGAAGTCACGGATAGCGGCACCGCCCCGGACAAACCCATTTGCGCGGGTGCTGCGATCTCCTGAAGTCATCTCCGTTTCTGAAATCAGAAGTCAAGGCTGTTCCTTTCACAACGTCTTTCTAAAGCCCCGTTTCCAAAGCGCTGATCGCTCAGGGCTGCGGCTGAAGTCGGGAGGAGCCTCCTGGAAGTCAGCTGCCGGGGTATGTTGTCAGTGAGCTGAAAGGTCCCGGTCTGACATCCGCAGAGCAGAGAGCTCAGGGTTGGTTTCCAGCAAGCCAAAGGAATTGGGTAACGAGCAGTGTTGTCTCCCCAGTGGGGGTTTTGGTTGCAAAAGTGAAAAATCAGTCTGGCATTTCAAGCATACCGCACTTTTCCCTGCCTGAGGCCAGTCAAAACAAGGCAGCCAGGGCTTAAGCTGTTCGGTGATAGAACAGCTTACCGAAATGAGCACTGACCTTCACCCGCGCGCTAGCTCCAGTGGAAGCGCTAACGTGAACGCAGCAGGCCGGAGCCTGCTGTGATGTTCCGACGTGCTCTGGCTCTGCCGGGCTTCCCTCGCGCCTCTCCCGGGAAGCTTCAGCCTCCGAGGCCGCTGCTGACGGAGCTTCAGGAGGACGCAGCACTGTGGGTCCGTGGCAGAAGCCCACCCTGACAAAAGGTGCTGTCAGGAACTGGAGGGTGGAAAGGAAAAGGGATTCACAATGAAGACGAGAAAGCTTTTCGAGAACTTCAAATCAACCACTTCTGAAGAGCTTGTAAGAAATACCTCTGCTTGCCAAGAACGTATCTGTGAAAGGTACCGGCACCTCCTCCGCTTGTGACATTTCTTTGTCTCTCACAGGAGGAAAATAATGAAGCACAATTACTGTAGAAAGCAATCAGATAATGCTTGTTTCTAATTGCTGCTGACAGGGAAGCCTCATTGTGTTTGAATTTTAGCAAAGCAAATGTTAGTTGGTGAAGTTGCCCCTAACACCACACAAACCTTCGATACCTCTTCCCTGAAAAGCTGCAATTTCAGTGAACGTCACGTGCAATGCTGAGCATGTACGTGAAATAACTAGCCAGCAGGCTGTACCTAGCTGTGCCCTTCCACTTCCTCTCCTCAGCTCGTTCTTCGAAAGCCTCCTGGGACTGCACGGTCACGGCTTGCCTGGCACCAGGCAGGCACCAGAAGAAGCAGGAAAAAAAAAAAAAAAAAGGCAAAGTGACCCTGTCAGAATGTTTTTAGCAAATTTGAAACAGGAGAGTGGTTTCATACCGGATGGGCTCGCTGCATCGGGGATGTTTTGAGCCAGAACAAGCAATAGGGTTAGAAGCAGCAGTATTGTACGATTTGTTTTCATTGCTTTGCGATAAAGTCCCTTCTATCTACTTCTAGAACACGAAAAAAACGAACTTGTTATCCAGAGGGAGGGGAGAAAAAAAAAAAAGGGAAGGCCACGAGCTGCTCGCGTTTTGGCGTTTCAGAGCAGAGCTGAAGTGACGTCGGAAGCAGGAAGCGGCGCTGCGAGCCGCAGCAGCGGCGGGCGATGCCGCGTGGCTGGGCGACGTATCTCACCTCGCCTCCTGCCTTCACCCACCGCCCGCCGGCAGCTCCAGGAGCGGCCGCATCCGCTGCTCGTGTCCCGCCCCTGAGCGCGGCGCGCGGCGGCCTTGCTGGTGGTCGGGAGCCAGGTGAGTGCCGGCTGGCACGGGGCCGGCTGGGTGGGCGCGAGGTTTCGTTTGGGGAAGAGGCCCTGCGCTGTCAGGAGGTTGGGTGAGGCGGCACCGCATGGGTTTGGGATGGGCAGGTTGCTCGCAGCCGCCCTCGGCTCTAAAGTCAACACCACATACACGCACGCAGCCTCACCCAGCTGCCTGAGTCCTGCACCGAGCCTGGCAGTGCTTGGCTACTGGGAGAACCTAAGGATTTGGGAACAAGTGTCTTCTGAAGCAGCTTTTTGGTCAACGTTGATGCGAAGTACAAGTAAGTGCTGGTCGTTTGCCTAAGGATCTGCCTGGGGAGACACCAGTACGGATGGCAAGACTCAAAGCAAGTCCCAGCCCTTCTTGTACGAGCTCCCAGACCTTGGGTGTGCTCGGCTGGAAGTCGCAGCCTCCGTGTCGGGAGCTGCCTCCAACCAAACGCCGCCCTCCCGTTGTTCATCAGCCCGTGCTGTGTGCTCACAGCTGCATTGCTGAGGAACCCGTTCTGGTTCGCGTTTGTGTTCCTGCAGGAAGGGTGGCAGAGGGTAAACCAGGGAAATTTGGCACTCTGCGTCTGCTTTCATTTAAAGATTTAATGACTGACACCTTTAAGGCTGTATGCATCTGATTGCCCTGTTAGTGTTCTTTATATATATATATATATATATATATCTGTGTGTGTATGCTTGTATATTTCATAGTTTTCAAAAATCTATAGTGGGAAAGTGATTGCCAGCTGGAAGAGTGCAAAAATCTGGTTAAGTGCAAAAATTCTGAACGTTTTTCCTTTAACATGTCATGCGTTATAACAGGACCTGATGAATTAGCTAGGTAAACGGGCGTTGCTGCACACTTAGGCAAATACCAGGCAGTTCAGCACATTGATCCTGACGCTCAGGTAAACACCTGTGTCCAGTCAGTTCCGTGAAAAAGGCAGCGGCTCGCTGAAGACAACTTGCTCTGTGCTGTAGTATCTTGCTGTTGGCATCTTTGCCAAGCACGCTCCGATTTCTAATACTCTGCTCTTCCCAGAGTTATGGGCAGAACTGAAGGGAGGTGAGAACCCAACCCTCGGAGTGCCCTTCTGGGTGAGTACGGACAGAAGTGACTGCGTGCGCTCTGCTGGGGGATGTGCATGCAGGTTTTTGTTTTTTCTTTCATTCCTTTTTTCACTTGTTCCTTTTTCAGTGTTCATCCTATGACAAAGCCTGTGTTTAGATAGCTTTTACTTGGACTGTACGAAACGACTGGGACTTTCTGTCTCTCAAAAAAAAAAGAGGAATAGAGAATTATGCTACTGTTTTTACTGGAGTGCTTGAGCAAACTGTTTGCTTGAGCAAACGCAATTCTATGATTCTGAAACTGGAAGCAGGGTACTGGCGAGCTGGGGCTGATGTGTGCTTCATCTTGTATTAAACTCCGGAATGGCAGCGCAGTGCATTGAGCCTTTTTGCGTGTGTGCTTGCCAAAGAGTAAAATAACTTCTTTGAGACTAGCTTTATGCTTCCTCATAGATTTTCAGTATAACTGAGGGAAAATAACATTTTACAGTGTGCCTTTTGTTGGGGTGGCATCTGCCCTAGCCTGGGTCTTGCTCCTTGGGGCTTCGGAGCAGCGGGTGCTTTGCAGCGCGGGAGCCAGGACGTGCCTGCACCTCTCCTGCTCTCAGAGGTTTTCTGGTCAGCTCGGAGCCGCTGTGTTTGCTCGTGATGGCTGTGCCGGGTGGCCTGCCATGGTACTGCCCTCGGCTTGCTGCTGCACCGGGGCCATGCTCAGGGGCACCCTCGTGGCCCCATGTCCAGCTCCTAGTTCTGGATCCGGCCAGGAGTCGGGCTTATTTACGGGGATGTGTTGCACTGTGGCCGGGAGAGCTCCGGCCTTGCTGCCAAGCTGTCTGACCCCAGCGTGGCTTTCAGGAGGTGCTCGCTAAACGTGTGTGCGCTCAGGAACAAGGCCTGAGAGCTGCCCCCAGCTCAGCACCTCCTCCCGTCTCCCGGCGTTACAACCTCAGTGAGTCACCCTCCGACTGAGGTGGGTCAGCCCCGGGGCTGCCGGGGACACACCGGGGACACACCGTACGATAGCCCTGCCCGTGGGTCTCCGTCCCCAGGAAGGTGGAGGTGAAGTGATTCCGTATGCGTTAGGGCAGCTTTCCAACAAGGAAACGTTGAACAGGAAACTTTTAGACCAGGGCTGGGTTAGGAAGGGAAGCAAAGGGAAAGCGGCTGCCTGGCGAGGTGCTGTGGGAGAAGCGAGCGGCTGGGCAGCCCTGCGCACGGATTCGTAGCGCCGGAGACGGGAAGCAACATCTGCCTCGTCTCGTCCGGCCTCTCCACCACGTGTGGTTGCAGTTTGCCCGGATATTTCTGAGTACACATGCTGGAATATGCTGTCCCGGTCGGCTGGTCTGACCTGCTGTGAAAGGCAAGCCATGGGATTTGTAGTCTCCTCAAGCCTTCAGAAGGAGAAACTCCCGTCTTTGATAGAGATATTTTCAGTGGTGGTGATTCTACTTCACCTTCTGATGAGCGGCTCCCCTGGCCGGGTTTATTTTTTTGGCCTCTGACATTCGTGTCCTGTCCTAACAGCAACCGGAGAGGGCTCAGCTGACGTCCAGGACCAGGTTATCACTTCACAACAGTAACTTTCCAGTAGTGCAAGCAAAGATCTGAGGACCCAGCAAAGCAGCATATTGCAAAAGTACGCAAAAAGCCCGATTCATGTGGTAATCAAAAATTCAAGTGAGGAGCTAATTTGGAGCATCTTAATATTGGGAGTGAATGAAAACAAAATTTAAATAAAAATATTCAGAGACACTAAACTGATACTGCAAGGAGCTACAGGCATATGGTAATCCTGACAAAGGAGGTTTTCTAAATGTGGAGCATAACTGGGAGGCACAAAGCTAGCACCAAGCAAAAGGAGAAACATTTTTTCTCCATATTAAAAAATGCATCTATAGGAAGATAAATACGCTTACAGGGATTTTTGGAGTGCCTTGTCTGTGTAGGACCATATGCAGGCAGGACAGCAATAAAGAGAAAACGGCCTTTACCAAAGCTAACAAGGAAAAGAAATTCAGTAAAAGGGTGTACAACCATGTGAAAGAAGCAAGCGATGGCTCAGAAGATGAGATTTTTGCATGTAATTAATTAAAGCAGAGGAAAAAAGAAAATAACTTGGGAAATTTGGAGCAGCGCTGGGTCCGAAGGCAGGAGAGCAGCGCTGGGTGTGCACGCTGGGTCACAGAGGCTTTGTCGTGGCTACGCAAGAAAAGAGATTTTACTGCGATAAAACCGACTTAAATTATGCAACGACTAGCTCACTTCCTATCCCCCTTTGAAACCTACTTTACAAATAAAACATTGGTGGAAAAAAAAGAAAAAAAAAAAAGAAACATAGCAGGAACTTCAACCAGAGACTTGTTGGTTTTAACAAAGCAGGGAAAAATGACCCGCGGAGCTGGCACATAATGGCACCGGGTGCGGAACAGAGCGAGAGCTGGGGCTAAAACTGGAAAAAACGCTTGCAGTAATTCTCGTTCCAGCGCGCCCGGCTGGCCCCGAGCTGAGCACAGCGCTGGGTGCAGAGGCTTCAGGGGAAGGAACGAGGACGAGAGCCAGGGCACTGGTGGGAAAGGGAGAAGGTGCGGGGAGGAAGGGCTGGCTGCCAGGTGGGGGCTGCCGCTGGTGAAGAAGGAGGCTGGCGAGAAGTGAAAGGGGAAGGAGGAGCCCTTTTGGGTGGGTGAGCGGTGCTGTGCCCTACACAGAGCTCAGGGCTAAGGGGAGCCCAGCGAGGGCTCCCTCAGGCATTTCTCCTGCACTGAGATGAGCTTAAACTGTCCCCAGGGCTTAGCGGTGGGGGTGCGAAGAGGTAGGAGCTTTGGGGAGACCCCGGTGCTGTGAGCGGGGCAGCTGTGGTGCCGGCTGGGTCACGGGAACGGCCAGAAAAGAAACCCACAAAAGCGCGTACCGCTGCCTGTCACAGGGCAGACTCGCTCCTGTCGTGGCTTGGTGCCGCGGATCCACTTTGCATGAGACAAAGGTCCCTTCTCGGCAGTTTGAATGGCCGTTCTGAGCCACTGGCAAGCTCGGGGCCCGCGGAACAGGCTCTCCTTTCTTCCCTGTAAGTGCAGCAAATGTAACGGCGCTACGATGGGATATAATCTGGTGTCATGCTAGTAGGTTTGTCCGGTGTTGTTCCCAGACAACCGCGACAGAAGGGATGCTGCAGTGAGAGAGTTTGTACAGGGGGGGGAAATTAGATCTCGTTTCTGAAAAAAAAGGAGAGAGAGCAAGGCTCTGTGAATGAAGAGCAAGGCTGAGAGGTGCCGTCGCTGGACTCAATACAGGGAGTGACAAGGGGATGGCGGTGGAAGCTGCAGCTGGAGAGGGCACTAGGGGTCACCCCTGTCTTATCTCTGGCATCTGAATTTAATTCTGAAGGACGATAACGAATGCGATCGAAACCAAAGCCTTTTTTCTTTTTTCTTTTTCTTTTTCTTTTTTTTTTGTGGGCTAGACAGCTTGCATCTCATTTCGTCGTTTTCTGCTCCAGCCCGCCGGCCTTCTGTCTGCCTGCGCCTTAAAACGAGCCGCCCTGCAGTCTGAGGAGGCTCGGGGAGCGGGGGAGCCGCATCAAAATCCCCTCGGTGCAGCTCCCGCTGCTGCCCAGCCCGGGCTCAGGCAGTGCCGAGTGCCGGGTCAGGCAGAACCACATCGCGGCCCTGGCGTGTCCCTGCAAGCAGGGCCGAGCAAACTGATTGCTGCGATGAATGGCAGCCTTGTAGTCAGGAGAGGAACTCCTGACACGTTTCGCTCTGCCGGGCCAGTAATCCCGTCCGTCTCTCCCTCCTTCCCCCCCCAGATAAGGATCCCTGACTTCTCACAAAGCTGCCTCTGTGCCTGCGGCGGGAGGAGGATCGGGTGCCTGGGTTGTGAAGGGGAATGCAAATCCTCTTCTCCGAGCCGTTTTTTTTTGCTTTCGTGTCTGGAAGTAACCGTCGGTGTGGGCTGAATGTATTGTCTGAGGCTGGGAATCGGGCTTCGGAAGGCGGGATGCTCGGTGCCTAGGGAGAACGAGGATTTTTTACTGATGGAGGTGATTTGTCCAGGGACAGGCAGGCGCTCAGGCATACCAGACCCGATGCAGAGGTTGCACCCCGACAATCTGCCTTTTACCTATGGCTATGTTTTGTAGTTGACTTTGCAAAACGTGGCCCATTTCGTCCGCAGAGGATTACGGTGTAATAGACCGTGGCATTTCTTGATGCACGGTATTGCAGAAGCTGGAAATCCATGGGAACTCAGAACCTGAACGGGCAAATGAGTGAAGGAAAAAGCTGCTGGGGGCTGTGGAAGTGCAATGGTAACAGCTTCAGGCTCGGAAAGCCCCTCGCATGCAAGTCCCTGGAGACAGGGAGAACACTGGAGACGCTTCCCCATAACCGTGCCCCGTTTGCACGCTCTCTAAGTGTGCAAACTCTTTCCTACCCATCTGTAACAACCCACTTGGGTTGGCTCACCTGGCTGAACGTGGCCCCGGGGACACGCGTGCTGCGGTCGCGCTCTCAGCCGAAGGTGGGGGAGTTCTCCGGCTCCCTATTTTAGGGTTTTATGTAACACGTGGCTTATATAAGCCTTTGTCTGTTAGCTAAATGGGTGGAGCGTATCTCGCTTGGGTTTGTCGCTAAAGAAACACTCGTTACTTAACTCTTACCCAAGTGCTCATTACATACTTTCAGAATAGTTGAGCTCGTTCCTTTCTCGATGCCGGTAATGATGTACCTCCTTGACAACCTGCTATGGATGAATGACAACAGGGGTAATTTACCCATGCACCGAGCCACGTCTCAGAACCCACGAGAAACGAGGCTGTTGGTGCAGGCAAGGGCAAACCGAGGCATGCCCCAAGCCCTGGCCACGGGTTGCATCTTGCTTTTTCTTGCTGCCTCCTGGCAGGACGCAGTTTGTGGTGTGGGCAGGGGAGGAAGGGCAAAACCCCCTGACTTGAAAGCCCCCTAGCAAAACCCCTAACTTCAGCGCAGCCAGGCGTGTCCCCGACACCAGTTCCCATTCGGGAAGGGGAAGGGGAGGTGGCAGCTGGTCCCAAAGCTGCTCTGGGCCCTGTGACGCTGCTCCCTGCGGTCACCTGGATGTCTTCCCAGAGCAGGACAGCCGTCCTCCAGCAGGTGAAGGTGGGTCACGTCGTGCTGCGTGGGAGCGGGACGGCAGGAAGAGCTGTGCCCAGCCCCGGTGCTGGGGAGGACGGCGCGGGTTGTTTTCGGACGGACTTGTTGAGCTCCCTCAAACCTGTCATTCATGCCGCCGCGCGGCTTTAAATAGCAAGACGGCGTGCGTCGTAGCTTAACACCATACGGAGCTGCTTTGCACTCTCTCCTTCCTCCAGATACCGTGCTGCGCACGCTGACGTGCCTGGCATTCCTCCGCGTGCACCGGGAGCACTGCGCACGGCAGCTCCCGCTTCCCACCCCGGCCACACCGTGCCTGGGCCGCATGGTGCACCCTGGGACCTGCACAGCCGAGGCTGGCCCTGCCCCACTGCAAGTTTCCGAGTTCTTTTTCCCTTACCAATTTCATTCACGCTTCCCCCTTGAGAGGCAAAAAAAAAAAAATACCCAAACAGCGCGAGCTTTGTTTTTGTTTCCATGGGAATTCTGCGAGAGGGGGAGGCTGTGAAAGAAAACTGAAATATCCCGGCCAAGCCCGATCATGTTGGGATCCTGGGCAGCCGCTGAGCCATCTCGCAGCAGCTAAAGCCCAGGGGTCCCGCTGTCCCCTGGTTGTCCCCTGCCCAGGGACGGGGCTGCCGCTGCTGCCGCGGTGTCGTGGGGAGCCTCGCTGCTCTGCGGGGCCGCGCCACAGCCAGCGCTTCGGGCATGAGAAGATGTGACTACAAGTCCCAGGAGGCACCGTGGCCAGGCCGGCTGCCAGGGCTAAGTGCTCAAACTTCCTCCCCTGCCTCTTCCTCCAAAGTTAGGATGGCAATTGTTTTCCCTGAAGGATGGGGGAGGAGAAGAAAAAAGTACTTGGCTGTTTTCAGCTCCGTCCCGCAGCACCTCGTGGGGACGTGCCGCTCTCCTTTCTGAGTGCGTTGCTCTGAAATGCCCACCGAAAACCACATTTTCAGCTCCTGGTTCAGCTCCTAGCGAGGCACAATAACCCCGGTGTCCTGAAGGACCGCAGCGCCGCACGTGCCTGCGATACACGCGGAGGCTGAGAGACCGCTGGGCGAGCTGGCAGAGGAGAGCAGGGTCCCCCCGGCTGGCAGATGGCCCCTGGGCAGGCAGCACGGCCCCAGCAGCGCCCCGAGTTCCTGCCCAGCTGAGCTCAGGGCCAGGAGAAGGCAGCCCCCCGTGGCACAGCACAGGCACCGGCACCAGCATCCCCCGTGCTTGGTGCCTGCAAGGTCCGTGCAGGCGCGGAGGAAACGCAGGGAGGAAAAAGGCTCCTCCAGGTTGGCTGCAGCCAAGAAGGACGGGCGGAAGAGTGCTCGGCTCAAGAGATAGATGGCTTTTTCCTTTGTTTGTGTGTTTTCGCCGTCTTTGACACTTTGCTGAACCTAGAAAGTGTCGGCTGCTGTGAGCAGTTGCAGCTGAAGTGTGGCTGTTTGGCTGCCCCGGGCTGGGGAAACAGCCTGGCGTTTGTGACACCGTGAATAACACGGCTCTGGGGATCGTACTGGTGTAGCTGTGGTCATTTCACTCGGGGAAAGCACCCTGGTGAGAAGAATTAGGCAGGTGAATGCCTGTATTCGGGTGGTATCTGCGTTCACCGAGTCAGGGCAATCCCAAGCAGGACTCCTCCGAAATGGCTGAGGAGTGGGGCACCCTCCTGTGTGCCAGCGCCTGGGCAAAACTGCTTTTTGCCCTAGGGTGGAGGGGAGACTGCATTTCCAGGTGCAAGACTGTGGCTTCCTCCCCTCCCCTCGTTGGCCACCACCGTTGTCTGTGGTGCCAAGCGGTGAGTGAGACTGGGGTCGAGGGCCTCGTCTGAAAAAATGAATAGTAATAATCCCCATTCCTTCTCCTGGGCGGTCTTTCAGCTGGAGGGTTGGGTTTGGTGGGCAGCAGCGCAGGCTCTCAGCAGTCCTCGAAAAGCCCTTCTGCAGATGTCTCTGTGCCTTACGCATCCCCACTTCGGGCCAACTCATTAGGCACAACAACAAAAAAATTTAAAGAGAAGGAGAGACATGAATAAAATGCAGAAAAAAAAAAAAGTAAAGGAAAGCAAAGGTTGCTAACATTGTCACCTTGGTTTTTCCAGGACCCAGCCGCATCGCTCCCTGTGTGACTGGCACGCAGTGCGCTCCTGGCACCAGCGGCTCGCGGTAGATGAGCGAAGCTGGCATCCCCTGTGACGGCGGCCGGCGTCCTCAGAGAGCTGCGGGGAAGCTTCTGGAGACCGAAAGTCAGGTGGGAACAGAGAACAAAAGAAATCCCAGCCTCGCCCGTTCTGTGGTCGCCCGACACCGTTGCGTTTCCCTGGGGTGTTTTAGGAGGCCTCCGCCCGGGATGCGCTCCGTGGGTTGCCCCTGGCTCAGGGAAGGCGCTGGGAAGAGCGGCGAGGCGCTCTCCGCAGGTGCTGCGCGCGGCCCTGCCCGGGCTCAGCGCCCTGGGAGCGGACGAGCCGTGCTGCGGCGCTCTCGGGCAGCCGGCTCAGATTTCTGAGTGTGATTTTAAGTGCCAAGGGCGGCACTCACGGTGTTTGCAGAAAGTCAGCCGAGCCAGAGCAAACCCCACCTGGACAGACGGAGCGGACGTGGGGCAGGTGGGCTCGGAAACGGTGCTGGTGCTGGTGGCCCAGCCTGGAGCTGTGCTGGGGAACGTGGGAACGCTTCAATATCGCACTGCCAGGGCACTATCTGTACCTGAAGTTGGGTTATTTATCCGTCTGGGTCTGAGGGGCACGGCTCAGTTCCTTGCTACTTAAATAAAACAAAACAAAATAAATCCTTTAAGGAAGAAAACCATCACAACCGCACCGAAGCCTTGCCGTAGGGGCAGAAGTGGGAGCGCTGAATTCCCTGGAAGAAGCCCCCGGGACGCCCCCCGTACGGCTGCAGGGCTGGGAGCTGGGCTGCAGCCAGGATTGGGGCAGCGTGCGGGGCTGCCCGAGCTGCCCAGCGTGCGGAGGGGTGTCGCTTCTCCGCGTGTCGGCTCGGTGCTTCTCTTGAGCACAAAAATTTTTTCCCTGTTCCTACAAAATCTGCGCCTTTGTGATGAGCGAGGGCTTTGTGGATGGAAGCGACGTGAGAAACGCAGGGTTTGCAGCCGTGTACCGCTCAGACCCACGCAGAATGTGACCTTAATGTGATCCTTAAGTTGTGCAGCGCTAACGGTGGCACCGCTGCGTTTCATTCAGCCTGGGTGTGCACGCGCTTGTGCCCCCCGTGCCAAACCCAATTCCTTAGCGGGGGGGGGCAAGCCTCCTTCCCCTGCCCAAACTGCCTGCGGAAGGGGAAGAAGGAAGGCGAGCTTTGCGTCCCCGTGCTGGGGGGGCAATGCCCAAGCAGCCCCCCCTCCCAATTAAGCGCTCCTTTTAATTACCCCCCCCCATGACAAGGGGTCTCCCCGCCCCGAAGCGCCAGCAGCAGCCCCCCCCCGGCGCTGTCCCGGCGCACGGGGAGTGGTTTCCCCGCAAGTGGCCGCTATAGGCTGGGGCTGGGGCTGGGGCTCGCCTCGCCCCGCCCGGGGGGAGCCGGCCCTGGGCTTGGGGCTGCTGCCTTTGGGGTTTTGAGGCTGCTGGTTTTGGGTTTTTGGGGGCTGCGGCGCGGCCCCGAGCCGGGACTGGGCACCATGAGGCCGGCGCTCCCCAGGGGGCACGAGGTTGGTGGGGACCGGGGGGGGGGACAAGGGAGGGTTAGAGGGGGGGTTAGAGGGTACGGGGGGCTGAGGGGAAAGGGGGTTATGGGGTAGGGGGGTTAAAGCCGGGGGGCGCCGTCCGTGGGGGTCTCCCCGTGGCTGCAAAGTTCGCTCCCGGGGCTTGCAGGGGGCTTGCGGCGCCTTGGTGCGGGGGGGTTGCAGCGGGGGGCGGTGGGGACAGGGCTCGGGACACTACTCGGGACAGGGCTCGGGACCCGGGTGGGGACCCGGGTGGGGACCCGGGTGGCCGCGCTGTCGCCTCCAGCTCCGGTGCCCGCCCGCATCGCCGCGCTCCTGCCCGGCTCGGGGCACATCTGGAGCCCCGAAACGCCTGGGAGCGGGCCCGGGACGCGGCCGAGGCCGGCCACGGCCCCCGCCCACGGTCACGGGTGGGTTTTGGGGCCGTCGGGGCTGGCTGAGTCTCGCTCGTCCCGGCCGCGTTTGGGCTGCCCGAGGCCGGGGCTGGCGCCCACCGCGCCGGGGGAGCCACCGCGCCCTGCTCCCGGGCAGCCCGGAGGGGGGAAGCCGATTCAAGGGGCTTGAATGGCCAAAAAAATCCTATTTCCCCACCCCGTGCAGCCGCTGGTGTCTGACAGCGTGTGCCCGTGAGAGTGGCTCGCTGGTGACCGGGGACTTTCATCCCCGGGGATGGTCAGCGCGTCCCAAAGCCGGGCGGCTCCCGGCAGCGCGCTTCTCCTCTGCCCAGGCTCAGCTCACGTGGGGAAGGCTGAAGGGTCTCGCTAAACCGCCCGTGTGCACGTTCAATTTCGTCCAGGTACCTAGCATCCTCCTTCAGGACTACTGAGAGTTGGTTTCGAGGCTCTGGTCTGGAAAAAAAAAACCACCCCAGGGACTTCTCCTGGGCCCCCCCCGGTGCTGTTTCGGCTGTGAGGAGCCCCAGCTCAGGGACAGGGGGACACGGGCAGCTCTCGTGGCTGGGGAAGAGTTTCCCAGGATCAGAGCTGCCACTTTTAGCTGCTGAGGATATGGTTTTACGTATAAATAAATGAAGGACAAATTCCTAAGTCTGAGGTAGGTGATCTCTGCTGGTGAAATCACCCTGTTGTGGAGCGGCCTGCAATCACATGCCTCAGCTGGAAATTTTTACTACTTTTGCTAACAGCAGATTGTAAAGGCCTGTGTCAACTTGACTTTGTTATCCCCTGTAATTTATGAGGTGCTCTTTAGACTGCAGGTGTGTCTGCAGGAGAGGAAGGATCTGGTGTTTTAGTGGGTCTGTTCTCAGGACGTGATTTGAGAAACGTCTTCCTTGAAAACCTCTGCAAAGAAGTGTGGTCGTGCCCCCTTTATTTGCTAGGCATGGACCAAACTTGGTTTTTTCCACTTACTCTTTCTCTGGTAATTGATTTAAAGCAAGCCAGCAAACCTTCAGGGAAAGAAATATCAGGGGAAATACACTAGCTGCCAGTACTGCCACAAATTGTGTTCCCGGGAAGTGGAATGGCAAAGCGAATGCCAGTCCCTGATGCTCATACAGCCTCCTGCATCGCTCTGCTCCGGCTCTGCCCAGTGAGCGGGCTGCGGGCAGCACCGCGCTGCCACCAGCGGCTCCCGTCTGCTGCCAGCTTTGCTGCAGACAGGTGGCTTTCCAGCTCCACACCAGCACGGCTGTTTTGAAGGAAGTCATTTAAAAGATAAGGACGATTTTAAAAACTGGTTTGAGTGCGAACCAGCGTCGTACCGGGGACCTACATCAGTCTCCGGGAAGCAATCTGAGCTTCTCCGGGCGTTGGTTTGCCGGAGCGTCTTGTGGCAGCGGTTACCTGCTGCTTGTCGAGGCTTCTGCAGAGCGAGGAGGGCAGGAGCCAGCCCTTCACGCCATTTCCTCCCATTGTCTGACAACCCATGGTGTGTTTTTAACTTGCTCTCGCCTGTCCTGAGCTGTGAAAACTCCTGCAGGGACCGAAAGAGACTTGGTCACGGCTGGGGCTGACGGAAGCCGCGGTTTCATTCTTTTTGCCTCCCCTTCCCCAAACCTTGCCCAGCTTTTCTGCTGAAAAGAAGGCTGTTTTGGTATTTCGGGTGGTGTTCAGGTGCTGCTTGCCACGCCGTTCCTGCGCCCTCTGGGACGTGGGATGTGCGAGGGGCTGGCACGCAGCCCGGCGGGTCTGTGTGTGCCCTGCTGCCGGGCGGCCCGAGCTGGCCCCGCCGAGCTGCAGGGTGGAGATGCGTGCAGACAGAAAATACATCCTTATATATTTATTATGTGTTATCTTATATATCTGCACGTAGTTTGTTTTTAACAGATATCTGGTTGGGCACCTCTGCCCTGCTGCTTGCTGCCAGGGCCCCGTGGGCGGCTGCCAGATGCCCGTACCAGCTCCCTGCGTGCAGGCACCCTGGAAAGCAGAGGGAGTGGGGGAAAAAAGCTCCGTTTCCCAGCTTTTCTCTCCAAAACACGCACCATGCTGTGCGTGTGTCTCCCACCCACTCGACACAGGGTGTCCAGGGTGGTGGGAGGCAGCCGATGCCCTCGTGGTAGGGGACACGTGCCCAGCCCCTGCCTCCCAGGGGGGCGTGGAGGAGGTAAAAGCATGGGTTTGCAGATCATAAATTGTGTTTTATATATATATATTTGCGCCTTCAGGATTCAGAGCTTTCTGTTTCTACACGATAATAGCAGGAGATATCTAATCGTTGGGGTCGGCACCGTGCAGTGCCACCACCGCCCCGAGCCCTTCGCTCAGCCCTGCCGCTGGTGCCCACGTGCCGTGGTGGCGTTCAGTGCTCCCAGGCTGCCAGAGCAGATAAACAGCACGGGCTGGGGGTTAACGGAACGGGGCAGGCGTGGGGGAAGCTGGCTGGTGGCTGGTGCTCCCACGATGAGGAGCAGGGACTCCCTAAAAAAGGGGCCAGGAGGAGAGGGAGTCATTAAGCCAAGGACCTGCTGCTGCTGCGACACCAAGCGTGCCGTGCCCATCCAGCGTGAAAACACAGCGTGCAGCCAGGGTTTGCTGCCGGAAAGGGGTGCAGGTGTTTAATATCGAGATAAGATTGCTATCTTGGGGTGGTTATCGAGTCGTGTGCTGGCTTTATTGCCAAGAGAATATGTCGAAGAGTGGGGCTGGATGGGAGCATTGCAGGTCACAACCTGGCAGACCCGGCAGCATCTCCCAGGCGCACGTCCCATGGCTGCACGGAGCCACGTTGGGCACGTGCGGCGTTCACACCTCGCTGCTCTCCGCCTGATCGCCTTCCTGCAGCCGTTCTCCTGCAGAGCTCTCCCTTTGTGCTCCGGGGACACAGCGCTGACCCTGTCGAGCTCCAGCAAATAAAACTGTGCGTTGCCTCTGCTAGGATCTGACAGCAAGGTAGCCGGTTTGCTTTAGTTATCCTTGTGTAAGAGTGGCGTCTCTTCCGCCTCCTCCTTCCCTTCTTTTTGGCAGAGGAGGTGTGGATAAAATAAGAAATTGTCCACAGCCATAAGGAGCTGACTATCTAGGGAGAAAGTATGCAATAAAAAGGAGATGTGAACAGAGCTGGGGCGGGCAGTTCGCCGAAGAGAAGGGCGTCCGTCCCTCCGTGTCCCACCGAGCAAGCTGGGGGTTGGTATGGAAAGCGTCTGCGAGAGGAGGTGCGGAGCAGGGAGCTGGAGAAGACGAAAATCCTCCTTGCTATCTGCAGGTTTACCCAACAGAAAGAGGCTTTTTCCTTGGGCGTGGAGGCCTGTTTGCGTGGTGCTGACAGCAGTGAATATTCCTGGAGCAGGGAGCTACTCTCCCTGTTTGCACCTCTGGCGGTGGAACACAAACCGAGATGTGATTTCCTTGGCTGCGTTTTCCCCGCGCCAGCTGCGAGGGGGCCCGATTCCTGACTTATCTTTTTACTTCCGCCAGTGCGAAGTGAGGTGGGGGCTTTTTGGGTGAAATGGGACCAGTCTGCTGCTGGAGCTTTCCCTGGGCACCCCTGGGACCGGTGCTGCCCCCGGGGGGTCCTGCTTGGGGGGGACGCAGGGCACAGCGGCACCGCTCTTCTCCCGGCCGAGCCTCGCGGTGCGGGGGCACAGAAGGCAGCGTCAGGCAGACAAGATCCCCCAGCTCGGCGCCGTGACGCTCTCTGTCCAAGTCCTTGCAAGCGGATGATTCACATCCAGGTGTTGTTCCTGCCTACCCCGTGCTGCAGGAGCTTGCTTCTCGGCGCTTCTCGTACCGCTGGCGTGTCCCGAGGCTTCCCGTGCCTCCGGCCGCGTGGGTCACGGGCACGCAGGAATGACTCGGCACGGGGCCGCTTCCCGGAGGTCTGCCTGGTGAGATGGGCAGATGGCTTTTTAGTTGGAAAAGCTCACTTCTGACTGTTCCCCCCAGCCAGGACAAACCCTCTCGCGGGCACGCAGCGGCAGCCGCATCTCCTGGCGAAGCAGCTGCACCTCGCAGCGCCGGCGTGGTTCAGCGTGCGCCGGGCTGATGCTGGGTGGCAGCCTCCAGGGGTGCCCGTGGGAAAATTAAACCAGCGGCAGGGATTAACTGCCTGCTGCCGGTAACTTGGGGCGAGCTGGCCGTGGCAGTGGGTTGTCACCGCGCTGACTGGCTAAAGGCAGCCTCGCTGCTGTCTTTTATTTTTTATTTTAAGTTCTCTTTACACAAGCTTTGAGCATGGCACAGAAAGGTAAAATAAACGGATAGTTGGGGCATGCACTGTCTCTTTATTCAAGTAAAATGCGCTCACAGGATGTGCTTGGCACTTCGGCACGCAGGACGTGCAGCTTGGTATTTCCTGGGTGCAGCCCGAGGCGCCCGCCGCTGCCCAGCTCTCCCGGTGAGCCCAGTGTTCACCCCTGGTGCAGCCGAAGGGCTGTGGAAGCAATCTGGCGAGCAGGCATCGCGTAGGCTTTTCAGACAGGATATTTTGGTCTCATTCCTCCTTTTCTAAGTGTCTATTTCTGTAGTCCCAACGAGATGTTCTGAAGTGTGTTTTTCCATGACAGAAGTTTCCTGCAAACTGACTTTTTGCAGGGGTCCCACCCAGCTGTAAGCCTCACCAGCGCAGAGCAGCGGATGAGTCACGGTGCCTCTTAAATTTCTGTGGTTAGACCTGATCCCACGGCGTTTTGGCAGCAGTTATGGCAAGCGAGCCATTTTGTTCCCTGGCACAAAGAACCAGCGAGATAGGAGCTGCTGTCTGAGGCCTGCTGGGCTTGGTTTTTTTTTTCACCCCCCCCCCCAAAAAAAAACCCTATTGCTCTATCTTTCTGCCAAACAGCCTGTTTTGTGTGCAGGAGGAATGCAAATGTCTGCAGCAACCTTTTGAAGCACTGCTGCTCGGGGAGGCAGTGAGGAAAAACCCGAGGAAAAATAGCGCTGAACCCGCGGCTCACTGTGCTGCCCAGCTCGGGCTGAGCTGCGCGGGGCTGAGCTCCTGCGTCGTAACCTCGGTGCTCCGACATCCCCCGGGATGGTTTGGAGCAGCTCTGTCCTGCTCCACCAAGGGATGAAGGCCTGGGGCAGCTCAGGCTGGGGGTGCTGGGGCAGGGGACGGGACAGGGACAAGCCGGGGCTCGGTGGGAGCTCGGGCATCGGCAGCATCTCCCGGTGCCTGGCCCTCAGCGCGCTGCTGCTCCGTCTCGGGGGAGGAATTTTTTGCTCCTGTTTCATTCTAAGGAAGCTGTCAGGGCTGTCGATACGTGTAAATGAGCTGCTTTGCATAAATTTGCAGATGTTTAGTTGTATTTCAGCGAGAAACAGAGGAGAGCTATTCCGTTCCTGCTGTTCTGCTTCTGCAAGTCGCGTCTTTGTGCGGAGCAGTCTGCTGTTGACTTCGCCTGTTTCTGATCGCAGTTCAACAGGTACTGATCGGCAAGTACCTCGAGGGCTCTGTGTCCTGCGTGCTGGTACCATCCTGTGGGGTGCCGGACGTCTCCCAGGGAAGGGTTGCTTTGCGAAGCCCCCTGCGAAGTCCGGATGCGGCCCCTGCCCTCGGGGCTCAGCTCGCTGTCTCTTCCGGCTCCCTCTTGGGCTTTCCCCGCCAACCGTCTTCTCCTCGTGAACTCCAAGTTCTCAAATATTTGTTTTAGCTGTCCAGGGAGAGGGGAAATGCCGATCTTGGGAGGCGTTAGCATGAGCCCAGTCTGCCCATGAAGCTGTTGATGCACGGTAGGAGACGTGTGGCTGGGGAAGGGAGGCCGAGCGCTGACGTCTCCCCGTGCCGGTGCTCGCTGCTGCCCGTGGCTTTCGGCAAGCAGCTGCTTGGGAAACGCAAACCGGGAGCGGGAGCGCCTCCATCTGCGGCCTCCTCAGCGTGTGGGCTGCCTGGGCACGTGGCACTGGGTGGCCTCGGCCTGGCGGTGGGAGCTGAGGCTGCTGAGCGCCGTAGCTTCAGGGTGACGAGTGAAAGTCACTGAGGCTGGGGACCTCAGCTCGCTGTCGGATCTGTTAGTCGCGGTGCCTGCAGCTTCTTTAGAAGCTTTGCTCCAAAATGCCCCGCGTGCCGTGCCGCTGCTGGTGGCACCTTGTGCTGCTCGGTGCCGTGGTGCCCGCGGAAACCTCTCGTTACTTCGGGCAAGTCACTGGAAGGGTCAAAAACCCCTCCCAAATTAGCACCTCCGTATACTTTTGTGTGCGATTTTCAACAGCGGCGTGAGGAAAAAAAAAAGGTGCCTGCTTAATGGAGACGTGGGGATGAGCAGAACCCCTGGCGGTGCAGCCGGAGCGGCAGCCGACAGATCCCACCGCGTCCCCCCGCACAGAAACCACAGCCAGGGCGCAGGGACTGCCTTGCACCGAGCCCCAAGCGCAGGCTGCCGCGTTTGGCCCGGGAGGAGCTACGCGAAGGGCTGTACGTGCTCGCATTTATCAGCGGTGACCCGAGCCTGCCCGGGGATGGGGGGGCCAGCTCCGAGCCCCCGAAATTCCCCGTGGAAACGCGGTCTGGCAGGTGGTGGTTGCTGGGCAAGGAGGCAACCAGAATAGCCGTGAGAGCTGCCTGGGACGTCAGCCGCGGGGATGTATACGTTTAGGTAATGAAAGTATGTCCTGCACGCGCATGACGTGCTCAGCTATATATATCGGGGCAGCAGAAATGCTCACCATCCCGGCTGCAGCTGTCCTCACCTCTGCTTATTGTCACTCCGAGAGTCCCTTGCACGATGCTGTCGCCCTGGCAAGCTCCTCGGCTTCAGGATTGTTATAAAGCTGTTACGGTCCCCTCCTCGTGCCAAGAGCCGCGCGTCTGCCAGCGCTCTCAGGCGCTGCATCCTTTGCCCTCCCGGCTCCATGCTCTGAAGCAGGTATTTTTGCTTCTCCCCCTTTTCTCCCAGCCTGGCCGCCCCGGGAAGGAGCCCTGCTCCTTCCCCTTGCCCCAACACCGTGCTGCTGGGCTTGGGGTGCTGTGATCGTACTGGGGACGGGCCCCACGGGATGGGGCACACCTGGTGGCCGGCTTCCCGCAGAGGTGGCGCTGCCCGAGCTGGGGCTGGGTGGGAGCCCCCGGCCAGGGCACGGGACACCCGTCCCCGTCACCACCAGCAAAAGTTGGCCCGGTGGGACTCAAAGCCTGGGTGCGGCCCCAGTGGTGAGACCAGGGGTTGCGAAACTTGCTGCGGGTTTGGGGCTGGGGTACGCGGGGCGGATCGCGCAGTGCATCAGCGTGAGCTCAGCAGCCGCTGCTCCTCCGCGAGTGCCGCCGTCTCCCTTTCATGTCGCCGTGCAGCAAAGCAAATAAAACGAGTCCTTGGGAAGGGCCGGACGCTTAGGCTGGTCCTGGGCGTGGGGAAAACCGCAGCGCAGAGGGGTTTTGGGACCGTGGCAGAGGGTTAGTCACCCCGGGGATGGCCACTGCCTTACCTCACCGCTGCCCTTGGCCTCCCCCTGCTCTCCTGTTGCCTTTCCCCCGGCACACGCGCTGCGGGACGGGACGGGTGCTGCAGGAGGCAGCTCGGGGCTCTCAGCCACGGTGCAGCCCGGGCAGCGGGGATTTACGCAGGTGCCCGTGCTCCTGACGGGTGCTCCAGGCGTCCCCCCGTGCTGCCGGACGCGTGGGTCCCCGTCACCTGGCGGTTCCCTCGGGCAGGCTCGGGGCTTGGCAGAAACCCTCGCGGAGAAGGCCGGCGGAGATCAGTAACTCGCAGGCAGACGGCTGCGCTGCAGGCGTTGAACGGGAAACGCTGGCTGGCTCCTGCCTCCAGAGGGACTGCTGGTAAACGCAGGGGCTTGGCTTTCCGAGAGGAATTGGTTTGGAAGCAGTGTTTGGAAATATTTGGGGTTTTATCAGGAATGAGCCGGAGATAAGCGGCGTAGGTTGGGACCGTGCCCAAACACGCTGCTTGCTGTTGATCCAGATCCCTTGCCGAGTCCTCCTCCGGCTCCAGGAGATCTTCCCGGGCTGGCAGCAATGCTTTAGCTCCTGTTCGGGGCTTGTTTGTGTGAGCCCAGTGGCCGGTGCTGGAGGGACCCCGAGGCCGGGGTCTGGCACCTGCCGAGGGACTGGGACAGAAGCGAAGGAACCAGGGGGACGGGCTGGTGCCGGGGTGCTGGGGTTGGGCCGGGGCTGCGGGCCAGCCTGGCTCCTCCTGGCGGTATTTCTCCATTAAAGCCAATTTTAGGCTTAAAATGTGAGAAATTGGGAAATATTTACATGGAAAACCTTTCACCGCCAGGCAGGAACTGTTGAGGGCACGGTGCACAGGATTTCCTTGGCACCCAGCCTGGGCTCTCGGTGCCCGCATGGCACCTGGGCTCCTGGCGGCAGCAGCAGCAGCAGCAGGAAACCCAAGGCTCGAGTCGTTTTCCCCATTTCGGTGCCCTGTTTCAGCCCGAACCCATCCGTTTTGCAGTCGTGCACAGGGAGGCTCGCGTGGGTCCTGCTGCCGGTGGGACAGAGCCGAGTGTGGGAGCGGAGGTCGCTCTTAGCCCTTGCCAAGAGGTCGCCGTGCCGGGAGGGTGGCGTGAGGACCGGGAGGAGGGCAGCCGGCGAGACCAGAGCGCTTCTCGCCACGGGGACGGGAGGTGATGGAGAGCATCGAGGCCTGGGGGGCATCAGCAGGGGACGCCTGGTTTTGCTGCACGGGCTTTCTCCTTCCCAAGCGAGGCCTCGCTGGGTTTCCTAGGTCTGCGTGGTGCTCCTTACGGGGCAGCGGTTGAGCTTGTGGCAGATCTGCCACAGTTTTAAGAGAATACGCTCGGGCTGACTGAATTTTTGGTCGTCTGTGCTGTTACCAGGTGCACACATCTTCACATCAGGACTGGAGTGCCTTCAAAGCACAGAACAATTTGTGAATATTTACTAAAATATGCTAAATATGCTAAAATATACTAAAATATACTTTGTCTCCCAGTTTCCACGCATTTAAGGCCTGGCTTTTGCTCTCCTGTGCACCAAGCAGAATGACACTGTGTCTTTAGGGAAGGCTGAGATTATCTATGAACCCCTAGGTAATAAACAAGTTAAAAAATAAGATGGCAAATAACAAAACGAGACCTCAGGCCTGCAGAATAGCAGGACTGACAGCGCGTAGCTTGGGGTTTGCAACATATTGACAGAGCATCGGGGGTTACCATAGCTGATTTTTATTTTACAGTCAGTTTTCCTCTAGCTGAAGCCTTGATTCCTGGTGCGGTCACGTCTCCAGTGCCTGCATTTCACTGGTTGAAGGGAAGTTTGGGGCCATCTCCCTGTTGTTCCCTTGCTGGCTCATTCTCCCCGGAGCTTTCCCTCAC
Organism: Anser brachyrhynchus; assembly: GCF_964034855.1. Lineage (NCBI taxonomy): Eukaryota > Metazoa > Chordata > Aves > Anseriformes > Anatidae > Anser > Anser brachyrhynchus. The sequence goes on along the minus strand of NC_137703.1, from coordinate 5,498,491 downwards.
CCCTGACTGTTTGCTCTGGGTTTTCCCCTTCGCTCCCCCAGCTTTGTGCCGCAGCCTTGTGGCTGCGGGGATGCTGCGAGGTCCCCGGTCGGTGCTGCTCCGTACCAGTCTCTGCCCCATCTGTCCTGCTGACAGCAGCCTGCTGCACGTCTGCAGCCTGCTGGCGTGTTTTTTCCAAGGTCTTTTCCTTCTTGGGTAAAGTCCCGATCCCGACACCGATGTCGCACAGGTCAAGTGCTCTAATCCGGCACCGTACCTCCCTGCTGGCTGCCAGGCAGTGCCTCTTGGCCTGCCCCTCGTCTGCTGCATCACTCTGATGGTTCCAGACCCCCTGACACCCCCGGGCTCCCTTCGTTTACCCCTTTTTTTTCCCTAACAAAGTGCTGCCCGTTTCCTATCCCAGATGGCAGCAGCCAAACACAAGCGTGTAGCCCTTGTTTCCAGGGCGTCTCATCCTATTTCTCCACCCTTCTGCAATTTGCCGCTATTCTTTGGGTTCTCCCTCTGCGCCCTTCGTACGATTGCAACCTAAAAGCTGGCAACCTCGGCACATTTTATAGATGTGGCTTCTCCAGGGCATCAGCAGCGCGGGACAGACGGCGCTGGTTGCTGCAGCCCAGAGGGCAGCCCTGCAGGACCCGGTGCTTGGCACCATTCCCGTGCTGCCCTCCCCGCCCGGGGGTGCCCTGTGCCGCTGCCCCTGCTCCTGGATTTTTGGCTGGGCTGTAGGCAAGCGGCATTTTTCCTCTCGAGCCCGTAACCTGGCTGTGATCACCACGGGAGAGCCTTGCTGCTGGGGCTGACTCAGCTCCAACTGCGCTTGGACTCTGCTCTAACCCAGGGCTTATCTGACCAGCTGCGAAAACAGCTTAATTAAAAAAAAAAAAAAAAGAAAGGGAATAATAAAAATCCTTAAGTTATGCGGCCCTGCTGTGGTCTTTAGCAAATAGCCACTTCACGCGCTGGTTAATTGTTTACCCATTAACTCAGTGGGTCAATTAATGTGGCGAGAGGAGCCCGGCCGTGCCTGGCACGGCGGGGAGGGAGGGCGCGCGCCCGGCCACGTGGGCACAGCACCCACGAAGTGCTTGGGGTGGTCTCCTCCTCGGGAGCATGCATTAAGCTGCCTTCAAGCAAATTCTTTTCGTGATAATAACATCAAATACGATCCATTTCCAAAGGTAAATGCAGGTGGAAGAGGTGCAAAGCAAGACGCTGCCCGATGTCCCCTCGCCCCGCAGCTAGGCACGGCCCCGCAGCCTGCGGGACGAGCGCCTGCACCTCGTGAGTCCCTGCAGCACGGCCTGGCTGGGTTCGAGCCTGTGGGCAGGCTGGCGTTGCCTTGCCGGTTTTAGCTGATTTTAGCGTGGTTTTGGGCTTATGTGGTATCAGCCTTGTGTAGTAATGAAATTACGTACTTGTTTCAAGAGAAAACGAAGGATGTTCTCTCAAAAGCAGCTAAATATGTGAATTACTGAGCTGTTATATTATTTCCAAATTACAGCATACCAGCTCTTTCTACGGAATTCATTCAATAATAATTGCATGGTGTTCTTTGCAGAGTTTAACATCAGAAGCATTGCAATTTTTTTTTAATAGTTCTTTCACACAACAAGAACTTTCCCGTGTATAAATGAGTGCCCTCGTGCCGGCTTCTGTAAAGCGTTGCCCCTCTGTCCCATCCATATATTTTCAGCACCGCTGTCAGGCTGCGACATTTATTGCTGAGCGGAGCAAAGTCCAAGGGGACTTTTTGTCACTCGGGTGCCCAGGAGCTGGAGCTTGGCCACGTGCAGGGACCAGCAGTCGGGTCCGCAGCTCCACGGCCGGCTGCAGAGCCTGCAGGAGGAGGAGGAGGAGGAGGAGGAGGAGGAGGAAGCTGCTTTGCAAATACTCACAAGCGCTGAAAGCTGGCGCCAGTGTTAGTGGACGTGCTTCATGCAGGCTGTTGAGCCTCCTGAGATGATGAAGCTGTCAGAGAGCGCGAGACACAAAGATGCCAGGGGAGAGCACGTAAGGTGCCTAGGGATAGAGGAATCTGACTAACATGAGGAGTTTGTATCGCTAGCTCAATCGCAGGAGGACAACACTTGACAAAAATGCCTGCTGATTTTCTGAGTGAGCTTCCCCTCCGTGCAGCGTTGCGGGAATTGGGTCTGGGATGTGGCCAGACGTGACCGTGGTTTGTGCTTCTCCCCGTGCGCCTCTGTTCTTAGAGATGGCTGAAGCCAGCAGGCGACTTGGTGCTGGAAATTCCTCGCTTTCAGTCTGAAGTCAGCGTGGGAAAGTACTTGTAACCCCCAACCACCCCCTGCAGGTTTCTGTAGTGGGAACGGGAAATATCGTGGGTTTTTTCATTTAAAATAGAAGTGTCCAAGTCTGTAGGCAGTGGTCACTGGCACTGGAGGAAATATTCTTTGGTAGCCTGAAGATGCCTTTGCTTTTTGGCTGTGGGTCTTGGGGTGTGCAATGGGTGGGTAAGACGAGGAGGGTTCGGGTGGACGCAGTGCCATGATCGGGGTGGCACTGACAGCCCTGCGCCTTCCTCCTCCCCAGCCCCCCGTGGCTCCGGCTCGTGGCGCTCTGAGATGTCCCTGAGGCCCGAAAGCCATGCAGCTACTTCAGCGCTGAAGAGGATCGCCGCAGACATGAGCAACATCATCGAGAGCCTGGACACCCGGGAGCTCCACTTCGAGGGGGAGGAGGTCGACTCGGAGGTGCTGAATGACCCAAAAGGTGCCGGTGAGTTCCCGTCCGCGTGGGTTTGGTAACGGAGCGTCTCCGCGGCGCTGGCCGTGGGCTGCCGTGCGTCGGGGCGCTGTGCTAACGCTCTGTGCTCCTTCCAGCCTGCATCCCCTTCTCCGCCATCTACCACACCTGCGGATTCAAGGAGCCGGGCACGCAGACGTACCTCACGGGATGCCCTGTGCGGGTGCGCGTGTTGGAGGTGGAGCGCTTCACTTCCACGAAGAAGGTCAGAACTTAAGCGAAAGACTTTTCTGGAGGCATTTCCACGGGGCTGTACAGACATGCTGTTTGTAGCTTAACTTCTGTGTGCACTCGCTCAGGAGGGAAGGTTTCCTGTCTGATTTAAAACCTAACAAGTGGTGAGACACAGTGATCCTTAACTAAAACATAACGAGGGCTCTTCAGACAGGCAGCTGCAGGAGGAGGACTTAATTGCGTTGTTCGCCCACGCAGGTGCCAAGCCCGAACGTGTACACCATCGAGCTGACCCACGGAGAGTTCACATGGCAGGTGAAAAGGAAGTTCAAGCACTTCCAGGAGTTTCACAGGGAGCTGCTGCGGTACAAAGCCTTCGTGCGCATCCCCATCCCTACCAGGAGGTGAGTGCGAAGCCTGGCAGCTTTGGGAAGATGTGATTTTCTTTCTCCCAGCAGGATATTGGTGTGGCTTCGTGCATCCCATTTGCTCTGCTGTGAGGGGGAGAGTGCAGAAGTTCGTGGTTAGCAGCCATAACCTCGTGGGGCGAGCATCTTTTGACGATTTGGGCTCCAGCTCATTGGCTTTTGAGCTGAATTTTCCTTGAAACTGAGGAAGGGTTGTGTTAATGCTGGTGGAGGTTGTTGGCAGGATGTGGCTTGCTGCTGGTTTGGGATGGGCACAGGAGGCACGGAGGGTCCCCAGCATGGGGGGGTCAGCCCTGCATGGGCTAACCCTGGCGCTCAGGGAGTCATAAGGGGAGCTGTGGGGAGAGGTGTGGGTCAGCAAGAGCCCCCTGCTGCAGGGAAATGTGGGGAGAGGAGGTAGGGAAAGCTAAAACTATGAGGGGTTGTGGGCCGTGGGCACGCCATGTGCTAAAAAGAGAGTTTAGGTTCCCTTTACTTAGCAGGGCAAAAGAGGACCCTGAAAAATCAAACTGATTTTTCTGTGTTATGTTTTCATTTGTGGGCCACTTGGAGCACACTGACTTCTTTGGCAAAACCACACTTCCTTTTTTTGCTTTCTTGACCACTCAACTCTTCGTTTTTTGAGAGTTGTCTGGGAAAAATAAAAGCTTTGCACAGGAAGGGTTGTGTACTGAGGGGTGCGTGCCCTTGCAGCACTTAGACTCGACGCTGGGGTTTGTTCTTCCTTCCAGCCACACGGTGAGAAGACAATCCATCAAAAGGGGAGAGCCGAGGCAGATGCCGAGCCTGCCGCACACGGCGGAGAGCACGGTGCGCGAGGAGCACTTCTCCAGCCGGAGGGTAAGCACCCACTACCCAATAAAAACACTTTTATTACCATTGAAGACTTTCGCTTGACAAACTTAGGCCTTGGCAAGTCCAGCTTTGACCCCAAATCCTCCTCCGTGCCAAGAGGAGGAGGATGCTCCCAGGGTTAACGCGGGCGAAGGCTCCTCCACAGCTGAGGAAAACGACGATGCCCAGAGCGCTGGTTCCCCTGCTCCCACCTGCTCCAATTTAAAGATAGAAGGGGCAGCTCGCAGAATCAGGTTGCATGATGGAGGCAGCCCCTCCACCATCAAAATCCGAGTGATTTCAGTCCCGTCCCCCTCTGAAAGAGGAGATGACGATCAGGCTCTCGATGCCGAAATGGGTAATTTTAGCCGAGGCACACGTGTTCCGTGTAACTCCATCAGATGTTAACAGATGGGCCCCTCTGTGAAGAGGGTGGATATCTTCCTACCTCCTCACTGCAGCTTCACTGTTTGCAGAAGCGAGCCTGCAGAAATGCGCTCCTTCACCCTGTGCTTATCGTTCCCCTTCCTGCTGGCGGCTCCCCCCTGGGCTTTCTGCCACTGCCGTCGCCAGCCCCGAGAGGTTTTGTCTCGTGGCTGCGCCGCGCAGATAACCCTCCCTGTGCGCTGGCATCGCTGCTGGGCAGGAAGTTTTAGGAGAGAGACGCTGGTTGAAAAGAGGAAGAAAAAGGTTTTCTAGATTCTCTTTTTCATTTTTTATTTTTAATCTTGCTTTTCCCTTTCACCAAGGGCACGCACACCGCTGCGGCACGCCTGGGAAGGTCGCGTGCTGTGATGCCGGTGCTGCGAAGCACGGAAACCCCGGTGGTGTTTCCTTCTGGTTGGTTTCATGCCCCACAGGACTCTGCCCGGCTTCCCAGGCCTATGCAGCATAATTTCTTCTTTATCCAGCTCCCACAAGGTCTCTCTCCTGTGACAGTTTCTCCTCTTCTCCCCTGGGATGGGGAGGGCAGGCTGTCCAGCACCCGGTGGCCCAGGAACAGGGCAGCGCGGTCTCCGTGCTCCCCACCTCACCCCATTTGGTTAAATAAGTGCTCTCAGTTGCAGCCGAGGCTGTGTTTTCCCATGAAGCTAACCCCTGTGGGCCAGAAACACCAGGGACTGTTTTTGTGTTCAAAATTGCTCTGAAACTTGGGCTCAGTCGAGAAAATTGACCTCAGAAATTGCAGTGCAAAGCAGCAGGTCAGCTGGTGGAAGGTACGAGCCCGTGTCTGCGAACAATAAACAACCTGTAATCAAGTTGTTTATGCTGCTGAGCCCCAGTCTTCAGTGAGCACACGGTAATGCATTTATTTATCTATTCAAGCTGAAAAGTGGGTCTGATTTCCCGATAGCTTCCTGATGCCAGACAGTTGGATTCTTTTTTTCTCGAAAATTCCTGCATCCCGCCTAATGCTTCGATGTTTGAATTGCAGAAACAGCTGGAAGACTACTTGACAAAGATCCTAAAAATGCCGATGTACAGGAACTACCACGGAACAGTAAGTAGAAATTAGTTTGCTTCAATGGCAACACAATATTCTCCTTTTTTTCAAATATAGCTAGTTGAAAGAACATCTGCAGCTTTACCAGAAACACTCCGCAGCCATTGTGCAAGTGTTTTGGCTCGGCTGATTTCTGCCACGTGCATGCAGTATGATGAAAACCAGAGGAAAAGAGTGAAAAGGTGACTGAGAGGTCACTTAGAGCGCAGGGATAACCTCCTGGAGGCAGGAGGCAGTTCAGGCCAGAAAGCTGATTGCATGTGTATAATATAGAGAATTTGTGCTTAATTCTGGGAAGAGTTTAAGATGACAGGCTGAAGTTTTAAGTACTTAAATAATAGGAGTCCAAACTAGAGGGGTAGTCATTTAAGTTTGAGATGTGTGTGTGTCCCAGGGGCAAGTTTCTCTCTGGTTTCTGTTCTGTGCGGTTTCACTGGACCTGATGTTGTGGTTCTGAGCGATACCCGTTCACCTCTGTGGGTGTTTTGTCGCTTCCAAAGAGAGATGGCAGTTGGCTTACGGCCCCAGAACAGTCGTCTTTTTGAAACGGGAGATGTCAAATCCAACTTGTGGGCTATTATAAGCAAAAACAGTTCATTTCAAAGTTTCGTCCTCAAACAATTCTTCAGCAGTCCTCACCTGTCAGCTGCAGCTGTAACATTGCCCTGGCATGGTCATTTATTTCCCCTTTTCTTGGCTGCATAGAGATTGTGTCACTCGTCTTTTGGGTCACCAGCAAAGCCTGATGCATGCCATTTCTGAGTGAGGCGAAAACTGAGAACCCTTGGCTTTAAAACAAGGCAGAAATACAGACAAAATTTAGGACACCTGAAGCGACAAGTTCTTATTCCCATTTCTTTGTGTCTGCTGGGTAGAAATTCTGCTTTTGCAGGATTAGAAATAGGCAGAAATTCTCCTTTTGCAGGAATTTAGTCGTGTCGGGACCTTGTGCAGCTGGGAGCTGTGCCCGAGCGCTGCATGGCTCCTGTTGCAGAGCGGAGCACCGTTGGGTACCCGGGGCAAGGAGCTCACGCTGCGCCATCCGGCGTGCCCTGTGCGGCAAGGGGAGGTCTGTGCCCGTGGGCTGAGAGGAGCTGCTGGTTCCCGAGGGGTTCCTCCGGGGACAGGCAGCGGGGTTTAAGCTCAGAGCAGTCAGGAGCTGTTCACTCCGCACGCAGCAAATAGTCAGCTTTTGTTCTCGAGGCAATGTTGGGATAACTTGGCAATTTTGATCAGCAGCATATGCAGAGCGGGGGAGAGTTGTTCTACACTATTTATCCGTCTTGTCGGATGAGGCAGGCGGCGCTTTTACGGATATTTTGCAGAATCTCTGCGAACGGCTGCTTGTGTAAAAACACAGGGGGGCTGCTGACCTGGCTGGGGCTGGAGGCGGCGTGCCACGGAGGGGACGAGCGGTCCTCGCCTGGGCAGCTGCGGGGCCGTCCCCTCCTCCTGCGCTGAATCGCCCTTCTGTCCCCAGCCCCGGAGCCAGATGTCCCTTTGCACATCAATTCTCCGTTTATTGTTGGCTTTTGTTGGGCTTGGCTGCAGCAGAGCGCTCAGTGAGAACTTTGCCGCTAGCAGCAGTGGGTCCTGCATGGGGAGAAAGCGCAGGGAGCAAAATGTTTCCTTTACAACAGAACAAACCCCACCATTCTCTGCCTCGACCCTAAGCTGAAGATTTCTGGCATTTTCCTTGGAACCGTGCTTGTCCTCCTTAGAACAAAATGAGCACTTTGCTCTCCCTGTGGTCGGAGGAGTCTCTTGCCTGGCCGCTGACAAATGCTGCCACTGTTTTAGTCTTGGAGCACAATTTGACTCCTGGAAGTTCGTCTTTTTTTAAAGTCCTAAATTCTTTGTAATTCAGATGTGGAGCTGCGATGGCAAGCTGTGGGCAGCGTGATGTGCAGCTCGTGTAAAGAGCCCGCTTGGGTTAATCACATCTCCCCGGAGGCGTTTTTACATCCAGCGTGCACAGTTTGATGGATTCTCTTTTTGCTTCTTTTATTCCGTGTTTGTGGTTTGTTCCTCACTGCTTTACATACCGCTTCTCCAAGGACGTGGAGTGGTGGGTATCAACCCTGGTGGGTTGATAATTGGGTGCATGGTGAGCACGTAATGTTTCGGAGATCACAGATCCACTGTCCTGCCGAGGTGACTCCTGCAGGCTGGGGGAATAGAGCGGGTACTGAAGCATCCTCATGTAGAGCTGTACGGTGTCCCTTGCTTTGACTGACCAGCTCTGACCGATAAAACTGGCAGCCTTCTCATATAAGACTTACAGCCTTCTCCCTTCATTTCTCATCTTTTGTTGTAGCAGAGTATTTCCTGTGCAGTTCATAATAGATCAGTAGAAACATTTTATTTTGTTTCTTAAAAAAACAGACTTCATAGCTTTCTTTTTTTTTTTTTTCTCCCCTTTTGGCTATGTGAGTTGTGATTAAATTCCATGTTTTCTAGCCTTTTCCAAAGCCTTTTTATAGTACTTTTGGGTTGAAGTGCTTGAAGACAGTTACCATTAAAATGAACGCTGTGGAAATCTGAATGTTCACTGTCCGCGGGGGGAACTGGAAACTAGGGGAATATAGCCCAAATACGTTAGGGAACGGAGCCTGTGGCCTTGGTTGTACTCAATATAAAAAAGTATTAATTGGACTCTTGCATCATTTTTTGGGTGAGCTGTGATAGTTGAAAGATGCCTCAGCTAAGGCAAAAGGGGCTTTGCTGACCCAGCGCGTTACTGTGCGTCCAGCACGTTGTGTGAGCCCCTGGAGGTGAGTGTGAAAGCCGGCCCCAGGTGCAGCAGCGCCGTGTAGGAGCCGCTCAGGCCCGTGGAAGTGGTGCTGCTTTGCCTCTGGTACGGCACTTGGACCTGCAGCCCTTTGCAAAGCCCCCCCAGCCCCTCAGGAATTTTGGTTGTTGGACCTGACCTTTAGCGCGCCCAATATTTTTTTGAATTTAGGCTTAGGCCAAGCCAGTTTTGTGTGTAAGGAATTGCTGGCCTCTTATTGCTGAGCGATGTTGTTCTGAACGCTGCTAGAATTTCGTTTTATTGCTAGCCGCAGCTGCTGATCAACTGTTTGTGCTTTTTCTTTAATGCACTAAATTAAAAACAAGAGTTTATATGAGAAAAACGGTGTGGAGCTACTGAATTCTGTCCGAAATGCAGACATTTACGTGAAAGTTTGGCTTAAATAAATCAGACGTGCTTGACGTTGGTGGCTGAAAGCTGTGGCTCCTGCACCTTGCAGCTGGCTCTCCACCTTTCGCAGCCTGTCTTTCTGCAGCTGGTCGCTTGGGCCTGCCTATTTATTGTATTACTACGGCGATATCATTGAAGCTGCATTCTCTGGGCCCCCATACCTCGAATACTCTGCTGCAGCCGGCTGAAAGCGGAGGGGGCAGCCGGGCCGCGCAGGCACTGAGCTGTGCGCGAGGTGAGAGCGCCTCGCTGCTCTGCCTTCCCCTCGGGGTTCTGCGGTCGGTTACGAGCACCTCGGGTGGAACAGTAAAAATAGCTGATGCGGTCGTAATAAATCATCCGATCAGGTATTTTCCACTGCACCAAGGAATTTTCCTTGTGACTGATGAGATTTTTTTTTTTTTTCAAACCAAGCCTGACCTCCTTGATACCGCTCTGCATAGAAATAGCCGTGGAGCACGAATAATTGCACGGATAAAGAGGACACCAGAAGGAAGGGGGCTGTGCAGGAGGACCATGGAAGCTGATGTGGGTGCTTGGTGTTCCTTGCCCAGCACAGCACCTAGGGTCAGGCTGGGCAGTCTCCATCGCCCTAACAGCCATTTTAAGGTCTCATGGACCGAAGAGCAGGTTTCTGTGCTGCCAGACCACCTTCCTTTCCTTTTCGTGGAGTAATACTTCAGTTTCTGCAAGTCCTGCCTCCTCCTGGCTCTTCTGCTCCTGCAAGGGCCGCTCTTTCAGCGCTCCTCAGACTGCTGCCAGCTTTCTGCTTGCCGCCAATGTTTTCAAAGGGTTTTGACGTTTGTGTGCTTTGGTTTTTGTGTGCCCGGTGTGAGAGAGACGTCCAGTTTTCTGGTTTGTCCCATGGGGAATGCCAGCGGCTTTCTGAAGAAGTGGAAATTAGATCCAGGGGAAGGAACCGGCCTGAAACTTTGCTTGGGACCTCTTGTGAGAGGCTGTGGGATGCGCTGCATTACAGCACCGGAGAATGAGGGCATGAATTTGGTTCCACTGAAAAGAGATCACTCGGTGTCCCTGAGCCGCTTGGAGGAGCACAGCAGATCCTTGGTGCTTCTCCGTGCCCGTGTGGATGTGGTGGGAAGCTTGGGGAGGTCCGGGGGCACCAGAGGGTGAGGGCAATGAAGGATCTCGTGTCCTCCTGCTGCTTCCGTGGGGCAGAGGTGGTCGTGCAGGGAAGGGAGCCTGAGCCAGGATAGACTGGACCTGCAGGACAGATTTCTGTCCCAGATTATCAGGTACTCAGAAGCCCTTCCTAGCATGTTGGCGCCTGAGCTGCTGCATGGCATGGGTGGGCACGGCCCAGAGCTGCCCTGCTGCCACCTCCTGTCCCACTTGGGGTCGGGGCCGTGGGTCGGGTGCTGGGCTTCGCTCCCGGCAGGCCTGGTTGCCAAAAAATGCAGTTAGAGGGTTCCCATGGGCTTGCTGCCTGGCACCTGGCCAAAGGGGAGAGCAGCTCCCGCCCTTTCCCTGCCCTGCCCTTGGACGATTTTACACAATAATAAATTAAACCAAAGCCCAGGGGTGCAGGCAGGCCCCCCACCATGCAGGGCAGCTCCTCCGCAGCCACTGGAGAAGGATATCGGTAAATAGGGGGTGCCTGGGGGCGACCCTCTCCCCCTAGCAGGGCCAGGGCTAACAACGGGCAGACTGACAGGAATGTCCTGCTCTGCCAAGAAAAGCCTGCTCGGTCGAAATCGCCTGGCCGTCCTATTTTTAGAGCTGAATGTAATCATGGTGTGCTTTCTCCCCGGCTTTGCTTATCTTTACGTTCCTCTGCAACCTCTGCTGAGGCAGGAGGAGCTGGGAGGAGGCAGCTGATCCGGATCTGGGGTGTGCTGGTGAACCCGGTGGTGTGGTCCTTGGGTTTCCTAGCCCCGGGGCTCCCCTGGGACTCCTCCTGTCCCCACGGACCAGCAGGAGCTGTGCAGAACATGCTCAGCACCCCTCCCTGACGCTCTGCTTCGCTCTCCTGTCCCACCGCGGCTTGGCTGTGGGTTTTTGGCTCGTGGGGCTGGATGGGACAGGGCCGTGAGGTGCTGTGGGGTGAAGGCTGAGCGAGAGAGACCTGCTGGAGCTCTCGGGGGATGCTCTTGGGCTGAGGAGCTGAACGCCCCGTGGTGCGTGGTGGTGGGATGTGGGACTCGAAGGGAATAGGGCTGCCACCCCCAGGGATGTGTGCTTGTTCCCTTTGTGACTTTTCTGTGTGGTTTGCTGCAAGAAGGAGAGGATTCAGGCCGGTAGCTAAGTTCACAGACCCCAAACAGCATCGAACTCGATTCTTTTCATCCAGTAATACAGGAGGGAGGAGAGCGCTTCTCCAAAGCACATTCAAAAAACAGCAACCACCAAATAACTTTTCTTGGTCTTCCCGAAGCTGCTGAAGTTATGGAGGGTAACTCCTGCTGGGGCTCAGCTGTATGTTCTCTTGGTGATAAGTCTCTGTGATGAAGCACACTGTTTTGTGGATTTTGGAGTACGAAAGACGGAGGAATCTTTTTTTCTTTCCCCAGATGGAGTTCATTGGAGTAAGTCAGCTCTCATTCATCCACGACCTGGGACCAAAGGGCATGTGAGTTGTGAGCTGGTTTTTTTCCAAATTACGGTTCACCAAGAGCACAGCTTTATAAATAAATAGTGTTCACACTGATAGTTTTCCTTTCTCACTGATAACTGGGGAATATTTTACCATCTGGATATAAAAATGTATTAATGTTCAGATGGAAACACGACAACTTTGGGAAACAGCCTTGGGAGCAGGCTGCTCTGCGCAGCAGGGGCTGCAGCTCCCCAGCTGGGTCATGGGGATTCTCTCCTTCCCTCCTGCAACCTTGTGTGTGCTGCAAAACACAAGAAATGGAGCCCCGCGTTTCTTAAATCTGCATCGCTTCCTTTTGGAGAGCTACTTCTGCCCTTGTTCTGGCTTTTGGGGCAGAGGTGCAGCCTGCTCGGGCACGGCTGGAGATGGCAGGAGCCATCCCTTGGGGGGGCTGGAGGGATGTGGTGGGCATCCGCCACCCGAGAGCTGCCCTGCGCCTCCAGGGGGCCGTGCCACCCCTCCTGACCGTGCTGCTGTCCCTGCAGGGAAGGTATGGTCATGAAACGCTCCGGGGGCCACCGCATACCGGGCCTGAACTGCTGCGGCCAAGGGAGGATGTGCTACCGCTGGTCCAAGAGGTACTGCTGCTGCCGGGCCTGAGGGGCGGCGTGCCGCGTGCTCCTCCGGCACACGAACCCTCCTGGGCCTTTTTCTCCCCAAAAGACCGTGAGATTCTTGCCTTTTTAGAAAAGCTACAGCTTTTCGGGTGAGAAGAGTCCATAGGTTGTCCGTGGAAGGGATGTGTTGCTCTGCAGGAGAAATGGGGTGTCCCACAGCCCCAGGCTGTCAGACACAGAGACCCTCACCTGGCCCCTGCCTGCCTTTCCCTTCCCAGGGGGAACATGGGCAGGTGAGGCCCGTGAGCCCTTCCTCGATTTACAAATGATCACCTTCATTTCCTTGCCCAGGCCACTGTGTTTGGCTGATGGCTTTTTGGTACCTTTGCACTCCGATGCTGCTACCTAACCCCATGCATCAGAAAACCTTCAGATTCTGATATTAGGTGGGCTCCCCTCTCTTTGAAAGGACTCCTCTGCTTTGCTTCTCCGTGCTACTGGTGTGGGCAAGGCTTTGCTTTTGAAAACCCAGAGAGTACACACCCACCTTTTAGTGATTTTGTCTGTGAGAGCTTCCCCACATCATCACCTACCTTTGGCTTTCAGCATTGTGGAACCACGATGGGCTGGGGTTAGCTTACCTTAAATAATGCTCTTTTCCAACAAAACCTTACTGCATTCTTGTGAAGAAAAGGTCCATTTTTTTGTAGTATTTCCAGTATTTCTTAATGCAATTTTACAGAAGTTATCTGTAGTGATTTCACAAGGAGATAAGGATTTGACCTTCTTCCAGGTCAAATCATTAAGCTGTCTCCATTTTTTTCTCCTTTATGAAAAAAAAAACCAACACCTTTTCAGTTAACTCTTTGTTCTGTTATACAGAGGTCAAGATTTAGGGGAGCTGTAGCACATTCAGTTTTGCCATCAATCTTGTTTCTCCTTTAGAGCCTAAAAATGGGACGAGGGAAGTGTTTGGAGCGGGACTGTCCCTCAGCTGGGTGCGGAGTAACACAAGAGGGCACCGACTCCTCTCCCACGGCCTGCGGGGGCTGGCAGAGCGCGGGCATCAATAAATTAACAAGGGACACTTCCCAGGGAGGGTTATCGAAGTGAAGAACTGTAGGAAAAACTTGCTTTTATGTCTGACTTCTACAAGTAATTTTGTGATTTCTCAAATAGAGTACACCCTCAAATACATCCTCTACGTTTTGTTGGAGAAGAGGAGGAAAGTAGTGAAAAATACCGGGGAGCACAGAAAGGCAAATGCTTGAAGCTGTGCTCAGCAGGGTTTGGGGAGTGAAGTTATGGGCCACGAGGGGATAGGGAGGGAGGACATTTTGGCACCATGTGTGAGGTCGTGCTGGGATAACTCAGGGCACTGAGAGAAAATGAAAATCATGGGGTCTGGAATTAGCCGAGGAGCTGGGACTTCCCAAAGGTAGGAGCGCTCCCACGTTGTGCAGCTGGGGCTGTTGCCGTGCCTGTTTGTGAGCGTGCACAGGAGCTAGGTCTCTTGGCTGAGACCTGTGTGGGACAGAGGGGGCCGGTTACCCCAGCTACGCGGCACGGAGAGAAAAATTTAGAAATGCCATTCACAGCAAAAACATGTTTTTCCCAGAGCTGCCTTCAGGCAACAGTATTTATGTAAAAGCTGCCGGTCATCTCCCGTCACGTGCTTCTAGCAGGGGGCCTGTTGCTTGGCAATAAAAGCTGTCCAAAACGCCTTGTTCACGTATCCTGATAGGAGTCAGAGTGATCCTGGCTTCATAATTAATACTGGAAACGTCAAATAGTTCCCATATTGCCTTGAGGGATGTACAGCCTGGATGTGAATTTGGGAAGCCAGGAGTCCTCCTTTCACCTTGCCGGGCTCCTGGCTGGGAAGTTTACCTGTGAGCAGGGAGATCCTCGTTGGGTGTGTTAGGTGTGAGTTTTCAAAGGCCTCTGTAAGAAGCAGTCATGCAAGTCACTAAAAATCCTTTATTGGAACGAGACTTGTTACCCGAGTTCATAACGTGGGCATTGGGCTTTTCAGCTTCCCTTAGGAGATCAGATGTGCCTCATTTTTGTGCTGCAGGGAATCCTTCACTAGCATCAGAGAGGTTGTTTCTCTCCTCCTCTCCGAGAGGATAATGAGGCCTGATTGCTGGTCTTTGCACAGTACATGGCCCCGATAAGACATGTTACCCTTCACTTACATGCCTTCCTCTCCCTGCTGAATGCTTTGCGCTCGTTGGGCCAGAAATACTTTATCCCTTTATTGGGAAGGCAGGAAGAAGCTCCCCCTCACCTCCCCCCGCCCCGCAGGTGGCTGGTGGTGAAGGACTCCTTCCTGCTCTACATGAAGCCGGACTCGGGCGCCATTGCCTTCGTGCTGCTGGTGGATAAGGAGTTCAACATCAAGATAGGCCAGAAAGAAACAGAAACCAAGTACGGCTTGCAGGTCGACAATCTCTCGAGGTGAGAAATCTAGACCTTTTTTTGTTTTGCTTTTGCTGTTTTAACAAAGAGTCGGTGGCGCCTCTCCTGGGCTTGGCAAGGTTTGTACCTGCAGGGTCCAGGACTGGTCGTTTCCATGCCTTAAAGAGGGCCTTGGTGTCTCAGCTGCACAGCCTGTCCCCAGGTTGTGCTTGGGCCTGAGGGCACAGTGCACGTGGAGCTGCACAGTCTGGTTTTGCAGCAATTACTTACGGTAATTTTCTAGGTCCTCTGTTCCTTTATGCTCCAAGCAAAGATGCATCGCGTTACATCCCAGGTAGAGAATTGCACAAAAGATATGCTAAGTGGGATGAAGAGCTATTTAATGTTTTCACGGTAGCATCCAGAATAAATTCATCGTGGAAAAAATACAGAATTAGCCACGCCCAACTTCCCTACGAGTTACGCTGGCGCTATTCATTTAAATCTGTTTTATTATTATCATTATTACTGTCAGAGTGATGCTGTGATACTCCCTCGGAGCAGGTAAGTGCCGATGTATCTTTTTGCAAACAAAACATGAAAGCAAAGTCTCTTGCTACTCCTTTTAGCTTAACAAAACATGACCAATGCAGGTGTGCTTAGCAGCATGCACAGACAGCAAGAAGCTGCCCCTTTAAACGTCCGTGGCTGCAGCACCTGCCCCATATGTCGTCGGTTTTACAGGTCACTGATTCTGAAGTGCACCAGCTACCGGCATGCCCAGTGGTGGAGGCAGGGAATAGATGAATTCATTCGGAAGCACGGCAAGGACTTCCTCACGGAGCACCGGTTCGGGTCGTACGCGGCCGTGCAGGAGAACACGCTGGCCAAGTGGTGAGATGTGGGGGCGAGCTGCTGAGCGTATCGCGGTGCCCACTTGTGCACCAAGTGAAACCCAAGGAAAATTGTGTGGTTGGCAGAAGTACCAAGTGGCACTTAATAATCTGTTATTGTGCTGCTCCATTAAGCTAATAGCAGCCTGAAATCCCCCCGCATGTTGTCTTAATTCCTGAAATTAGGTTTGTGTTTGATTTTGGGAAGAGAATGTAAGTGGCATTAGCACAGAACCCCGTTGGTCTTCAGCTGTGAACTTTCTGTTTGATTAAGGTGGAGAGAAAAATAAATCCACGTGCTTTGCTTGTTTTTACAGGTATGTAAATGCTAAGTGCTACTTTGAAGATGTCGCAAATGCCATGGAAGCCGCTAAAGAAGAAATCTTCATCACAGATTGGTGGTTCGTACTTAGATATTTGGATTTTGACCAGCTGTCTCTCTTGGGACGCTCCCGACAATGCTGCAGTGCTGGGAGGCCTTACAGTATGGCAGCTAGCCGTGCGGCCAGATGGTTTGGCAGCACACCCAAACA
This sequence comes from Anser brachyrhynchus, assembly GCF_964034855.1. NCBI lineage: Eukaryota > Metazoa > Chordata > Aves > Anseriformes > Anatidae > Anser > Anser brachyrhynchus. The sequence goes on along the minus strand of NC_137703.1, from coordinate 5,482,580 downwards.
TCTCGTCGGGTTGTATTCAAAGGCCTTTTCAGGAGGGTTGGCAGCAAAAGCACATGCTTCAAATCAACAGCTTGGTTCTCTCCTTGCAAGGAAAGGCCTGAAATTTCAGGGAGGCACCGCCAGGTGCGAGTGTTGTGGTGTGTGTGGCTTCACTGGGAATGCACGGCGCTGTACACCCAAGGGACAAGAATTCCTTTCAGGGTGTAGGGGAACACAGACACTCAGATACCCCTGACGAGGGCAGTGCTCCTCCCATGTTATCCTGCAGAGGACCCTTCCTTTCTGCTTCTTGCTGTTTTGGGCAGCCTCACACCAGGGCTGAGAGCAACTGGGCTGGGTGCATTTTTGCTCTGCTCTTAAATGTGTCGGGCAACGGAGAGGGATTTCTGTAGTCCCTTCTCCAGGCTGTGCGGCTGCTGAAGGACCTGGCTCTGCCCACTTCTTCTCTAGCTATTCAGTATGTTTATGCCGTGCTCTGGTTCCTGTTTGAGACAGAAAAAGTGTGCTTGCACAGCCTCAGGGTAGGGCCCCTTGGCCATGGCTGGTTGCTGCTGCCTGTGCCTTGCCTTGGTGGTGGGTCACGGGGGCCAGCCCGGCCCCTGGGGAGCTGCTCAGGCGTCCTCCCTAGCCATGGGCACCTCGCTGTGCGCCTCCTCTAGCTGAAAGACGACCCTCTTACCACTCATCTGCTGCCTGTGGGATGTGGGGGATTAGTTCTGAGGTGGCAGTCATGAGAAAACTAAACACAACGCTGGCACAACATTGGCAAAACTAAACACAATGTTGGCATTGACTGGGCTAAACGTTCCTAACATGACCACAGATAAACCCAGTGCTCCGTGTGCAACATCATGTAGCAAGGCAAGAGCACTGCGTTTCAGACCCTTTGTCTCTTAACGTTTTCTTCAGCAGCAGTCAATTGTTAACGTATCGTGGAACTGCAAAACTTACCTGAAACGTGGAGCTTAAGATAAAAACGTTGTTGCCAGAAGCATGCTTTTAGGATGTAGCAATGTGCTTTAATCAAGCACAAGTTCCTGTGCTCTGCACAGAAGTGAAGAAGTGAAATTTTGTTGCCTCCCTTTGCAGGGGTTAGACAGGAATGCTGAATTCTTCCTTGTAACCCTCAAAGCTATGAATCACCAAAATGTCTTGTTGCAATACCATATTGCTTTGTCTTTAGGCAGAAAGGAAAATTCAGCACAAATCTGTGCTATTCAGATAGCATAAGTTATCAGGAGAGCTGAAATCACACTTCTGTTTGTTTTTTATATCTAGACATTTCTTTCTAATCTCACTTGTGTTTTTTTTCTTTGTGTTTTTCTTTCATAGATAGAGTGCAAGCTTCCCCGTTTGCACATCACTGTAAGATTTGGTCCCCTGGGTTATTGAATACTAAGATGAATGTGCTGGACATGTCCCCTGGCCTCTGTTATGCTCCGTTATTAAAAAACAAAGAGCTTGATATTGGAGAATGCATCATTCTGGGACATGAGCCTTCACATCCACTTAGATAAACTTTCTGATTTCTTTACTTCCCAAGCTGGTCATCTAGGCCAGGGCTTTGTTTGCAGACTACATACGCTGTGTTTTTCCACACCTTTATTTTCTTAGGCTGAGCCCAGAGATCTTCATGAAACGGCCCGTTGTTGAAGGGAATCACTGGCGGCTGGACTGCATCCTCAAGCGCAAAGCAGTAAGTGAGCTCCAGCTGTCAGCCCCTGCACCCCCCCAGTGGAAGGTCCTGCTGGGACTGGGGCGTTTGCACCGTTTTTTTGGGTTTGGAAGAGCTTGGAGGCAGAAGGGTAGATCCTCTGATTGCTCCTTCCTGCCCTCAAGCTCATGTTGCTTCAGCTTTGCGTTGCGACTGCCCCAGCTCCTGGCAGGGTTGGAGAGCTGTTGTGCCCGGTGCTTTCCTTGTGGCATACGTAGCTTGGAGGTACGGGAAGGTGTCAGGACTTCCTGGTGGCTCTTGGTAGGCGGTTTGTACATTACAGAGCTGTGCAGATCCTGTATGTCAACACAGGGTATTTATTGAGTGTGCTGCTGCTTTCAGAGCTGAAGCTGTGAGATACCAGCAGCCTTCCAAGAGCAGGAGGGTGTCATTAGCCAAAGTCACCCAGGAACATCCAGAAGCTCGTGCTAACTCCCTGCAGCCTTCTTGTCTGGTTTCCTTACTTAATATATTGCATAGGTCCTTGCCACACCTAAACACCGAGGCACGGACATTACCACTGTTCTCCCACCACTCCTCGCTGTAGTAAAGTACTGCTTCCTTACACTGACTGACATATAACCTGTCTCTCTCCTGGTTTTCTTTGTTCCTGCCCACCCCTTTTGATATTCTCACGGCTCTTGTGGCCGCCACGAGGAGGAAGATTGGCTGTGCGTGCCCTGCCTGGCCCTTCTCACGTGGAGGCTCTGGCCGTGAGGGTCTTGGTGCATTGCTGTGGAGAAGGGACATGAGGAAAGGGCTTCAGCAAAGCACGTGGCTTGATTAGGATGAATGCTGTTTTGCAAAAAAGTGTACAGACGCAAACAGCATCACACTCCCCAGAGCTGGACTGTGGTGTTGAGCTTCTAAGGGAGGAGGTGATAAACATGACTCAGAGACTGCTATTTGCATTGCTGTGTTATCCTAGTTAATAAATGCTTGTGTACAGTAAGCAAATGCTTGTATAAACTGGAATTCTTGATAAGGCAGATCATTTTTTTTTTGTTTGTTCTGCTTTAGTTTGTCCTCTGCTTTTCTTCCTAGGTAGAACAGTTCAGACCTGCTGCTGACCTAGTGCCTTTCCTGGCACTGCCTCTTAGGGTTCCAGCGCAAAGCTCTGTGTGCTCACACCCCTTTTTGTGGAGCACTTGGAGACATGGGGAGAAACCCAGAACTAGTACTTGTGGTTGCTTACTTTTTATTTTTTTTAACTCCCATTTTCATCTCTTATTTTGTTGTTGGCTATGCTCTGCTTTCACAGAGCACATCTGGGTGGAGACTGCGGAGAGCACGTTTCATGGAGCCGAACGAGCCAGGCAGAAAAGATCAGTGCGAGGTTCCTGTGAGCACAGGCTGCATTTCTGCTGTTCACCCAGCCCGTGGTCAGACCGCTGCTGGAGCTGGTAGTTTGCCCCACAAGAGCAGTGAGTCAGAAAGGGAGGCACAGCCAGGAAAGATTCTTGAACGTTGCTGTGTAGAAGGGCAGGAGTCCAGGTGGACGTGCTCAAATAGTCCTTGACTCCCTCCCCTCCCAACCCAGTCATCTTCCCAGGCCTCACCCACCCCCTGTTCCTAGAAAAAAAGAGGGGTTTGTGCCTGACATTAGGTGATTTGGAAGTAGACTTATTTTTTTGGCAAACGAAACGTGGCCACAGGGCATGCTCGCTGGAAGAATTTGGCTTTGTTTGTCGTGTCAACGTGGATTTTCCTGTGGCTATAAATACCTTGTAAGAGTCAGGAGCGTCTCGAGCTTAGCTCCTGGAAATACTTACCTGCTCTCTCGCTTGCAGCCTCTCTTTGATTCAGCAGGGCGGTCGGCAGGCTGCTGTCTAGGTAGGGATAAGGCTGTCTGTCTTTTATGCATATGTGGTGCTCCCTAGGAGAGCAGAATACCATCCGCAGTTTGGAGACTGCCCAAGCTCTCAGTAGCAGCTTTGTGGGAATAGGAACTTAAAAGGCTGTGGAAGGGTTTGACCCTTAGTTTAAACTGGCAAACTCCAAGGTTTGAAGCTCTTCTGATTTATGGCAGGTGAAGTCGTCCCAGTGTGTGACCACCATCTGCCGAGGGCCGGGAAGTACTTGGCAGTCCTGCCCGTGCTTTAGCATCGCCGTGTCCTTAGAAACCCTCACGCAGATCCCATCAGAGTCACAAAAAGCACCAGCCTTTGAGTCCTGCTTGTCGTATTCCAGGAACTTGCTTAGCCCTGCCAGCAGAAAGAGCTCGCTCGCTGGCGTCCGCTCGGCTGCATCTCCTCTGGGAGAGCGATGTCCGTGTGATACCCTGCTGCTAGCGCCCTGCGCGTGCTGTCAGCTGTGGGCAAACCTGAGGGCAACACGGAGCAGCGGAAAATTGGATGTCAGTGGATACCTGCAATACGTGGAGTGAATCACGTCTGCAAAATTTTGCCTCAAAGGCTGGTTAAAAGTAGCTGCTGTAAGCAAGACCTATCAGAAGGCTTTGGCGTGGCTCAGCTCCGCACATGAGTCAGGGTGCTGAGCCCTCCTCTGGAGGCTGAGCGGCTTTCCTGAGCGATGCAGGCCCGTGCCTGCCGTGGGATCTCGGGGTGGATCTGGAGGAATGCAAGCAGGAATGGGTAACCTCGGTCTGCCTTGCTGCCTGCAGGAACAACGTGCTTACTGCCTCTGCCTTTCCTCACTTGGGAAATGGGCTGTGCCGCTGAAATATCTGCATGCCAGTATTTCTTTTTTATTTCTGACAGCAACAGGGAGTGAAGATTTTTGTTATGCTGTACAAAGAGGTGGAGCTTGCCCTAGGGATCAACAGCGAATACAGCAAGCGGACGCTCATGCATCTCCATCCAAACATAAAGGTAATTGCATGCCCGGCATTGTGTGCAGGACATGTGCATCCGTTTGCTCTTGGCAGCTGGTGTTGCCCCTCGTGCATTTGGGTGTGAATTGGAAGAGCAGAGCTTCCCACCGTTACAGTGGGCACAGGCTGTGAAGACATACCCATAGCGTGCTTACCACATCTGAGCATGGCAACTTCATTTCTTCGGGTTATAATTGAACATAAAACTGCTTAGTTTACAAGTGCCAAAGCAGCTATTCACGTAATTCATGAGAAACTGATTTCGTATGACGGGTTTATGGGGTTACATCAAATAGAAAATCATGGTTTGAGAATGTTGCCTCATCAGCAGCCCTGTTTGTACATAGATGACGAGAGTCAACACTGGGTGTTTACATTCCTGTCATAAATGACCATCATTGCCCTGCTATGTGCTGTCATGCTGCTACTCTGCCACCGAGCAGAAAACAAACTGGCACATGAACCAGCAGCTAGGGCTAGGTCCCGTGTCTTTAAATTAGAGAGACATACATTTTAATAAGATATGTTATGCACGAGGGTGATGAACAAACGGCTAAAATAATAGATCGATTATCACTTGATCGGTTGTCCCAGCAAAACTTTAATTCACCATCGTCTTCACAGCCAAACAGGAAGGTGTTGTGGGGAGGGAAGTGCTGGCTGCCCGGCAGCTTTGGGAGCAGCCAGGTAGAACTGCGCGGCTCCTGCCGCAGGACGTCAGTCTGATGGTTCTCCTCTGGCATTAAAATTAAAACTACATATCGTGTGCTCAGATAGAGAAGTGGCTTTGTCATAAACAAATGTCAAAAGAATGTCATAAACAAATGTCAAACAACTTGCTGATTTAAAAAAAAAAAAAAAGGTGACTTCTCATTTCTCTTGTGTAGCAGCAACAACCAAAGAAGTGAGTCAGATCACCAATATGTTGTTTTCTTTCCTATCAGGTTCTGTATTTGGAAGCTCAGCTATTACAGCTGTGCCAAGAGCATTGTTTTACTTGTAGAAACACGTTTCTTGACAACGATGCTTTTACGAACGCAGCGATGCTGCTGTAAATGTGACCTATCCCAACAGCACTAACCGTTGCTGCAGGGGAATACCCCATTTAGGACTCACAGCAGTCCGTGTGGATGCCTCTCTCAAATGTCCAGTGCTCTCCTCTTATCCTGAGCGGCCAAATACGCAGGGCTGTGCTCTGGCTGGAGGCGCAGCTGGGCAGTGGCGCTGAGCGTGGGTGCTGCTCCTGTCCCCAGGTGATGAGACACCCGGACCACGTGTCCTCCTCCGTGTACCTCTGGGCCCACCACGAGAAGCTCGTCATCGTCGACCAGTCGGTGGCGTTCGTGGGCGGCATCGACCTGGCGTACGGCCGGTGGGACGACGACGAGCACCGCCTGACCGACGTGGGCAGCGTGAAGCGGATGGGGGCGGTGAAGTCGGTGTCGACGGCCAACCTGGCAGTAAGTGAGCTCGCTCCAGCCCGCGGCTCTGCTGACACCTGCCCGTCAAAGGCTTGGTGGTGGGGATGAACACGTCCCGTCCGCTTCAAAGCGCAGGGCTGGGTTTGGGAGGCTGAAGGAGGAGTAGCAATGGGAAGAAGGAAGTGTCTGAGCACCGGGTGACTCTTTGGGGTAGGTCCTGCCCAGCCCCTGCTAGGGCATGGAGATAGGAAATGCAGCTAGGGCTGGGTTTCCCATGGAGCTTGGAGCAGCGCTCACAATTTGGAGGCTGTGCTCTTAGTAAAGCTTAGCTAAAAATGTACTGTAGGCACTCAGAGTGCTCCGAACTTTGGGATACTTGGGCCCTCAGCATTTGCCTCACTTGCTGAGCTTTCCTGCTAACCTGGGTACTTATGTGACAAGATATTAACTCTTAAAAACATAAATAAATAAAGAGGTCTCAGTGTGAGAATTACAAAGGGAGTAGCAGCCCGAGTAAGTTTATGGGTAATTGACTGAGGAATACACTGCCAGTATTAATGGGGTTTCCTGCTCAGTGGCTCCTTGTACAGACCCTCTCCTCCAAAGCTGTTCATAACTCCCACCAAAGCAGATGTGAGCTGCAGCTTTGTCACGGAGCAAAACTTGGCTCATGGCTGTTTCTGAGCATTTCTGTGAATGATCGCCTGCAACTAGAGGGGAATGTGCTTGTACCTCACCTGCAGCAGTGTCCTCTGTCTTTTAAGTCCACAGCGGAGTCCTCTGAACACATCGCCCTGCAGTCTCAAGCCTCGTCCCCGGAAAGCCGTGTGTTCCAGAGGAATGCTGATGATGTCCCAGACTCGTCAAAAATGAAAGGGATAGGAAAATCCAAGAAGTTTTCAAGGTTCAGTATTTACAAGCATCTCCATAAGCATGGCATGCACCATGCTGATAGCGTCAGCAGCATAGACAGTGAATCAAGTAAGTGCTGTTTTTCATCTCAGCTTTACCCAAACGACATATATAAAGCGTGTGCGGAGGTGGGTGGGTGGGCGTACGTGCAGACTCACATAATTTCTAGGGTAATATGTTCTTTGTAAAGAAGGAAGGCTGATGAATTCTTTAACTATCAGAATAATAACTGTGTTTAGTCAATATGTAAATTCGTGTCACTGCAAAATATACAAAAAAAGTTCTAAGTGGATTTGCATCTAGCAGTTGTCATGAGCTGCCAGGTGACGTGGTGCAGCGTATGTGATACCTAATGTTTGTAATGCTGGAAGATTTTTGTTCCTGCAAGGGAGAATTGAATCTTTTGTTTTTCAATTTGTATTTATTATAAAAACTGCAGCATTTTCTGAGTATGATTATCCCCTCTCATTGGCTAGGGTAACTTAGGTTTGAATCATTCACTTAAATTATTCCCAATTTACCCACTTGATAGAGGTGAGAGACAATTCAGCAGTTGAATATTTGAATGCAGCTTTTAATTCCCCACATAAAAAGCAATTCCAAAGCTAAAATTACAAGGGTCAGAGTGACATTTATTCCATCACGGAGTTCTTCCTGAAATCTGTTGCTGGAAGTCCTTCACTCCTGAAGCTGTAAATGCTCAAGGTGGGAACTTACCTGAGTTTTCATCACTCCTAGCAGTGTTTTCTCCTTCCCCTGGCTGGAGGAGGCTTTGCTGGAGCATAGTTTGGGTTGGTCACAGGATTGTTTGGTTGCTCAGGATGTATGCTGAGGTAGCAAAGTCATTGCTACGTGTTCGGTTTAAACCCAGCTGGGTCTTGAACTTGGTTCTTTGCATGTTGTCACTTGTAATTTCAGCAAACTGACAGCTCATTTGGACTTCTATCATGCAAGGTGTCATAAGGCAGGAGCAGGACCCGGTGTAGCAGAAGTGGATGTGCATTTTTGCCATAAATAGAGCATCTTGACTTTCTGCAGGTTACTGTAACTCCCCTAGGAGTCAACCGAATTTAATCCAGAGTTTAAAGCCCCACCTGAGAATGTTCCATCACCACACTGAATCCAAACAGGGGCTCGCTGAGCCTCAGGAGGGTAAGTGGAGGAAGGCAGAGGTGCAGCCCCCTTCAGGCTTCAGCTGCTGATGTTTTTGCATTGTAGCTACGGTGAGAGTTAGGTTGGGTGCCAGGATCAGCCTGTGCTGCTTCTTGTCTCATCCTTATCACCCCTCCAAAGACATCCTCACAGAAACGTCTTCTCCAGGTGTTTAAAAACCTGCAGCATAATACAAAAAAAAAATCATTTAAAATTAATAATTTTTTTAATTGCACTAATGTCAGGGAACAGCTGAGAAACTAGCTCTGATTCTCGAATATGATTTTTTCAGCAGCTCTCTTCCCGTAAAGGAAGGGGCTTGTTACTGGAATTGGGGACTTCTACAATGGATATTTCAAAGTGAGCCTAATGCAGGAGGGGAAACCCAGAGAGAGCAAACAGCAAGGTGGCAGCTGCCAGACCTATGCTTGGATGAAGAAGATTTGGGCCCCCGTTCTGGCTCTTACTAAAGCCTGTGAAAGCATCCTTGATTGAGAAAGGAGCTGGGTAGTCAGGAGCACTGAGCTGTTCTGATCTCTGGTCTCTGGACTGATGACAAAAGGTGCTGTTGAAAGGGCTTTCTAAATGCAGTACCCCATCTAGACACTGTTGAGTTTCAGTACAGAATGAGGAGCAGCTCTTCAACGCTTTCCTCTTAGTATCTCCCTGTAAGGCCTGAGTCGCCAATTTTAAAATGGTTATTACAGAGTAGTGGCATGTAACAAGGAACAGCTGCCTTTGCTTCCCGTGGAAATGGAGTGCAATCCCCACTGTGGTCACCTCATGCTCATTCGTGAGTCGAAGTGCAGTCACCAAAGCTCAGGCCATGAAGTGCATCGTGACTCGGCAGCATGCCCCATCCATCCCATCGGAGTGTGCAGGGGCAGCGATTCCCCAGCTCCACCTGGACTCTCACTACACTCGTGCTTCGTGCGGCGGCCGTGCTGCATGCCTCTGCATGGCGTTCCTGGCATGGCTCGGCTCGGCTCGGCAGCAATCGTGACAGTGCTGGCAGGGCTTGCTTTGTGTACCCTGGGCTTAGTGCGTATTGGAAGGGGTTTGCTGTGGTTACTGGTGATGTGGTTGGGTTGGGAGAAGACTTCTGCGATGGGCACGTTACTGTGTAATTGTGGCACCAGTGTCTGATACGCTAGGTGAAGGCTGCTCTCAGGCTAAGGAGATAATGCTAGTCAAATGTCTGTGGTATAAGCCCACATTGCTGGTTTGCTTAGGGGAAGGAAAAAGAGTTCACCCTGCACTCAGCATATGAGCTCTGGAAAAGAAATTTTGTTAGGAGGGGAATATACCTGTCCTTGACATTTTAGACTATTTTTAATCACCATCAGTTTGGAATTCTAGATTCATTTGCCCAACATATCAAATTATATCAAAAGATGACATTGTTATCTGAAAAGCAAAACCAAAAACCAAACCACAATATTTAATGAGGAAACTTTTAAATCATTGCATTCTAGTTAATAAAGACTAGCTTATATTACAGGCAATACACCCTACTGTAGAGTGAAACTCGAACCATCTAGCAGAAAAGTTGGAGTTAGCATTGTAAAACACATTTGGTAGATGATATACGTGACATTATTGTACACAGATCCACTAAGGTCAGTCACAGCTGGGAGTGGACTCCCCCATGGTAACATTTAGGTGGAAAGACAAATAATTACGGGGTAATTTTTAGGCCCAGTGTAGAGAGAATTCAGCATTTTGGTTCCATAACACACTCAGATATATACAGCCTGTCCTGGTCATATAACAAATATTAAAATGGGAAGAAGAAATACTAAAATGCCTCTCTGAAAGCAACTGAAAGACTAGGGAGAAAATGGCCTCAGCTGACCGGGACTGGCAAGTCCCACCGGTGCTTTTCTGTGGGTCTGTCACCAGTGCTGTGCGAGGGACAGCCATGACTTTGGAGTGTGTGTTTTTGTTTTGTTTGCCCGTGGCAGATAAAGGATCCATCCGCAGCTTGAAGACGGGTGTTGGCGAGCTGCTCGGGGAAACCAGGTTCTGGCACGGCAAAGACTACTGCAACTTTGTCTTTAAAGACTGGGTTCAGCTTGACAAACCTTTTGCCGGTAAGTGCCTCTGGAAGTCATGAGACCGTTTGGGTTTGGCTGCTGGGAAGCAGCAGCAAAGCTCCCTTGGAAAGGGCCAGCTCTGCTCTGACGGTCCCTGGATGTGACTGTGGGTGACTGCACGGTGCGTCCAGATCAGCCTGCACAGCCCCTGGTGCCACGTCCCAGAGGGCTTTAGTTTGAGGAGGGGGATGCCGCGGTTTTCCCCGTTTGTGTCCTTTGTCTGAAGAGGTCCGAATGTGCTTTCCTGTCCCGCAGACTTCATTGACAGATACACCACCCCCAGGATGCCCTGGCATGACATCTCCTCCGTGGTGCACGGCAAAGCAGCGCGTGACGTGGCCCGGCACTTCATCCAGCGCTGGAACTTCACCAAGGTGGGGAGGGGGCGTCGCTACTGGCAGCACGGCATGCGGCCCCGCTCAGCGTGCCTCGTCCACCTGCCCTCCACAGGCATGCTTGCTTTCGTTTGTGTGTTACTCTGCTCTGTTTCAGTCTCTTCAAGGACTTTTTCTTTTCTTTTTCCCCCCTGGCAGATCATGAAGCCCAAATACCGATCCCTGTCCTACCCATTCCTGTTGCCAAAGACTCAGCAAACTGCCAACGAACTGAAGTACCAGGTGCCTGAGGCTGTTCATGCCACTGTCCAGGTGGGTGCTGATGGTCTCCTGCTCATCTCCCCCTGAGAGAGCTTTCTCCATCTTGCCAGAAGGAAGTATCACCACTTAAAATTATAAAATGAAAAACTCCTACTTAATTTAGCTCGCGGCATAGGTGGTCAGATCTTCAATTACAATAGAATAATGCGACTCTTCAAAAAAAAGATGCATTAATTTATGCCTCCATCTTTGGGGATAAGAGGGCTGAACAGCATGTGGTACTCAAGTTATGGAAGCACCATGACTTTTACAGCTGTGTAGTTTTCTGGTTTGTTTTCTGCTGCTCTTCTTCTAATGCCCAGCATTTGGTTTTGTGTCCTGGGTGGGTCAGGGCTGGCCACTGAGTGCTTATCCCAGATTTTCTCAGAGATGTCTGCCAGGCTCCCAATGCCTTGTCCTG